>NW_009952263.1:4422284-4456228 GCF_000747805.2 Chaetura pelagica | reverse complement strand
ATGGTGTAATTCCATGTTGGCAGGGCTTTTTTAGCCTGTAATGAGAATAATATTATATTTAATTGTCACACTCTGGTGAGAACAATGTGATTTTTATACTTCTACAAAATGAAGCATCTGCTTTGGGTCTTTCCTCTTCCATCCTGGTCCATTCCTGCAGTAGGACTCCAGTATCATTGGTTGAAAGCCACTCTATACAAATAGTCAGTGATAAGATTCTTCCTCTGTGGTGATGATGATGAGCTGGGCCACTCATTTACTCTTTTGGTGCAGCACAGTAGTGAGACATGTAAACATGAAAGAAGAAAATAAGCAGCTGTTTTTCCAGGGGACAAGCCTTCTAGTAGCAGCAGCCAGGGCTGCGGGAGGGAGGAGCAGATTGCCAGCCCTGAGCTGCCAGCTCCAGCTTGGCTTCCAAACGGGCTGAACATCTTAGCAAATATTTAGCACTTCTGGGCAGGCTGGGAAAAAAAAACAACTTCTGTACCTTGTCTCCTTCTGTAGCAGATTGCTGTCTGATCTGAAGACCTAGCACTGCGGTGGCCAAAGAGCTGCAGGGAGCAAAAGCAGGGGTGCACCCACTGCAGTGGGCTTCTGTCGTGGGAACTGTTTCTTCCATAGAGCAGGACTGTCTGCTGATTGTGGAGGTGCTGCCTTACCTCCCATTTCCTCATGGGAGCTTTTCATGCTCTGCTTACTTCCCTTCTTAATGGTTCACATTTCCAGGCTTAACTTCACAATTTCTCGTGGCTAACCATTTCCATTCTTATTAATGTTAGAGCAGATTTCTGTGTTATGGAATCCAAGTGTAAACTTTCTATTCAGGTTCCTGACCCATCTCTCTCATCATCAATAGATAAGTTGAAGAGTAGTGGTGATACACTACTATTCTTTGCAGTAGTTGCAGTGAGTGTGCTGAGCATTTGCCATTCCAGAGTCATAGTAATGGACCAATCACACATAATGTACATGTTATTGAGATGTTTTTGGTTGGTTTGTTTTTCCTGTAGAGTTACTGACGTACTAAGTCTCAGCAAAAAGGCTAAATAAAACTTGAGCTATGGGTTTGAAATACTGCGTGACACATCCAATCCATATTATCGTGATATGCCAGAAACTGTAGTTAGTATGTGAGTTCTGCAGGCAAAAATGGTTGCAATGCAATTTCTTCTGTTTCCTGCAGAATCACAAATACCCTCCCTACAGGCATTTTGTTACTTAGTGGACCACACTGTGGTTTCGGGGTGGGAAGGATGGAGGGAATTAATTTATATGTAAATACAACCTGAAGGTTGCAAATATCCAAGCTGCTACAAAGAGGGAAGGCATGTACATGAAAACAAATGGACCTGTTGTGGTTAGAAAATATATAGTTTACCATAACAGGGGGAAAAATAAATGAGGTTGTCTTTGAAACCCTATAGTTCAGCATTTCAGACTTTGGTGTTTTGTGCTCCAATTAAAGGAGAAAATGGTAAAGCTTCTGGATATTTACTATTTTTAAGCCAGCTTGAGAGGGTAGAAGCAGAAACAATATTTTTCATGTGTTCTTTTAGCAAATTACATGCCATACATGAGATTATTCTTTGTGTTGGCTGTTTTCTTTGAGGTTTATTTGGTTTGGAGGGAATGAGTTTTCAGCAACTGTTATATTTCTTCCTTTTTCTCAATGTGAAATGAAAAGAAAATTTTAAAGAAAACTGGGAATAGAAATAACTTATGTGGGTCTTGCATCAGTGTCTCATAAAATGCTGGGAGATCAAATGCAGGAGAGGAGGAGACAAACAAGGACATTGTGGATGTTGGTGGTGTCTTGCAGAAGCTTTTGGTTTACTTAGTTTTTGTTTCTCGATTATAGCAAAAATCTTTCCTTGCTGAAGTACTTTGATACAGACTTAAAATAGCTTAAATTATTTTTGAGATATGTTCACATTAACCACCACAAATTACTCACCTGTCACTGTTGCTAGGGATTCAACTCTTAGCTCCTATTAATGCATCTTCTACTTTAGAAAGGGAAAATGTAATTTAGTTTTATAGCTGTTTTAGAAAAATCTGTAATAAAAAACAAACCAGTGGCTCCTCTAATAAGTATTAGAGCCCAAACCTCTGCAATTATTGTAATAACTGTAGTCTATCCTCTTAAAAATGTACTGGGGATTTATGTACTAAACTCAGATTAATGCTAATAGAAGTTACCTAAACAAATCCCCCAGTGCACTAATAGGATAATGGATTGTTTATTTAGTGTTGCACTTCATGTTGACTTAATTTTATTTATTTTTTCAAATGAAAACAAAATTGGGATTGGACTTAACAGAATAAAGAACTTGTTTCCCTTCCTCTCTGTAGGTGTGCTTCTAAGAAGAGTATTGACTATGAGGAGGCCCACATGTTAGTCAGTTTTTAGTAATCCCACCGAAGAAAATGAAGCCGCGTTTCAGCTTTTCCGATCCTTTTCCCACCACTGTTGGCTGAATGAGAAATGGTCGTGTGATTATGCTGACACCCCAGCATGCATTTGGTAGACCTGTGGTTGACTCGTTCCCTCTCCATGTGTCTGCTCTTACAAAGTTTTGTCCTCATGATACTGTGCTTTCATTCTGCCAGTATGTGCCCGAAAGGTTGCCTCTGCTCTCACTCCGGAGGTCTGAACGTCAGCTGTAGCAACGCGAACCTCAAGGAAATACCCAGAGATCTTCCTCCAGAAACAGTCTTACTTTATTTGGACTCCAATCAGATAACGTCTATCCCCAACGAAATTTTTAAGGACTTGCACCAGCTGAGAGTCCTCAATTTATCAAAAAATGGGATTGAGTTTATAGATGAACATGCCTTTAAAGGGGTGGCAGAAACCTTGCAGACTCTGGATTTGTCCGACAACCGGATTCAAAGCGTGCACAAGAACGCCTTCAACAACTTAAAGGCCAGAGCCAGAATTGCCAACAATCCCTGGCACTGTGACTGCACCCTGCAGCAGGTGTTGAGGAGCATGGCCTCCAACCACGAGACAGCCAATAACGTCATCTGCAAGACTTCTGTGCTGGATGAACACGCTGGGAGACCATTCCTCAACGCTGCCAACGACGCTGACCTCTGCAACCTTCCCAAAAAGACTACCGATTATGCCATGCTGGTCACCATGTTTGGCTGGTTCACCATGGTGATCTCATACGTGGTTTATTATGTCCGGCAAAATCAGGAGGACGCAAGGAGGCACCTTGAGTACTTGAAATCCCTGCCAAGCAGGCAAAAGAAACCAGACGAAGCTGATGACATTAGCACTGTGGTATAGTATTCTGAATACAGTGACTGCCTTTGCGGTGGAAAACAGATTTGGATGACACTAAAACCAGAGGTTTACTTCTAACCTTCATTGTAAACATCAAGACTTTTGGGATTTTTTTCTGTTTAACTGAATTATGCCACTTTGGAGCTTTCTGACAGAAAGTTTTGTCTGGGTGGTGTACGTTAATTATTTCTCTGGTGGTATCCTAAAGCAAGTGAATTAATATGTAAACATTAGTTTAGACCCATTCCACTATTTAATAACGAAATTTATTTTTTTAATTTAAAAACCAAATAAAAGCTTAAATTTGAACCATGTAAAACAGAGTAATTTATTGATCAGAAACTTGTCTGGTGCCAGAGCACACTTGGTTTGATCAGGTAGAAGAGAGGAGTGGTGGCCAAGTGGGCTGTGAGAGGTCGGGGAGCAGAGGGTTCCTGAAGAGCAATTCTCTCCTTGGGGTGCCAAGTGAAGAGCTGGTGAATTGTAGCCTGGTTTTGGGGCTGCTCACTATGAGGGAGGAGGGGCACAGTGCCCCAGTTCCAGGTGTAAGGGACCAAAGCTTGGGTAGGACCTGGAATGCATTTTAGCAGTCCTTGGGAGGAGCCAAATTGAAGGAGCAGCATTGCAGGACATGGAAGAGAGGTAAGTGGGGGAACATGGTGGGTTTTCATCTTACACCCACTTACTGCCTCCCATGAGCTTTAGGCAGGTATCCCCAGCACTGGGGACGACAGCAGGAAAGCAAGAGCTGTACTGTTCAAATTGGAGTATCACTAGCCATGGAATAAAAAAAAAGTGAAATAAAATTAAATGTTATAATACTGGTACGTAACTAAAAGTGGCTTTTTTTTTTTTTAGGGTGTCACCTTTTTTAAAAAGCCGAATGAAATAAGGGGAATATAGGCTGGGCATATTGTGTTGTGTGTTAGAAGATATTTTTGTATTATTTTATGCATAAATGCTTAGGAAAATATAAAGCCCATCAGTTAAATTCAGCCTTGAATATGAAATGGATATTTCAAAGCTCTGCTGTCTTTAAAAACATGATGGCTTTCTCATTTCATAGCAAAAGTTCTCAAAGGGAACAAATTCACCAGAATATATTCCTCTTATCCTTTATTACCGTAATAAAATTACGTTTGTCTCTGGGTTCCTATAGAACCAATCTAGCTGACAGGTGGATTTTAAAAATGTATAAAATACTGCTTTGCAAAAACAAATGCTAAAGGACAGCCTTAAAAAAATTCAAAAAAATCCAGCCATATCTCCTGTGAGATTATTGATTATTTCAGTTAAAATTGCTTGTTTATTTTATTTTTTTCAGAATATTGTTAAAAGAATATTAACATTTTTTTCCAAAGCAGGGGAAAAAAAAAAAGATACATTTTTTAAAATGTGCATAGAGTCAATATTTTATGTCATCTTTGTGGGCTGAGTACCTGTGCTTGAAACCAGCTTATCTATTTGCATTGTTCTAGCTCGATGAACAGTTTTCAGCATATTAAGAGAATGTTAATGTTCATAAAGGGCACAGTCTGTCAAGAAAATACCTGCTCCCCAATATTTCAGCCTCCCCTCTTTTCTCCCGATCAAGTAAAAAATTTGTCTTCTAAGGAGAGGAGGCTGTTTCTTGCACATCCTGCTTAGTTTGCATTTTATACCTTCCTTTTTTCAAGCTCTGTCTTGCTGAACATCCAAGCATCACCCCATCTCCCGAGCTCTGTGTCCTCCTGCAGGAGCCAAAAGCAGTGGGGCTAAATGCACACATGAATCTGAAGAGAGGAGGTAAAATGTTATGTTTTACTGGCAATATAACAAACCCTAGCAAACAGGAGGTATAGTGCCTCTCTGTAGGCTGAGCCAAGTTAATTTCTTGATATAATCCTCACCATGTCTCCAAAATGTCCCTCAGGGTAAAATTAGTCTTGTTTCTGTTGCAGTGTTCTCCGAGCAGTGTTTCAGATCCCAGCTAATATCCTACATTTGGGAAAAGCAGGGAGGACTAGCTAAAAGAAAGGACTGAGTCGAGGTACTAATTTAATCAATAATCCAGTGCTGCTTATTCACAACTATGTGCAGGAATTCCTCCACTCAATTTGAACAAAAATATTTAAACAGCAGCATTACAAAAATCTGGACATTCATAAAACACTTGAAAACATTTGCTGTTTTTTAAAATTTCATTTCAAGCAGCATTTAAAAAAAAAACAAACCTAACAAAACAAAACACAACCTCTCCCCAAAACTAGTTGACAAAACTATAAATAATTTATGTCTTAAGTTTTTCTATTTTTCCACTTTATTACTGATCCATAAGACTGATTCTGGTGCTTGTACAGTTTTGCCCCAGCTGAGTCTTCAACTCTATAATTTTAAATCCTGACCAAAAACAATTTAAACCAAGTTAAGCAGTACCCTGTAGAAAGGCTCTGGAGGGATAGTTTTATATCAGTTCTCCAAGTCTACTGTTTTTCTTTAATTGCTTCCCTATCAAACATCTCTCCTTCCAACACTTTTCCTTTTTTTCTTTTAAGGCCAGTACTGAAATCTGTTTAAAATCATGCTCTTACAACCAATAGATGCAAACTCGTCAGGTAGAATTTAGCTGTCAAGGAAAATGAATTAGATCAGTGTTCCTCAGGTATGTGAACTTGACAGTGCAAGTAATCCTGACAAGTCAAATATTTGAGCAACATCTCTTTGTTTCATTGAAAAGAAAAAGAAAAGAAATAAGGAACCATCAGCATATGGAGAAACTTGATTTTCTCATGTTTACTGCACACCTTTCTGCCTGTAGAAAAGCCTACATGATGCCCTTTGAAGTCAATGGCATTCAAAAGGAGTAAAGGGGTATATTTTTAGCTGAGGTACCTTAGTATATAAGTACAATGAGAAGAAATTGATTTTTCCATATTTGCAGGAGCTAGTATGTCACAGAAAATACAGAGGGAAGAGCATAGCAGAGTACTCCTTAATTTTTTTTATTCATTAGGATGCTTCAGGAAAAGTAGGGCTTGGCCTCAGTGGGTTAAATGTGATTCATTTCACTGCCCTGATGATTACAAGTTCTGTTTTAGTGGGTACGATCTACAATGGTGCATTTGGGCTGTGTGTATTTAGGCTTATACTTTATTCTTTTATTCTATACTCAGTTTTGTACAGAATTGGATGCAGATATCTTCACCATTTATATACATTCTGTTTTTAAGTCTCCAGTAACAAGATTCTGCACCACAATTGCCATAACTTTCAGAGGCTCAGAACAAATAGAAAGTGTGTCAGTGCAGGTTCTGGCCTTGCCAGGGATGAAAGAGGAGAAATCTGGTTTACCAAAGAGATGCCATACAGAATATCCAAAATCCAGTGCAGTGTGTTTCAGTTTGAAAGGGGCAAAGCTTAAGCACTAGGACTACAGGGTGACGGGGCGGGGGGCAGAAAGGGAAAGTAAAAGGAGCAGCTGGGAGGGTAAAATGCTTGAAGGTAGCATGGAGTCTTGCAGCATGTTTAGGTGTGCAGTGAGGTCTCAGAGTGAATCTACAACGATTTTAAACATCCCTTTACTCCCACAGCTGCAAAAAAGCTAGCATTGCTATGCAAGAGTGAGTGAGTTTTCAGGAGTTAAAAACGTAGCCTTTAAATTGTAGGCGTGAGATCTGAAGAAGGAAAATAAAATAGGGCATAAATTCTGGTGGGGTTAGATGTAAAGCTGTAGTATGGCCAAAACAAAGGGGGGGGGATTTTTTCCTAAGCAAATCAGAAGCAGGAATCCCACCTTTGCAAGGGCCAAGAGCTAATCAGGTACTAAGGGGGTGCTGTGGATAGATGGGGCAAATGTTCTGAAAGAAACTAGGCCAGCATGTGAGAAGGGGTAAAATCATCCCATGAATTAGTCACTGAAAGAAGCCAAGGTAAGAAGAAAATTTCTGTTTTCCTGAAGGTGGATGGTTACCGAAATTTCCAAGAAGGTATTCCAGAGATCTCAGGATGGACCAGTGCAGTGCAACATGTTTCTGGCTGATCTGGAAAAGAGAGTGAATAATGAATTGGTAACATTTATGGATGATAAACAGTTATTGAGGGGCATCCAATCTACAGCTAACTGTGAAGAAATACAGAAGGTTCTCACATTTCTAAGATAGCAGATGATGATAAAATGAGGGTTGGATTTGCTGTGAATAATTGCAAAGAACTGCAGATGGCACCTCCTTAGCTATGAACACAAGGATATTATCTGAACTGGCTGTAATCAGAGGGAAAAAACATCTTGGAGGCACAGTGGGGAACTCTTCGATGACAAACAGCAGAAATTATTAGGAGAGAAATGGAAAGCTAAATAGTGTAATGGAACTGTATGATAAACCATGAAATAAAATCTGTGATGAACCCACATCTAGAGCACTGCATTCAGTTCAGGCTCCCTTTGTGTCCAAGAAAGCAGATCCGTAGTCTTGAAACTAGAGAAGATGTAGAGAAGGGCAGTAAAATAATCAAAGATAAGAAGTTGTTTCTATAGAAGACATCAAACATCTCCCAGCACGGGGCTGAGATACCAGAAGGGGTAAAAACGAGTAGTACACAAAAAGTAAGAGAAGCTCGAGAAGCACTGATCTCTGTTTCTTGCAACAGAATATAGAGCAGTTCTGATTAAAGTTTATTCAAGTTCTCATTAAAGCAGGAAGTGTTGGGTAGGGGTTTTTTTTAATATTTTTTTTAGCATGCATTTAAAAGACCAAGTACAGGCTACTGTAGAGAGGAAGACATATTAAAAGGTAGGACTCCACAAATCCATGAAAGTCAAGGTTGCCAGAGGTTATTTAGCACTGCTATCATTGGTGTAGATGTAATTCTCAAGAAGGAAAGCCCCTGCTAGTCCCTGGAAGCTGGGAGGGTTTCCCTAGGAAGGCTCAGACATCTGTGCTTCGCTTGTTCTCTTTGAGGTGCTGCTGCAGGTGTTTGTTGAAGAGGGGAAGGTGGGCTTAATTTTATGGTACCGATGCTCTCGTGTGTCAGGTGGGATGTATATTGTGCTGCACTGCCCACCCTGTGAGGTAGGGGAGGGCATTTCTTGTGCAGACAAGGTTTCCCATGCATGGAGTGAGGCTGAAGCCCAGGAAGAGCAAAACCGCATTGAACTACTGGTGTCTCCTTGCTATGAATTGCAGCTCTAACTGCTGGACAGGGTCTGGCCAAGCTGTGCCAAGACTGGGATAACTAAAGGACTGTTTGCTTTTCACTGGGAAAATGTGGAAAATATATTCCAAGATCTTCCATGACACATTGAGGTGCTTTGTAACTACTCTTACAGCTCACCTGGTCATCTGTCTAAAAAGGATGGGAATTTCCCTATAGGTTCTTCATTAAAACAAGGCTAAAGCCTTATCTTTCACAAATCCCTTCATCATCTGTCTCTTCCCATGAAAACCATTGTGATGACTAAATGAAAGTAAGAGTATTTCACAGCGCTACACATGATAGGGAAGTACCCTGGTATCTTCAGTTTTGCTTTGCCTGACTCAGTTAATTTGAGGAATGAAAGCAACCAACAAGTGTTAAAACACAGAGTGCACACACTGTGGCATGGCAACGGATGAAGTAGGTGTTTTGCTGTATGCCAGTACATACATGAGTATGTATATGTGCACATCATCCATTCATTGCTGAAGTTCACTTTCATTTTCCTGCAGTTAGTCATGTGCAGGAGTGTGTTTGGTTCGTGTACACATGTGTACTCAGATAAAATGGGAACTTCTTTGGATGCTTTCATTTCCCCTATTTAATCATTAAACAAGTGGCTTTGTTGCTTTGAAGCCATGAATCATGCTGCTGACCAGCCAAGTACCTTAGCCTTTCACAGTGCCCCCCTGGTCCCAGCACCAGCTGCACATGACATGAGAGAAAACGGGGTGACACTGGCACAGCTCATCCACTTTCTAAGATCCTTAGTCAAATCCATCCATTACCGTATAAAGCTGTTGCAGACCTTCACAAACAACATTTTGAGTTCCTTCTGCCTCTCAGAAAGCAGTATGATTTTCTAGAAAGAAGAATGATTGAGTGTATGATGTAATGCCTTTTAGCTCAGAAGAAACAGTCCTGCTTGTAACATGTGCAAATGTGGCTGGTGTCCCTGGATCTCTTCTCTGCTTCCGTGCTTGTTAATCAGTAGGTTCTTGGCATGACAGTGTGTTTGGCTGTGTTTTTTCTCCTAGGAGATAGTTCTGCCCCTTGTAGGAGATTTCTTGAGATGATTGTGAGTCTGAATACAGCTGCTAAATCCAACAAAAGCTCCAGAATGAAAAATGAGATGGTTTTAAGCTTTCCCTGCTAACAGAAACATGAGAAGCAGTTAAGTATTTGGGAATTCAAACATCTGCATTATTCTTAATGCTGCTGTGAGGTTTCAAAGGCACATTGTGAGAATCCTGCTGGTTTGGTGGGGCAGTCTGCAGGCAGATTTCATAAACACACAACAATCTCCAAAGCCTGTGACAGGTTAAAGTGGTCATTGAGGGGGGGAAAAAAAGCAAACAAAACAATTCCATATGTTGAACAGTCTGTTTAGATATCTTTATCCTTCACAATTATTAGTCTTTGCCTCATAATCAAAGAGTTTGTGATCACTAATACGTTCAGGGTTTTTTATAGCTCCATTTTAATTAGGAAAAATAGGTCTTTTAAGCATGTCTGGTCTAACAGTGGAAGTATCTGACCTGACAGTACTAGTATTTAAAGGCAATTGAAGTTTAATGTATTAGCTAAACCTCATCTGCACTGAAGTCTGTTTTTATGCCTCTCGGGATAGCTGCATAAAAATATTTAGGTATATATTAAAAATTATACATTTTCCTTACATGAGTGTGGCTATGAGCCCTTGCTCTTTCAGATATGCTCTGAAAGTTTTAATTTAAAAAAACAAGGAAAAAATTGGAAAGTGAAAACAGACTCCAGAACTTTCAAGGCATCTTCATAAATCAAAGTTGGACAAAAAGGAGAAAAAAAAAAATAATCCCAGCACAACCTATTCTTGTTTCCTTTGAGGATTAACTTTGTGCTCAACGCTGCATTTCATGGCTTACCAATTTTTTATTTCTGTACCTAAGCCAGATTAACATTCACTTTCAGCAAAGTGTCTGATAAATGGAGCTCTCAGCAACAGAGAATACCGAGGCGTATCAACTTGGCTGAAAAAAATCCTGAATGCAGCAAATAAGCTCTCTAGACAGTATTTCTATACCCTGTTAATTAAATTTAGAGGCAAAGGAAAGGAGTTGTTGTTGAATTAAGGTAATGCTAGAGAGATTTCAGATTCTTAAGTTGATACTGGCTTTTATGATCATAATGGGGCTGTGTAAAGGGCAACTATAATGTATTGAGTTCTGTCCAGAGGCCGATGAGGAGCAAGTGGAAAGTCTGTGGGTATGAATTAAAGGGCAGGCTGGCATGGGTGTGGGGGTCTATTACAGAGCTTCTGATCAGGATGAGGGAGTTGATGAGGCTTTCCACAGGCAGCTCAAAGCAGCCTTGCAACTACAGGCCTTAGTCCTCATGGGGGATTTTAACTAACCAGATGTTTGCTGGAAGGCCTACACAGCCAGCTGTTCAAGGTCTAGGAGGTTTCCTCCAATGCATTGATGACAACTTCTTGATACAAATGGTGGACGAACCAACTAGGAGAGGAGTGCTGCTGGATCTTGTACTCACCAACAAGGAGGGGCTGGTTGAAGCAGTCACTAAGGATGAGCGTTTTGGGGAACACATACCTGGGGAATGCCACCCTGAGAACAGATTGCTCAGAGTCCCACCATAGGGCTGGCAGCCGTGTTGTTTTAGGCCATGTGTAGAAGAAGGGAAATTGCTGTTGTGTGACAAAGCTGGTGAAGGGCCTAGAGAAAAAAATCTTTTGAATTATGTTGAAGGAGCTGGGAATGTTTAGTTTGAGGAAGAGGAGGCTGAGGGGAGACCTCATCAGTCTCTACAACTACCTGAAAGGTCATTGTAGAGAGTTTGATGCTGGTCTCTTCTCACAGGTAATCAGCAATAGAACAAGAGGCAATGGCTTCAAGTTGCAACAGGGCAGGTTTAGATCGGACATTAGGAAAAAAAATTCACAGAAAGAGTGGTCAGACACTGGAATAGGCTGCCCAGGGAGGTGGTTGAGTCACCATCCCTGAATGTGTTTAAGGGTCATTTGCATGTGGTGTTGGTGGATACGGTTTAGGGAAGAACTTTGTAGAGTAGGGATGGTGGTTGGACTTGGTGATCACAAGGGTCTTTTCCAACCTGAATAGTTCTATGATTCTATGACATCTGCAAACCCTCTTGAAGTTACTTGGTTACCAGTAGTAGCAGACACAGCTCATCTCTTAAAACCACAGGGAGGTTTTGTTTGTTTTTTGGGGTTTTTTTCCTGATAAGGCACCCTGACATACTGATGAAGCCAAATTGTCTGTGTAAGCCAATTTCATGGATACTTTTCTACCAAACGACACAAGCTATTTTTAGGACATCAAAATCTTCAGTACTATAAACTGAAAAACAACAGCCCAGCCAGTCTGATTTTCAAGAAGGTGTCAAACGACATCACAGCTACACTCAAAATGTTAGAATTTCCCCCCCTTCTTTAGTCTTTCGTTGTTTAATATTAGCTTTGTGGTTGAATTACCTTCATAGCTCTTCATAATGAATCTTCAGGAAGCTTGTTTTAATTTATCAAAAACTATTTCCTTTTGCTGTGAATGGTAAACCTCACTGGGAAAAATGTGCATGGATGGGCATAGATTGGGTCTTTTGTGATGGTTTTTACAAGATTTGTGAACGGATTAATACACTAGGGTTTTCTACAAATAAATTTAGGTATTATGTTTATACACAAGATTTTTTAAAGAATGGCTGATCAATAAATGAACAAAGTGGAATTTATTGTGTTTTGTTCTGAAGTAGAAAAAGACAGATTATCTGTTTGGAAGGGCTGCGTAATGTATAAAGGTACTCTTTCAAAAGACACGCTCTGCAGAACCTTGAACTATATTTCTCTTAAAAAACTGTGGCAACCCTGAAACTGTAATTGGAAACATCATACTAGATGTAAACTGTAATGCTGAAAAAATATTTTTAGATAATAAAAGAAAATCAATCTCTATCTTGGGCTCTCACATCATGATGTACCAAAATTCCTGGCTGAACTTGAATTTGTGCTTTCTTATTTAGCAGACTTCCTTCCCAAATCCAGGGCTGCACTTTGGGCTGTATGTAAAACAGAAGTTCTGCCATTGCTGTGGGATCAAAGTTTCTGCAATAAATGTGTTACTGAAAGAGGGTAAGTTGAGTGACTGTTCTGGCTATTGCTTTTGTACTGAAGGAGTTAATGTGGATTTAACCTCTAAATGATGGCAGCACACACAGCTCTGCAGTGATGCACCCTCAGACTTCTCGAGTAGCAATGAGGCACTAGCCTTTCCTTACGTTGGTGGCAAACAGCAGTTACAATTGTCTTAGCATTTTATTGTTTATATGATAAAAGACAGATGGTGTTTGTATTTGGTTGTACATAGACCTCTCTGGAATCTTTTAAATGGGTGTGTATGAGGACAGGCTTCTTCAGTGTAAAAAAAAAAAAATAGTATATTAGTGGGTTGACTTCATGTTATTAGCTTCCAGTAATGGGTCACTGTTCAGCCAGCATCACCCACAATGTTACTTTATAACAAAACTGCTGGAGTCAGCAGGTTTCTGGGAAATAACTACCAGTATTATTTAAATGCTTGTATTCCAGTGTTTTTCCAGAATTGCTGCTCTTCTGCACCATTGTGTCTTCTGTGAGCACCACTGTGGAGGTGAGCAAAAAATTGTCTTGGAAGGAACCAGCTCTGATTTTTCAGGCTCTCCTGAGGAGGTGGAGGAAAGGTCTTTCATGGAAACTACCTCAATTAAAAACATGACAGTACATAATTGTGGACCTGAGGAGACCTGATACACATTTATGCTTGGCCCCTGCCTTCCTCAGTAAATAGATGCCATACTTAGCACAGCAAACAAATGGTTTGGGTTGAGAAGAGTGAGTCATTCAGAGCTGAGTTGCTTTTCCTGAAAACCCACAAAAATGCAATGATTAAACAGGCTTTACATTTGGAAAATCCTCCAGGCAAGTCTTTAGTCAGCATCAAAATGCTTTTCCATCTGATGCCAGTAGATTTCACACAGCATGGTGATGACTATAGGTATGGCAGTTTTAGCTGCTAGAGCCATACGGGTGATGACTGCTCGCATTGCGTGAGTACAGTATTAGGTGTCTGATGATTGTGCTCCTTCTGCTCTAAGGGTTGGTTGAGCAAAATGGAGAACCAGCTTTTCAGGACAAACTGAGAAGGTGCCTGTGGAAGGCGCTGCACAGTCTGGCTAAAGATTTGGAGACTGAGCAGATGGCATCCCTCTCTGCAGGCCTGATGAAGCTGCTTCTGATTGTCACCGTTTGACTCAACAAACCAAGACACTGATTAATTTTGTTTGGAACACTAGATCTCATCTCATGTGGAAAACCACATCAGTTCATGACACATGGACTTCAGCTGTTGCAGCCTCTTGTCCCCATGCATGTGGGTGTGCACTTGAATGGATGCAGCAACATTTGGCTCAGGTAGGTCTTGCTGGTAGGAAAATGAGAATTTATATGCCTTACTTTGTGAGTTAGTATGTGTACAGATGATGGGCTTGGGCAGCAGCAATATCCCAGGGAAGCTATCCACAGTTTTGTTGGAGAGTGGGTAGGAGAGGGTCAGAGGGTGCTCACCATGCTCAAGTCCTATTCTGGTATTGATATAAAAGTTTTATGGTTATTTTGACTTCTGTTCTCTTACTGTCCTCATACTGGAACCTTATCTGTAAAAAATGAAGGCAGAGTAATTAAATTGTTACTTATCACTGCCATAATGCAGAAGCACTTAATTACTGCATGTTATACGTCATGTCAGAGCTTGCCAAGTTGTTTTAGTCTGGGGCCACTTCACCAGAGCAAGGAGTCAGCCAAGATCTCAGTGCATCCCTGCCTTGCCATGGGGCACCTGCCTCTGAGCAAAACATGCCTTGTTTGCCTGACAGCTTCACTCAGGGGGGGTTCTCTGTGTCCTTCAGTGACAAACTATTCATCTGTCTCTCAGACACTGTGCATTCCCATGTGTCAGCTTCATTTCCTATTGGAGAGGATCGGTCAGGCAGAAGGGCAAGGGTGGGAACCTGCTCCCTGTGCTCCCAAGAAGAAAGCAGTAGATGGGGTGGATGAAGGAGGACTTGATTTGAAGAAAGGGGTTATAATAATGCCTGGAAAAGCTACTAAACCTCAGAAACTTGGTAGTCTGTATATGGAAGAGGTCCTGAGCTCTATGCAGAGAGGGAAGTAGAGTGTGGTAGAGGCTGAGGTAAGATGATGCCTGGAGAGGGTGCTCTGCATGGGGATATGCATTCATTTGGGCAGCTGCTGGGGAGGGAGAGAGGGATGCAGAGGGAATTCCCCTAAACAGTCACCATGACCCTTGCAACTTATTTTCCATCTTCCATAACACCATTGATGCCTCTCCTTGCTCCAGAGGGGCCGTCTGGGAGAAAAGCTGAGCTGAGAGGGAAGGGTGTTAGGATGCTTGTGCATGGAGGGCTCGGTTGCCCAGCCCCACCCAGCCTATCCGGAGTGTTTCTGCCTCACCACCTGCAGCCTCTGAGGCCACCATGGCATGGTGACCAGGGTTGGTAGGAGACATCCCATAGCCATCTCAGATTCTGCTGCTAGGCTGGTTCCCACTGAGTGGGCTGGGGTTGAAAAGGTGCCAACTGCTGTGGTGGTGGTTGAATTGATCAGCCACTGCCACATTGCCACGCCCCCAAGATTGCCCAATGCTTGGCTCTTCCCTGCCAAGCCCTCAGGGACTTGGAAGAGGAAAGATATTTTTCTTTTCAGGCAGCAAATTGTAAATAATGGTCATGCTCTTCTCTCCCACAGAAAGGTGTTTAAACCACCTGTACATGTCTTTCAAAATGCAAGGAAGATGTAGTGAAGAAGGGAGCAGGTTATATAAATCAAGTCATCCCTTGCATGCTTCTCCCTGCTCTGTCTGCCTTTTTAAAAATTCATAAGCTGGGAGATCTCCTACCCCACTCTAATGCCTTCCTAGGTGAAATCCAAAAATGTAGAGGGTCAGATCCTTACCTGCAGTAGTTTAATGTAATTTCATTAAAATCAAAGGAGCTGATCTTGTTTCATAGAATCATAGAATGGTTTAGATTGGAAGGGACCTTAAAGATCATCTGGTTCCACAGTGAAGGTTCACTTGCCAAAAGCATTTTTAATTTCCAGCATCTTCACCGAGCGTAAGGGAAAGAAATCCATGATAATTTGGGAGGGATATTTAGCCCGTCTGTTTTAAAAGTGCTTGTTGTTCCTATTTCAGTTTTGCCTAGGGGTTCCTATCAGAGAAAAAGATACTGATACAAGGGTTTGGGTTGGCACAAGTTTATTTCAGCAATGACTTATGCTGTCAGGGCTCAGTAGATCAAGAAGAATAGCACTCAAATTATTAGAGCTTCAAGGCTTTGTAGATAACAAAGAGAATCTGAATTATGATCTTCAGTGAATTTTCAAAAAGGTCATATTGTTTCATCAGTGCATAGAAGGACAAGGAGGATCTGCATGAACTCCTCTCCCACCTTAAAGGTACCAGCACTCCTGGCTTTATGGCCGAAGCCTGGGAAGGCCAGTATGACTTTTGTGGGGTTTTTTTGCCTAGAATTAGCCAATCCAATATTAAAAATATCATTGCTGCACTGTAAGGGCAGTAAAGCAGGGCTAAGAAAGAGCAGTTTAATCTAACTAGAAAGTACTAGAGACGAGGGAAGACTTGTTTCTCTGCACTGTTTTCTTCTAAGAGCATGCTAGTATATCACAGGCATGGAGGCAGAAGAAGAGAGAAGCCTCTGTGTGTGTGTGTTCAAAAGATCTATTATGACCATGTTAGTTTTGCTATGTATTTATCCTCTGGAAAGTTGATAGTGGAGCAATTAGTCCAGACACTCTGTATACATACACATACGTGGCAGGGTGAGTGGTATCTTATGAGTGCAGAATGACATCTACTGCACCATATTTTCTGGTGTTTTGCTCCAAGTTTCTTACCTTCCCACCAATTCCTAGCATGTTGCTGTAGCTAAATCTTTCCTCATTTATTTTTTTTTCACATCATATTAATTGTTTGCCAGTGAACAGGTTCTACTTAGCAAGTTTATAAAATTGAACTTGTGAGATGCTGTACCTCAGGCTGAACAGAAAAATGTTCTTCGGTTGACTCAAAGCCTACCTGCCTCCCAGTTTGAAGGTACTCTCCTCACACAACAAGATTTGAAAAAAAATAAAAGCCTTTAAAAATACATCTCAGGCTTTGTCTTAAATTAAAAACTGTACTTTCAAACCAGAGATTAATTACATATAGTGGTTATAATGCTAGAGTTATGTCCCTGGCTTCTCTGAGGAATTTACAGAAAAACAGTTTGCAAGCAGGCATTCTGCACTTAAAAATAACCTTTTTCTGCAGGCATATGTAACTTTGTTTCAGATACAGTTGCTGACTCTACCTGAGGTACTTATCATTGTCAAGAAAATAAGGATTTCTCTAGGGCTGTTATCACTACAATTCCCTTAAATATAGTAAAGTACTGTAACTGCATACCATTGTTGCCTGCTGCCAGCCTCTTCTGTGACCTCATCATTCTTATCCATGAGAGGTGTGGGCTGGGAGACCTGTCTGCTGGGGTGCTTGATATCAACAAAGGCTGAGAAACTCCAGATGAAACACAGGAGTGTTACTCACCTTTTAGACAAATATACCTTGGTAAAGGTCACCTGTGAAGAGAAGAAGAGATGTATGGAGGATGCCTCGAAAAGTGTTCCGAAAACAGATTGTTCCATTTTGGTTTTTTCCACCTTCCTTTTCACTGTTGAAATTGAAGTCTTACAGGGATGGTGAAATTCTACAGTGACTGCAGAAGCAGCAAAGTAGTGAATTACCACAGCCAAATGAGATGATGCTCAATAAGAGACAGGAAAAGGGTTTTTTCAACACAGACTACCTCAAACTCTACTAGCATGTAATTTCTTTTTGTGGGTTTTTTTTTAAGTGGCTAATTAACATTGGATAAAAGAGATCCTAAAGTCGTTAATAATAATTTTACTTCTTTATGGAGATGCAAGAACTCAGACATCCTTGATACATCCTTTATCAAGGCTTGGAGAGTGAAAGACTAAACTCAAGAGCTTTCAGATAGGTCAAAAGTAAAAGAAAATAATGAACATTTTAGCTTTATCCTTGTCATTTGTCTTTTACCCAGAAGCTGTAATTTAACCACCAAGTAGACAGAGAAGACAAGATCTACACAAAATATGTATGTTCTCTCATGTCAGCTACAGGGGAAGGAATACTTGGTGTACAGGTTTTATGTATGCTCCTTTATTTACTTTTAATTTCCCAAAGTTTTAGGCTGATCCATGTTCCAGCTGTAGTAGGACGAGATTTACAAAACTTCAACCAACAGTCTGATTGAGATTTTTATAAGTTTGGCCTTAATGAGGAGACTTTGAGCTGTGTTATTCAGACTGTTTTGGAAATTGAGGGGATTAAAAACGTCTTGAACAGCAAGACTCCTTTAGCATCTTCTTGATGGAGACCCTACATTTAGAAATGCCTGTTTAGGAAGAAGGTAAAAGAATAAATCAAAACATCTTTCTTTAAAATAATAAAAGCAATTCTCCATTTATTTCAAAAGTGCAGGGCAGCCTGGGGGACTAAAGGTAAGCCCAGGACTCCATCCTCTAGATCGATACTGAACAAGCTCTAGTTGGGTCTCAGGGCTGGAGGGTGCTCTGCAGATATATGCAAATTCAAGCTCTGCAAAGCAATTTTTTTCCCTGTTTGTGCCAGGGGAAGTGTGTTTGGAAAAGGAATTGCATGTTTTGAGGGCATGGCTTTCTAAATGCAATGTGTTAACTATACTTCTTATCCATGTGGTTCTGAGAATAAGATCTAAAGAACTGTAGAACACATGCAGCTTGCTAATGTCCGCTTTTAAAGAAAAGACACCGCTTTTATATAATGATTTGTAGGATTGTCTCCAGAGGAAAACTACATATACTTCTGTGACTTGAATAGGGATTAAAGGGTCAGAGTATCTGAATGCTTGGACACTCATTACAGCTAAAGGTCTTGGTGTTGGACATCATATCCTAACTGAGTATGTATTAGTCAGATGGCCAGAAAAGTTTAGCTTTAGAAATACATGACACATTGAAGTGCTTCCAATTTGCTCATTGAATTCAGCATAAAGATCAATTTGTGCATCTGCAAACTCTTCAAAAGTAGCTGATGACAGAATGGCTTGTTTGCTCATAGGCAAACTTCTGTGGCTTGTTACATAGCCTGTGAGTCTCTGAGTTCTCCCTCTCTTGTTTTACAGTTATCCCAGGAAAGAAGTTGGGAAAACAATAGAAAACCCTAAGAAAGACTAGGATATGAAATACACTTTGTGGCAGAATTTTAGGATTAAGGTAACCTATGTTATATGCAGACCCCTAATATACCCACCTGTCTAAACTATTTTCTCTCAATATCTGCTAATGTTAGGAACATCTGCTAAGGTGTTCCACTGCTGGTTACAGGTATGCCATTGAGCAAAGCAAGTGCAAAACCTATATGAAAAGGAATGCAGTATGCTCTTCCAGATCATCTCTATCTACCATAAAAATCCACTAAAGTTCACACCAGGATCTCTGGTTGGTTCATTTTGAATTAATTTTTCAAAGATCGTGCTTCAAAGTCCTGAAGCACATTTGCACTTTCTCTTCTCTGTTATTAAAGTGGAAAGGTTCTGCCTTTTCTTAGACTTGTGGATACAGCTAAGAAAAAAAAAAAAGGAGGGGACAGGGGGAAGGGGGGAACCCAACAGACAAGTTCTTGCAAACTGCAGAAGCTGCAAAGAAATACTTGCTTGTTTGTTTTTTCCCAGTTATGTCAGTTGGCCTACAAAAACATATCAGCTACTCCCACGTAGCTTGCCAGAGGCCTTATATTATGACAGCTAAAACAATGCTGTTGCTGTTGAAATGAATGCAGTGTTTTCAACTTTTCAGAATAAATAGTATTCATTATCCTCCTGGTATTGATATCTGCAGAGGAGAACACTAGTTACTAATCAATTGCTTGTTTTAAGAGCCTGTCTCAAAGCATCCCCAACTCCACTGGCCATTTTGCTTAATAATCTTGTTCTAGTCCAATGTCAATATTTAAGACAGGGTTCTTTGTCAAAATGGAGAGCACACAGACCAGTAAATATATAATAAGTGGGATTTCAAATAATCTAATTTTAATATTTTTCATTAAATGGTCAGAAAGAGTTTTCCTATTAGTAACCAAAGAAGTTTACACAGATTTGCTAATCAGATCTTGCATTGCAGCAGACTTGGTCTGCAACTTGTATTACTGCAAAGCCACGGGCAGCCCTGTCTCTACTGGGAGAGAAACAAACACACAATGAGGCTTCCTTGGAATTTCTGTGCCACTGCATGAGCCTGAGCACATTTTTCATGATTGCTTGCAAGGTTAATAGTAGAGTTCCCAGCGTCTTGTGCAGGGAAGGCAGCCTATACCCATGTATGTATGTATTTATGTACAGACTCATTCTAGAAAAGACTTGAACAAAGTGCTACATTAATGGGATGTAATAAAATAAAGGTGGTGAAGCAGTGTGGGACTAGTTACATGGTTTCTAAAATGTTTACATATAAATAAACAGTCGATATATTTTTGCTGCTTATCAGATTTCTTATTAGCACTTCGCACTATCCTGTGGCTTTGCAGTGACAGGTGATGACACATTTGTTGGAGGACAAGGTAGTTCGTTCACAGATCAGATTAGCAACAGATCAATATTTCAAGCAAAAAGAAAAAAGTTGGTGCCAAGTTTCTGCTTGGCTCCTAAAAGAGATTTCTAAGTCTTTGAGGAGAGCTGGTTCAAGATTACTTGAAAAAAATTACTTCTGGAGATCTTCTTGGTGTTTTGCAAACAACTTCTAGTAGTGTTGAAATTTTCCTGTATTTCTTTTTATTTATTTATTCTGTTTGAAAAAACTGTGCATGTTACTTTACTGGTCTGTTGCAAAATTATCTAGTAACCTTGAGGCATATATATTAGTTTTACTTCATTTTCGCCTATTCAGCTGCAAATCAAGCATAGTGAATCAAAGCTGTTGATTTAGCTGGTTTAAAATGTGTTGGTTTCCATTTAATACCAATAACTATAATGTTTCCATTACACTTTCTAGCTGTGCTAGTCCTCAGAGAAATAATACACCCATACAGCTTTCATTGATCTTTGGGAAGGCTGGAACACTACTTTGTGAATAAACATATTTTCAAGGCCATTAAAGGTTTCGATTAAACAGTGTGATTTTTGTACTATCAAATTAGTCCTTAGCCTCACTGAAACAGAAAACAGAGCACTTTCTACCATGTCTCATTACTCCATTGTGTTAAACTACACCATTCTGAAATGGTTCATACAAGGCTGCTGACATACAAATGTGCAAAACAGATGCAATGACCTAGCACTTCATCTGAGGAGCTGACTCTGCCACTGGGCTTTGTATTTAGCCAACTGTGAGAGCAAAACCACTTCTGGGTGCAATTATCCTGGTGCTGTGTGAAGCCTCAGAGGTCAAATTGTCCTGCTTAAACAGGAAGCAGAGCCCCAGTAGGCTCCAATCTGTGCTGTACTGTGGAAGTTCACAGCACTACACTCAAAAGAGGGGTATCATGCTCAGGCTTTATGACCCTGGCAATGGTAATACTGAGCTTGGCTTCCTGAAGCACAGCAGCATTGTAAGGAAATGGTCCATTCTCAGCTCTCCAGGAATGAAGTTGCTCCCTAAGTGGGGAGGAACAGTTAAGTTCAATTGCACAAAACATATGTTGCTTGCATAAGATACATTTTTGGTGAAAACTCTGCTTTTAATTATAGACAGTTGCATAAAATGTCAGTGATTAAAGCACAAACTTAGCAGCATTCTTGTCCTGCATAATACCAGCCAGAAAGCATGTTTCTCCTCCTGTTTAATCCTCTTGGAGCAGAATTTCTCCCACTTCATGGAAGTATTTTTATTCAAATGAAAAAAAAAAAAAAAAAATCAGCCAAAGAGAAAAGTAGCATTTCCTCATCTATTGTGTCTCTCATGGTTTGGCAACAGTGACATAGCTCAGTCTGGCATCCAGAACAAGCTGAGTGGGACTGTTTTGAAACAGGGAAAAATGGAGATCCAGTATCTCACTTCAAAACAAGAAAGCTACAATTCAGTTTTAGGTTGTCTGAGGCAATCTTAGCCTTTGGTGTCCTCTTCATAGACTGATGGGGAAAGCCCATCCTTTAAAAATCACCAGTTGCCTCTAATAAGTAAAATTCCTTCAGTAATTCTCCAGAGCCTGAGATAATTATATCCGAGGCAAAACTGGCAAGGTTTGAAATCTGATAAGATGTATATCCAGCTGAGCATGTTCCACTTGTTCTGATTTAGCTATTGTCATTCCAAAAATACTACCACAGAGGAAAATATAAACATGATCCCTTCTTTTTTTAGGATTGTTACCATCTGTATCATAGTTACCAAATGTTTCTTGCCTAACTGGTATTTAAAATTAACCTAGCCTATGCATTGCCTGCCTTTACTGTAAGCATCATATAGTAATCACAGCTCTGTTCACAGAATATGGTCTACTTCAATCTTTAGCTTTGAGTTATGTTTTCTGACAAGTGCTATTTTTGCCACTTCTTCTATAAATATGTACGTTCTTATTATTCTGCTGTAGTGATTCACTTCTCTACTCATTTATGTGGCAGTATGTTGAACTACACCAGCTGAGGTTATGGCCTCTACTGAGCTTTTCAGAATGGTTTCTTTTAGTCTCCTCTATTTTTAGGTCAACTACTGAGTTCACATCACATTACATGACTGAAGATAGCACCTGTCCTTTTATTTATATCCTCATATTTTCTGAGTTCCTGTTGCTGCTTTTTTTGACCTCCCTTCCACATGTAACTACTTCTCATTATACTATTTCCCCATTTAAACTAGATTACACAATATCTGTGTAGTTTCAATAATCCCTCTGAAAGAACTAATTGAGCAGAAAATGCTAGCAGGAGACCTGTGGGTTGACTCCAGCCAAGGCAAAATCCTCAAGCACAGAAAGAGGACAGTTTCTATTTTAAATTAGGTGATTAGTGTTGAGGTCCTACGTTTGAATGCTTTTTGTCTAAAAGAGTATTTACTGGCAATCCAGGTTCTGACTGACTCCAGGAGAGACCCTTAGCACCAGGAGGGGAAAAAAGAAGCTGCCTCCCCTCCCTAATCTCCAGCTTCTGCATTTCTTGAAAGGTCTGACAGAAGTCATTTGATTGGCCAGGTGGCTGCAAGCTAAGCATGACCAGATGCTGAAGGAGCAGTGAAGAGCTACAGATGTAGCTCTGGTGTCTGTCTTCTTGTGACAGAAGTGGGAAGGGAACCAAAGCAGCAACCATCTGACCCTCAAAAAACACTCACTTTGAGTTACCAAGTTTGTACTGTCAAGTGTAATGGCCAAGTGCCAAGGCTCTCCTGTGTGAAGTGCCCAATTAATATCTGAAGGAGTATTTTGGAGGTTTTGGCATGTATTCAGGTTTGTTATCATCAGACCTTTTCTAACCTAGCTTATTATATGTCATATGTAACATTTTTGTGCAGTGTACCTTTTTCTTTAATTATTATAGTTTATCCTTAAAAACAAGAGTTACTGATATATCTCTGTCAGTGTAAAAACTAGAAACACAACTGTGGTTGGTTTAAAATATCTTTCCAATATGATTTATAGAGGTAACTTCATAGGCACAAAGAAACTTAAATTTCAAGAAAGAGAAGTTATTTGTAAAAGTCTGCTATTATACTAGGATAGGCTGCAGTATATTTTAGGTAATTTCAGGCTATTCAAGCATCAATTCTCCACATCAGTGTTCAGTCTGTATTTACCATGATCAAAATGAGGCTATCAGTTTCTGTCTCACTTTACCTATAAAGTGTCAAATCAGTGTGGATTTTGAGCAGAAATTCGAGCCATGGAAACCTTAACATAACTTCTTGGATCCCACAATGAGATAAATATCTAATACCCTGGTAAAGAATAGCAACAAAAATAGAATAGAATAGAACGGTAAGCAATCAATAAAACATTTTAGCAGTGACGGCTGAAGCCTTCTTCCTAAATATGGTACTGATTATGTCACGTTAAAAACATTGTAGGTAGTTACCTATTTCTCAACAACAGTGTCATTTAATTACAATTTTTATTGTAAGGATGCATGTCTAAGATTAAGACTTGAGAGGAAAGTTGGAATGAGTTTTGTGGCAAGGCTAAATGGTTCACTCTAAGTTTCTGAAGAAAAAGTGCACTGCTTTCATTTTCCAGTCAGCCTGAACTAAGGCAGCACCTGAAGCACATTTACGTTTCTGGTGTTTTGAGCTTCCATCTCTGGTATTGCTGTTACTGCTGTTAATTACCCGCTTGGATATCTTTTCACTTAGTGCGAATTCTTGGCCCTGACTCACTGTAAATTGACCGAGACAAGATCTTTCTTTGTCATCAGCAAATCCAAATTAATATTTTTTGTTTTATCATTATGCTTCTTGGCTGACATTCTCTTAGTGAAAGAAAGAAAGGGCTATGTTTAATTAAAACAAGAAAGTGCTGAAGTTGAACAACATTTCATCCACAGCAATAGTTGAATAACCTGCTATTTTTTCAGGTTAACATGCCTGCCTTCTCAGCACTATTTACTGCTAATGTAGTGTCAGCCTGTTTTTGCAGCAACAATCTGCCAAAAGCTAAATAATTTGCTATTAGCAGAAAGAAACTTTATATTTGCCCCTCATAAATGTCTATAATAATTCCCTGAGGACTAAGTCTTGGGAAAGAAACACCAGGCTACTTCTGCCTCACCAAGCTGTGTGGAAAAACTGGAGGCTGGAGGGATGCCAAAAAGCAGGTGGCAGAGCTGTGCCCCTGTGCCCAAGGCAGCCACCTCCCCCGGCAGGTGTTCTGAGTGCAGAAGGGCCTGAAACCTCACATTCAATGAGGTGGTGCTTCCTGAACAGACATTATCAGCACCTCATTAGCTACCATACTGCAAGGCACCTGCAGTAATTGTGTGGGTGTTATGAGCGGTGGCAAACATGAGTTAGTTGCTGCCAGCTGAGTGAAATAGGTGTGCATGGAGGATTCATCCTGCTGATAGGAGCATGTATCTTTTCTCTCCCTTCTTGGGATTTCTTGGGTTTCTAACAGTTTGGCCTTTGTGGCTAAGATGCTTCAGAAAATTCTTGCTTTTGTTGAAGATACAACAAGCATCAATTTCATCTGTACTGGTTCTTCATGCTCAGTCTCAGATTTATCTAAATCTCTTAAAAAAACACATGGAAAGTTCTCCTGCCTCCCAAGATATCTGCTTCAAGACCAAAACCCAAAGTGAATAAAGAAAGCACTAAAGTGGTTAAGCAAGTTAAGCATTAAGCTAAGTGGTTTAAAAGCATCGATGTACATCCGAGTATTTCTGCACTTAAAAAAAAAATCCAAATAAAGAAAAAAAGGGGAAAAAAAGACTCAACTTGTGCATAAAAGTGGTATTTAAAATAACTGTCCTGAAATAGCATGTTACCCAGGCCTAGCTTCACATAAACAAAACATTCTGACTTTCCTTTATAAAAATCAAGATCTCTAAGTGTGTTGAGAAATCATCTAAATGCTTAGTATATGTGTGTTTATGTTTCCAGCATGGATAACTACTATAAAGCTCATCACTATCATCACAAAGTGACCAAACTGGGAAGTCATCGCTTTGGGCAGGTCCCCCTGCTCATGCAGAGCAATGTGCATAGCAGCATGCTGTTTCCAGGGTGACATCCTTCCAACCAGCAATGGAAGTTTAAATGTTCTTTCTTCCGTTCTGGTGGAAAAAACCCCGTTGTGCTCAAAATTCACACCAGTGCCAATGTTAGACCCTTCTGGGGGTAATTAGAATAGGTGCAGAATTTATCTGTGCCAGAGGTAACTGGATTAGGATAGAGGAGGAGCTTAAGGACTTGCCTGGGGCAGAGATGCAGGGTGCATAATGATCTGTGCTGGTGGCCAGACAAGCCAGATTTGGGTATGGACATTAGCATGACTGATAGGCTGAAAGAACCTTGAAAACTTTCAGGACTCCAAATCAGGAAACCAAATTATTGCACGATGTGGGTGAATTTAATGAAAAAATAATGATGGCAGTGGAACTGTAGCTATTCTTCACAGTGCACCATCTGAACAGCAAAAACAGATCTTAAAAGGAACTGATGGAAGGATCAGTGTATTAAACTCTATGCACATTTCATTAGGGTTGAGACATAAGAAACAGCAGGACATACTATAGTAGTGATTCCCTTTTAGAATGGCAGCAAGGGTGCTAAGAGCTCTATTTCCCTTTTAGAATGGCAGCAAGGGTGCTAAGAGCTCTATTTCCATCTCTTAGAGGTAGAATCACTCCTATTCCACAAGTAAGAGTAAAAACACCAACCATTAGCCTCTTGTCCACATCTCTTTTGACACCAACCAGACTTCTGAACCTACCAAGGAAAATCCTAGCACTACATGACCAGCCTAGATTTTACAACAAATCCAAGTGTATGCAGAGGAGGAAGACTCTGAAGGAATCTTTTGACCAAATGGAGTTATCTTCCAAGTGGGTGGGAAAGAGATGCTTCAAGACAGAAGTCCTCGTCTTCTGAAGGAAATGACAGATAAGCCATGCCTATCTCATTGCAGTGACCAGAAGAAGACTACAGGTCTGTTCTTTAAAGCCTACATCTAGGTGAGGCAAACCTCCTTGGGAAATAACATGATTAACACCTGATCATGAAGATTGCACTACATATGCCTTGGTATATTTACACATGAGCACATAGGTTGGGTGGACGCTTATGTGCACTAAGATCAGTGCAAAGAATCACAATGAGTTCCTAAGGACTGGACCCGATGCTTTTAAAATTACATTATGTACTTTTTGCTGTTCAGCTTCAATGCCTTAATTTTTCAGTTATTTATATAAGCAGCAATATAAACTCCTAAACATTAAGTGAAAAAAAATTATGCAGACATAAGGTTCTTTTACCTATAACCAGGGGAAATAGAAGTAAATGGGTTTGTGCTTGTCTGAATATTTTTTTTAACAAAGATAAAGTCCACAATAAATTTGTTTATATTCTGTACATCAAGATTAATTTTAAACTTCATTTTCATTCAAAATGGGATTCATCAGTCCCACTCATGCTTCTGACTTAATTTTGTAATTATATTTTCCTAAGCACCATAATTTGAATAAATGGATAGAATTTCTCTACCTACCTCAAAGCAAACAAATTTATCTTTTCATTGCAAATTCAGTGCTCTAGGGAATTCCGTCCAGACCAAATTAAGGTCCTGGATTGTAAATCTGACTTTACCATCTGGTTTGTGCATGGAGTTCAAACAAAAGCCTTCAGGAGTGAAACTGTGTCCATCAAAGGATAGAATCTGGTTGCTAGTACAGAAACTTGCCCTGCAGACTAGCCCATCAAATGAAAAGCTAATTTGGGATACCATCATATTAACTGAAAGCAATAGGTGCATACAAGGGTACATTTCTCTAAGGCTAATGTGTGTTCTCATTTGATTCTTGCACTTACTCATCTTAGCAAAGCTTCACAAGCAAGGTCTGTGCAAGTACAGAATTTGTTGCTTTTGGAAGCTGTTCTTTCAGTATAGTTGGTGAGGAAGTGAGAAAACAACTAAGGAAACAGTTGTTTGAGCTGGTGAAAAAGAATGAAGAAAATTATGGTGACAAACTAAATGCTCCTATTTGAGCAAGGACACAGAGTCTCACCTGAATGTTCTTAAGGAGCAGACAAAGATAATTGTAGAGGCATTATCAATCATTTTTGACACCTCATTAAGAGCAGATGAATTTCCAGTGGACTGAAGGACAAGAAAGCCAAAGTACAGCCAATAGTTAAGTAGACAATACGCCAGAGAGGAAGATGTGGATCTTTGCGGCCAACTTCAATACCCAAAGAAATAGTAAAAGGTTTTATTCCCAGATGTTATTGCTATGGCTTCCAAAATGTGCAAGTTTCAAAGCCTGTGGGAGAGAATGCTCTCAGGTCCAAGGAGAGGCAATCAGATGGGCAGAAACATAGTGAGCTAGTAGTTTATGACTGAGAAGTATGACAATCTCTATTCTCCACTCCTGATTCCTCATCTGTCCCTGCCAAACACAACACTTTATATTTACTATAAATTTGGAGGCAATAAAAAATAAATAAATAAATAGTTATGATCAATTTAGATACATGCATGCTCTGTGATGGTTGATCTAATTTAAGCACTCCCATGGTCCTGTCATATTGGGGAGGGATTTTAAGTACTATTACTGGATTTCATTAAGTACACAGAGGCCTGCATGCATAGAGACTAGAGGTGTAAGAACGAGCAGACATGTCCTGAGAGATACAAAATAAACCAGGCCCTAAATCATTATTTTTCTCCCAAACAAATCCCCAAATGAGTTACACAAGTTGTTTCTGGAGCCCTTGAATGCCATTCTGATATTTCTTTCCACTTTAGGGTGGTTTGTTTTGGTTCATTGTTTTAGGACATCTCTTTTGAGGATTTCTTTGTTAGAAGAAAAGAGTAACAGAACCATTAATATATTGGGGCAGATGCTTACTTAATATAAAGGCAATGATGCTATTTTGATATATGCAAGAAAAAATCTGTCCTGTTCAATATTCAGAGAAGACACTTGCCAGCCATATTATCTATGCTTCATTGCTTTGTCTTCTGTATGCCCAAAGAAAGACAAAGCAAATGAGTTATTTCTTACACCACTCATTTCTACACGTCTCACTATTATGCATAGACCATGATTCTGTTCTTCTGAAATACCCAAATTTTAACATTTAATCATTCAAAACATTTTCAGATAGCTTTTTGTAGCTATTGTGGTGTTAAACTTTACAGTACTAGAGTTTCTTAGAAAAGTTTGGATATGACATTACTTGGCACATACCAAGTGACTGTGGTACCTTTCCTCAGAAGCCTGCAGAAGACCAGATTTGTATTGAAATCTGACATCTCGATCTTACATAGGACTGTTTTAAGGCTTAATTTAATTACAAATGTAGCCACTGTTTTCATTTTGTATCTAGGGTGAGCATTAAGTTAAACAGTGCAGCTGCTTTCAATTATACTCTAATGCTCTGTATCAAGATAGCTTTCATTTTTCATGGCATTGCTCAGTTGCCCTGCTGCTTTCGTGCTCGCTTCTGCACTCAGAGCTTCTAATCACTTGGGAATTACTGAGGGATGGAAATTAACAGATGTCATTCATTTGCTACCTCTTACTCTTTGGTAGTAAAATCATAGAATCATAGAATCATTTAGGTTGGAGAAGGGGGTGTTTGAGTTCTGCCTTTCTGCATGTGAGTTCAAAATGGTTTGTTTTGGAGATGTCCAGGTACTGACCTAAGTCTTCACTGTCTAGTAAAAGACCAGGAAGGAAAACTAAACTAAACTTCCTTCTAAGGGCTAGCTGGTGCCTCAGGGTGAACCATAAGCCATTCACCTCTTATGGAGGTCAAAACCACTAGAAAATGCAACTCCTTTGAAGTCCACCTTGGCTTTTTTTTTCCATGCTGTGGCAGATGTGGCACAATTACTGATAACAGAAACTTGAAGCTAATTTTCTAGGTTAGCATGGAAAAGCTTGGTTCCCGCTAAAGAAAATGAGGTGTACCTTCTGTGCAACCTCCATGTACACACATGAGGGAATGATGTGCTTATGATTTTAAGTTATAACTCTCTCTTATGCATGTAGAGGGGGAAAAAATACTGGAAAATCTTTCCTCTCTGTTAACAGGACTTTTAAAGAGACACCAGTCTCTTCCTGTGTTAAGTGGCCACATGAGCAAACAGGCACACTTCTGGCAGGTGAGGAGCTTTCTCTTAGCAGCTGAAAAATGGAATCTGATGTAGAAAATATCTCCTGTAATTAATCAACTGGCTTGTTCATGCCTCCTAATCTCAAATTTTCAAGCTGTCTGGAAACATGAAGTACAATGGGAATAAAGTAATGAGCATTAGGCTTATTCTCTAGCAAACCAAACTCTGGGAGTCTGCCAGCACTAGTCAGGCTTATTGGACCATACCTAATTGAAGCAGGGAAAGGCATGAGCTGAAGTCTTTGGATACCTGAAAGTTCAGACAGTTATGAGCAAGAGTGACCTCTCCCAAGCTGTGAGATAAATAATAAATGGCCAAAAAAAGAGAGTTAGCTAAAAATAAAGTTGACCTACACTGTGAACCCTAGTAGGAGCAGCAAGGATCACTTTCCATTTCCATTTCACCATCTTCTCCACTTTGTTGCAGGGAAAAAAAAATGTTTAGAGAGCACCTCACTAAGCAGGTTTTTTTGCCCCTTGCTACTGGACTCCCAGCTCTCTGAAAGGGTAATGAATGATTCAGCATGCAAATGGAGCTGGGAGAGAATTTGAACACCTTGGATGGGAGCCATATGACTCCAAGGAGCACAGTTTTCCCCTCACACTCCCACAGGGAAATGCCACTGGATCTGAGCAAATGGGTGCCAGCAATGGCTATGGTATTACAAAGTGAAAGGATACTCGTGGCATCTCCTTTTTAGAAAGAAAATAGAACTCTCTTCAATGAAAAACAGTTTGAAGATGGTGTTGAAGGGGTTTATTTGACTCGTGCTTGATGAAACAGCTGAGGAACTGGAAACAAAGCCCAGCTGACCTGAAATGAAACACATGGTAGGGGTGGGTCTGCAGTAAAACATGGGACTCTCTGGACACTTGTGGTGGAAAAGAGAGAGATGTGGTGGCAGGAGGGGTGATTCCTTTGGCCTCAGCCTCCAAGCTCACTGGAAATGGTCATGCACTTACAGTCAGGCTGGTGGAAAACATACTTTTTCTGCATCAAGGCACAGATTACTTTGGTGGCTGAGGGGAAGGTGACAGCAATGTCAGTTCTCTCCAAGCCCCAGGGTTTGAAGCTGGACTGGGAAATGAGGACCCTGCCTCAAATTGCAAAGGAAGGAGTTACTTAAAAGAGAAGAAAACATTTTACACAGAGCTGTTGCTTTTAAAAGAGGCTAAAAAGATGGAGCTGTCTCCCTTGCTATGTGCTGAGCAATAGCTTTGAAGGTACCTTCAGTCTTGGAGCTGAGGGAAGATGCTGATTAGATTCAGCAGATAACTGAGATTGAGCAGCAAGGAGCTGTGTCAGGAACTGAAAAAGGGAACAAGTCAGAGACAAGACACAAAAACGTTGGCCTCTTCACAAATCCTCCTTCATGTGAGAATTTCCTGTGACTGGCAGTCAGGAAGATAAAACAGACGGGATAATGTAGGGTATGATCACACTGAGGATCTCACAGCAATGATACTGCAGAACTTGGGGAAAACAAAGAATACACTGAAGACAAATGGCAGAGGAGAAAATTGCACAGAGCAGGGCTTTGGTAGCACAAACTAAAAGTAAACCAATTCCCAGGGAAAAAGGTTTTACCTTTGCACTGCAGATGTGTAAGCAGCATCTTTGGCTCCAGCAAATGTCCTTGGGAATGCACCTGAGATGCATTAGCAATTTCTGCAGTTCACAACCATGCAGTTGTGATTATTCAGTCATGCTTGCATGTAACAAGGCCTGGTCCATGATGCATTGCCATTGGAACAGATCCTGCACAGCACCTGCAGTTTGCCTGTGTGGAGCCTCCATCACCTGCTGACTCAGTCTTACTCTACAGAGTGTAGGTCAAAGGGGTCTGTTTCACATTTCTCTTAGACATACTGTTCTTGCCATACTTAGGCTGTCCCCTTTTTTACCATCAACAGGGTGTTTCTCTTTAGTAGGACTACTGCAGGTTATACCCTTATTTCACTACATGAATAATGCATACACTTGGGTTCTTTTCACCACTCATCTTCTGTGTCTAGTCTCAGAAGCTGAAGAAATTTTTAAGCATAGTGCTCACTCAGCATCTCCTTACCATGTGATAACAAAAAGGGATATTTACACCTAACTCTTCACTCGGTCTTAGCCAAGAGATGAAAGGAAAAATCATCATGGAAGGCAGAAGATATATATTGGAAAGAGAAAAATACTTAGTTTAGGCCACCTGTTTTTTTCTGTATTAAGAAGCTAAGGTCCTCTTTCATGTAAAAATTCTTTGCTGCTCTGGTTTTGTTTGAAGCTTCTCAAAGGGCTGCTTCTGATGTCACCAACAGTGCCATTATTTACACAGCAGTTTGCTCGTTAGCCCATTTCAAGCACTGAACAATATCACTGACCGCCAAAGTTTGCAGATCAACACGATAAAAAATACATTAGTAAGGCACTCGTGAATGTTTTATAGCTGTTGTCATTGTAAAAGTTTTACTGGGCAGTTTATAATTGATTTGACCTGTGTAAATCTGCAAGTCCCAGGCCTTGCTTTGGTATCAGATTATGCTGTGTTAGTCAAGTGCAAATTCCCCTCCTCCATCACCTCGTTACTGCAGTCTTCTATTTGGAAGGGAATAGTCTCATACAAATAAAATTTTATCCAAGTTCTACAAATGCCAGGAATCTTGAACTATTCTTGGCTTCTGTTATACTGCTTCACAGTCTATCTCTGATGGAGAAGTTATTTTCCCAATGAATTAGTGAAATGCTTTCAAGACCCTTGACTACTTTTATAGCTTTCAAAAATACCACTGCATCTCACAGAGCACAGATAGTCCCAGACCTTGTTGCCTGTTTTCCAGTGATGCTGTTATCACCTCCTGTACTGAGCTGCAACAGGACCCAGCCTGTCACTCCACCTTCAGCCATCTGATAACACCACTGGTGACACTTTGGTTCTGGTAGCGTGGCAGCCTTACCTTAATTTAAGGGTGCACTCCATAATCAGAAAACACAGAAAAACTGTATCACCATGTTATCCATGTGTCTCTGGTGCTAAATTCAAACTGGCTTCCTCAGTTTGCCCTTGGTTAATAAGTGGAATGAGTCTGTTGCACTTGATATCAATACTGGATCAATCTTCATTTGCAACAAGCAGGAAAAAAATTTCAGAAATTACTTTCACTCACTTATAAGTGGTGTCAGAAGATCACAAACAAAGGCTGGATGATCAGAGCCTGAACTGCCTCCCTGCACAGCTTGCAGTAAGTGCTCATCAGCCCCTGTGAATGTGCATTTTGGAAGACAATGAAATAACATCTGCTCCTTTTCATGGTGCACCATGAGTGCGACTGTGGCCCATCAGGGCCTTTTCACAGCACTGGCAGATGGCAGAAGACCCCAAAAGCTGGTTTAGCTGACTGAGGGCAGACATCTGCAGCACAGTAGTCTGCAGCCCAGCTACTTAGCAGACTCCCTGCACAGCCAACAGAGAGAGGAGACATTTTTAGGGAGCATACCTCTGCCCGATTTTAGATGCCTATTTTAGGGTGGGTTGAATCACACTTTGGGTTCTATTCACTACTGACCAAAGACCTCTCCTGGTCACCAGGCAACCCAGGTGACCCACATTTAGGTAGATGACTCCCAATATATTCAGGCAGATGAAGTGTCAAATCAAAAATGCACTTGGGTTAGGTAATGTCTGTAGTGATACTGGCTCTGCCTGCCCAAATGTAACCATGGTCCCTTGGGAGGCTATTTTGGGGCATCTGGGAACAGGTTAAATTTGCTCTACCCAATCTAAGGCAGCCTCTCCTGGCTGGCTGTGAAGTCCATCAGCTGCTGCTATTGGAAATGCAGTTTGCATCATCCTGCATCAATAAAGGTGAGTCAAGCACAGTAAGGGTAGCTCTGAAAGCTCATTTTGATGATGTTTTCTGTTACTGAGTGTGAACATAACCTTCCTGCCAGCTGGAGATGGCTGTAATAAAGCCAGTCTCAGTAATATGGAGAGGGATTCCTTCCAGGGAGAAAACACAGTGGCTCATACCTCTTTTCCAAATTGTTTCTTACTTCCAGCTTTCAGAAAGCAGATTTCTGTTTGCAGGATATTTTCCTGGTGGCTGTTCCATGTGCAGAGGAGACCTTGGAAACAGAGACATTTCAGAAAAAGAAGACCATGATAACCATAGAGCATGTAACAAAAACAGTGAGTACGGCTGGTATTGCTAAAGCACAGCCAGCCCCCCAGCTGGGGGTAAAACCTATAGACACTTAAACTGAAAACATAATTACAAGCATAAAATTACCCTCACAAGCCTATCTATTGGACATCTCCAAGAGATCTAAGGGGTAATAGGAAGAAATATCTGAGTTGCTCTTGTCTGTTTAATCAACTTAATGCTTAAGGAGTTTTTCTTTTACTACACCAAGTGACCTCTGACTGACTAAAACCTATTTTTCAGTATCTTTTCTTCTTGCTAGAAATGAAGATGCAGAAACAGATCTACCATCCTTTTTTTTTTTTTTTTTTTTTTTAATTTTTTTTAAAATTTTTTTTTCCCTCT
>NW_009952263.1:4387118-4421901 GCF_000747805.2 Chaetura pelagica | reverse complement strand
AAAAAATCACTGTTTTATCTTCCCTTTTACCCTACCTCAGCTGTTATCGAGCCACTTCACAATAAATAAAGCCCTCTTGGAATAAAACATTTTCTCACATTCTTCAGGCTTCAAATCACCTCTGCACCTTCTTAATTTTGCAACATATTTTCCAAGAGGCCAGCATCAGAGCTTCTCACAGTATTTCAGTTCCAGTGAAATTACTTCCCTGCTCCTACTTGTTTATCTCATATTTATGTATCTAGGCATTACATTTACTCGTATTGCCAGGACATGGCAGGGGGACTCTGCACTGTGGCAACCTCAAGACTCTTCACATCATTTGTGCTTCCCCAGCTCTGCTGATAAAACCTACAGTCTATGCTTGAGCAACTCAGACATATTAAAAGTTTAATTTCATTAGACTCCAAACACTCAATCACCATTTCATATAGTTGGCACATCTTTATCATTAATTCTATTCCACCAGAATATATGGAATTCACAGATTTGTTTTAAATCAACATGAACCTTGTGTTTATTTCCAGATCACTGATGAAATTCGTTGGTCGACATTGTTTCTAGTACATACCACCATGGGATGCCACTAGAAATAGACTCATTCAGAGAAAATTTCATGTTAGCAACAGCTTTGCAATCTGCCATTTAGCGAGCTCTAAATTCATCTTATCCAAGCTTTATTGACACTAATTGCTCATTTTTTGCAACCTTGCCATGCAGTTGCTCATTTTTTAAGAACTCAGATTATCCTATGGCAGTAAATAGAACACACTAAATCACAGAAATATTTTATGTTTCCACAACAGTGTTTATCAGCCAAACATGTAATTCCCAATAAAATCAGGCTGTTCTGACAAGATTTATTTTTCTAACAGCATCATATTGACTCTCATTAAATTATATTCACAACTTTAATCCCTATCTAGATCTTTATTAATTAAATCTTACTGCAGTTTTTCCTGGGATGTGTTCAGCTAGCAAGGTGATTACCTATATTAACCCATTTTTCCTTTTTAGTGGGCCATCAGATGACTGAAGCAATTGCCTACATCTCTTTATGCCAGTTACTCAGGGTTGATGTTTTATAAATGTTCATCTTAAAGAGAGGACAGCGCCTTCCTTGCTTTTCAGTGGACTGTAAAATGTTTAAGATGGCATAGGCCTATCACCTGCTTTTCTCTGAGTACAGAACAGAAATGTCTTTCTATTATGTTTATATTTTCTATAGCTTCTTTTTTTTCTCTCTTGCAGTTATGAATGGTTCTCTTTTCACTTCACAAACGTGATCCTCTATTATTTATTTCTTTTACTTGTACTATGTCTTTGTGCTTGTGCTATATACAAGTCCTTCTTGTCCAAAACCTGGCAGATATTTTTTCTGTACTTTCTTTTATTTATCTTCCTATAGTGCTTGAATTCTGATAGCCCTTGTTTGCCGCTCTTTAACAGTGTTACCTAGCACTAACTCTGTGGCTTACATTTACTTCTGTATCACATTAGGAGGTTTAAGAACAGCAAACCAGAGGTGGGGTGGAGAATGTCAAAGTCTGAGAGAAAAGAATGTCTCGAACAACTCCTTTGCTGGCCCAGCCAAGCCATGTAGAGCACCCAATACCAGCCTACCCTTAAGAGGACCAATGTCCTCAGAACATGAGGTTTAATCTACCACAAGTAAGCTTCTGGGTTGAAATCATGGTTTCAGGTTCCCTACAGCCCTAGGCTACTGTGACTCTACTGAAGACATGGAGGTCAACTTTTCAAGGTTTCTTTCTTAAGAAAATAAAAATATTGCAAGGATCGTAGAGCCTGGAGGCCTGGACATTTGCCTGTTGAGGTTGGGATTTAGTCTGATGGTTGGGAGTTTTGAACAATGACTGAGGTGCAGTGAGCTGTGCAGAGCTGCCATTACATCGAGCATGATGGAGAGGCTGGTAACTGGGATCATAGAGTAACTCAGATAAGAAAGGTCAAGAGGTCTCTAGTCAAAGACCTGCTCAAAGCACAATCAGCTCTGAACTCAGACCAGGTTACTCAGGAATTATCCAGCTGGGTCTTGAAAAATTTTCCAGGATGGAGACTGGTAGCTCAACCTCTTTCGGCAGCCTGCCCTGCTGCCTGACTGTCCTTGCAGTGAGAAAATTTTTCTTTATATGTAGTTGGAAACTGTCTGTCATCCACCTGCCATACCCCACTACAAACAGCCTGGCTCCATCTTCCAGTTAACTCCTTGCAGGCATCAGACATCTGCTGTTAAGTCTCTCCAAAGCCATCCCATCTCCTGTTTTAAGAAGCCTTCCTCCGCCTCCTCAGCCTCTCCTCACATGGCAAGTGCTCCTGCCCCGAGCACCTTGGAATCCCTCTGCTGAACTTGCTCTGGGTCATGGGTGCCTCTCTTGTATTGCAGGGGTTACCAAAGCTGGACACAGTACCCTAGATGGTGTCAAGCAACTGCTGAATAAATGCCTTCTTCAGCTAACTGCTCTTTTTCAGCCACAACTCTTTTTCTCCACAGCTTCCCTGTGTTCTTTAAGTGGGTGGCTTGTACCCTGCCTCCATTTTCCATGTTATTGCCATTTCAATGCAATGATGTGTTGCCCTGCTTTTGAAGCTCACACAGCTCTGCCTTGCACCCTGCTTGAGTAATCAGCATTCAGAAATAGTAGTGATATTTTGAACAGATGAGAACAGGTCTGGTTTTGCTAATGCTGGCTGCTGTGGCAGACTATACAGCAGAAACCAAAGAATATCAAAAAGCTCTTCCATCCCTTCTCAGAACAGAGAGTAACAACAGTAGATCAGTTTCCCACAGCAGCAGCTGTGGGGTATTTTCTGTGCTAAGAAAATATGCCCTCTCTTCCCAACCTACAGCAATTTGTATCAAGGAAAGCCTCTCAGCACTGCCTTGTTTATTCTCCCTGCATTGTCCCTTGGTGCAGTGGCTGTCGCCAAAGGCAAACTCAACACGGGGCATTTTCAGAGAATGCTAAAAGCAGAAAATTCCCAGAAGCCACACAAATGGATGAAAAAATATAGATTATCTTCCCGTACCATAAACAGTACTTTAACAGATGCTCAGACCACAATCCAAGATACAAGTTCTCCGGGAGGGAGATAGGGAGGGAATTAAATAATCAGCCTGAGGGAATACTCCAGTATTTATTCAGCAATTTTGTATATAAAGTTTTGCATCTTTTCATTGTCTCAATACTCTAGGCAGTTTCCATCATCCAAAAATGAAAAAAAAAAAAAAAAAAAAAAAAAAGGAGTGATTGTTAGATGCTCACAGACTTGATGGAGCTTTTAGGGTAAAGAGCCTGGAAAAAGTCAGGGGAATAATTCTAGGTGTTGCAAAAATGGTTATGAATGTTTCATTTTAAGGGGTTTGCCTGCATTACTTGCCATAACAGCCAAATAACCCTCTTCAAGACCAGGCTTGCCTACTAGGCAAGGAGCAAACCTCCCATGATGGCTTCCAGTTTGGTGAGCTCTGAAGCACATACGCACAAGTGCGCCAAGTATGCCATGAGAACAGCAACTGATACAGGAACTGGGTACCCCTGCAAGCTCACAGAGAAAATGGGATGTATAATGTTCAACAACTAGAACCAGGTAAACATCTAATGACATTTCAGACTTTTGTCTGTGCTTCTTACAACTTCAAATTTCTGTAACTTCTTTCTTCCGCATCCTCTCTCACATTCCTTTCTCAGCCCTGCACAAACCTCTGCTTGGCCAGTGCCTCTCAGGTTCTCCTTGGTAGGGTCCATCTTGAGCCTCTCCACCTATGTGCTCTGAATCAGGAGCCACAGAGCAGACAAGGCTGTATTTCAGTAAGCTTGTGGGCCACTGGGCAAAGGCAGAGGGTTTTGTGTTCCTTGACAACACAATTTTGAATAGGGAGGAGCAAAGGTTTCCAGGAGGGAATCAGTTATCAATTCTGACACTTAACAATGACAGGCAAATCTTGACCATGTTGGGATACAGATGGGACAAACACAGGAAAATGAACCCTTTTGATCAGAAACTGCAAAATAGTCTGATGTACAGCTAGAAGAACAAGCAGAAGCTTAGGGATCTTATTTCTCATGAGCATGTTTTTCCCATTCTGCAGCTGAACCTGTTGCAGCTGCTCTCACAGACATTTCATAAATTTGTAAAACCCTTAGGCCACCAGGCCCAAATCATCCAAATAAATAACTCCTTCAATTATTTTGCAAAAGCAACATCATGCAGTCAGCGATCTATAATACTCAACAAAATAGAACACGTGAGAAAGAGAAGCTGGTGACACTGTGACCACAGCACTCCATTTTAAAACAAAGCTATTGTGCACTTCTAATACCACAATTAAGGACAGGAGCCCTTTTTCTGCACACTGGCTTGTTGAGGTAAACATGAATTTTCCTCCTCTAAAGGAGAAAAAAGTGGGCCAACTTCGTCACTGAAAAGAGTATGTAAATCTGGGCAGCATACTGCTGGCCTAGAAAAGTATTTAATTTTAATCCTGGAAACACAAACATTGACAACTGTTGGAATAGACTGAAAGTTCATCAAGTCTTGAACTGGGAAAATGGAGAGAAATTTAGACCTGATTCTTACTTGCTTATGTTAGCAATGATGTATTTCAAGGAAATAAATTGAAACACAATGAGTGAAGTGAGGAAGTCTGCTCAATGAAAAGGCCTTTTTACATTAATAGGTCTATTCCACACAATCCTGTCCGCGTGAAAGGTCACTCTAGCTCAGGGAGATATTGCTGCCATCACACTATTGCTCTTCAGATGTTACCAATTTTTGGATTACAGAAGTGTGCAGTGGTTGTGCCAACCACTGGAAAAAAAAAATGCCTGCCCCAAACATGCATAGTTTGAATCCAGGAGACAGATGATAACCAGTGGGAGACTGTGACCCTCATGTTGTGGCTGCTGGCCAGAGAGGTTCAGTGAATGCACTTGCCAAAGGTGGTGATGGGAATCTGCAGCAGGACCTGGAGCTGACTTACTGGTCTGGTTTATTCTTCTTGAAAAACTCAGCCACTGAAAGGACATCTTTCTGCCTCATAAATTTTCTGAGCATTCTTTGCTTTTTAAAAGGTGATGAAACATAATCAAAGAACATGTTTGTTAATGATGTTTGTCCAGGAAGTTTCTACCAACATCAGCCTCTTCTCATCTCTACAATGCAAGTTTCAATGATTCATTTGCATCTCATTGGGGAAGTTCTATTCAGGCATCATTTGCAATATGAACCATCTGTTTTATGCAAAACAGAGATAACAGACAATGCTGTCTCAGTGCTGAAGGGGTTCATTTTTTAATCTTTGTGCACATTTGTTAAATAATTTACTTTTGAATTTCAAGCTTTAAAAAAGCTGTCAGACCAAACACTGGCCTGCAAAGATCACAGTGATTTAATTAAAAACATATAAAATGTCAAAGTTAGCTTAACACTTATGTGGGAAGCAAATATTGCCAAGTTTCCACCCTTGTCTTGAGAATGTATTGGTTTATATGAATTGCACTGGAATGGAAAAAATCAGAAAGAATTATAAATTAAAATTAATTTATGTACATTTACCTTTGATAGCAACATTGGCACATAGAAAAACAGATACAATCTCTAGTGTAATACTTACTGAAACTGTTTTATGGCCCATTGTCAAGATTTCATGTCAGAAGGACCGACAGCTTTATTTTCAGCTTCAGTAGTATATTCAAGTATTCACATCTACAATAGTTACTCCATCTCAGTAGAGAATTAGCTAATTTTACCCTAATTAAAGCCTCACTATGCCATCTTAACAGTAACACATAGCTCTCTTCCACTTCAAAATGCTTGCTAAGTTTTAACACTGCCCAAGGCCACCCCATAAATTGGTAGCAGCAGTGCAATTAGTACTGGGGATTTTTGGCTCTTAGATCTACATTCAAGTGCTAAGCCAGCTCTCACTCTCTCTTATCCTCTGCCCATTCTTTTTGGTCTATACCAAGTTTTATAGGTCAAAAATACGTGTAATGTCAAATTAGGTACTCCTTCTCACAGCCTACCCACTCACTCAACAAGAAAAATATGCTGAAAAGAAAATGAATGGATGTTCTTTGTCACAGAGTAAAACATCATATATTCGCCAAGAGGGATAATACAATTCACTTACCCCTTAAGGGGTCATGAGGTCTTTTCTTACCCTTTCTGGGAATATATTCTGTCAATATAAAATAGCCAAAACCAAAGAGCTAGTTATTTTTTTATAAAGGTATCATATTGCTATTTAATACCCAAGCAGCAGCTTGATAGGGTTGAAATGTAAAGCAAGCTGTTCTCTAACACCAGTGGAAAGACCTCCCCAGTGATGTTAAAGTGAGATTGTCATGAACATAACCTTGTCCCTGCTTAATCTGGAACCCAGTATAGCAGGGTGGCTGTATCCCTCTTACTGTGCTGGTACCAAACAGTAGGTTAAGGGATGGGAAAAACCACTTGTGTCTTCTGGCGTTGTGCCCAAACAGGTACAACCAGACAGGTATATTCAGTCTTATTAACTCTCAAGGTGGAGGTTATTCCAGGGAATAATTGTTCTTACTGTAAAAAATTTCTTTTTTATGTTGAGATGAAACCTCTCCCAGTGCAAATTGTACCCATTGCCCCATGTCTTCTCCATGTGGCTTACTGGGAAGAGAGAGACTCTGTTCTCTTTGTAGACACCCTTTAAGTACTGGAATACTGTAATGGTGATAAGGTCCCCTCTGAGCCTTCTCTTCTCCAGGTAGAAAAGACCTAACACCTTCAGTCTTTCCTCACAGAGCATGTTTGCCAGCCCTTCGACTATCTTCACAGAATTCCTTTGGACCCTCTCCAGTCTCTCCATGTCTTTCTTGAACTGGAGGGACCAGAATTGGACAGAGTGTTCCAGGAGAAGCCTGGCAAGCACTGAATAGAGTGGGATGATCACACCTCTATCTGTGCTAACAATGTCCTTGTGGATGCAGCCCAGGATCTGATTTGCCTCTGTGGCTGCAGCAGCTCAATGTTGACTCATGTTCAGCTTATTCTTTATCAGGACCCCTACAGGACAATCTCTACTGCTATGCCAGTTGACATTTCCTAGCATTTCTTTCTGGGTCCAACTACCTGACCTGAATCTAATAATGTGTAAATCTTCCTTCTTCAAATAATGTTAGGTGCTCTTCCTCAGCCTCCATATCAAATCTTGACAGTAGGCAAATGCTTATTTTTCAACCCATTTCATACTAAATAAAACCATGCCAGCATTTCACTTCTTCTTCCATCTCAGCCAAAGCTGTGGTTTGTTTGTCTGCTGCATATTTCATCTTGTTCAGTAGTGAATTCCAGGGGAGGAAATATTCTCATCGTCTTCACTGGGATTTCATACGGCATCAAAACAAACAACTGTTCTGTCATGTGCAATGACACATTAATGCCAAATTTCTCTGCTTCATCTCCACAGATCTTATTGGTTCCCAAATGACCCATACTCTGTGAAGCAGGAAGAAAAGGGTTGAAAGCCCTGGTACAGCTAGGCTTTGCTGAACCCTACAGATTGCAGCATCCTGCTTGTGTAATCTGTGCTCTCGCTGGCACATGGATAAGAGAGGTTTAGTTCAGAAGTTAGTGTGCAGAAATCTTCAGCTCATCAGATTTAGCAGGCCTTCAGCCACCTTCCAGATGTGATACAGTATTGGCTTGAATCAAAGTGTTTTCATAACTGACTGAATATGCAAGATATTTAGTGAAGCAGCTAGTATTTTAAGTTTTTTTTTTAAAAAGGATTTTTATTTTTTTTCCAGAGATATATAAAAGAGATGGAAACTCACCTACCTTCTGGCTCTTATCCTTGTTTGTTTGTTTGTTTAGGTTTTGTTTGGTTTGCTGGTTTTGTTGGGTTTTTTCCTTCTTTATCCATTTAGGTCTCTCTGAGAAAGATTTGGTTTCACACAGGGAAAATCTGTTTTTACTCCTCTAGTTTACAGCTGAAGAATTGCTCTATCTTCTATGTTGCACTATTTTAGTTCAACAATAAGTATTTCCTAAAATATTACATGAAAAATTATGTTTATTTCACAATGAAAGTAGCCTGATAGTTTTTCAGACTGAGCTAAATGACTGGGAAGAGATAAAAGGGAATAGGGAGAGAGCTCACATACATGCCACAGTTTACTCTTTTGACTGAAGATGAATCCTTATTTTTCTACTGAGCTGCCTTAGGTATAACCATCATAAAGAGCTTAAATCATGTTGTATCTTATGGGTATTTCTGTATTTTTTTGTCAGAATAAAGGTAAGCCTGATGTAATGAAATGTCAGTAACACTATGCCCAACATAATGTAGATAAGCTAAAAGCAATGTAGCCTTTTTTAAAAAATAAGGCTGCTATTTAGCTACTGCACATATTAACTATCCAGCGCCTCAGGCTAGAAAAGTGGGTGTAAGTGCAAGTGTCTAACCTTTAGTGCAAACATATTTGTACATGAAAGATCCAAGCTTCAGGACCTGTGGCTTCCTAACTAAACTCATCTTCCAGGGCAGAACTCCACAGAATGAGCCATTTTTCAAATCACAGGGAGGAAGTAGGAACAGGTTTTGGCTATACAATGGGAGACAGACCAGCCACCTAGCAGAAGACAGAGAGTGATTCAGTCACTGCCAAATGAGAACCAGAGACATGCAAGGGGCTAATACAAAGCATCAGAATAAGAAATATAAGGGAAAATAGGTTATGTTCATTTAGACCTAGTTAGGCACACGGACCCAATGCTTTTAAACAGCCTGTGGATCCACATCCCCCTTCCTAATGCCCAGTCAGCTGCAAGTATAAGATTGTAGGCTAAATAAATACAATTGTAAATGACAGCATTTAGCTCTCTAATTACCTGCTGGTCCCTGTAATTTATTGGACTTGCAAATGTATCTCCAGGAAGGTGGGAACAATTCAATTTCTCCTCAAATAAACACAAACTTGGCAGGCATAGATCTGTAGCTACAGGTGCTGAAAGTGTTCTCAAGCATATTATATGAGGTGTTGCATTCAAGTATACTCTGACTGGGGGATTCTTGGTTGGATTCTCAGTTGGAATTAAAATGTTCAGCTCTGCTTCATATTCACACACAGAGGGTACACTTACTTAAAAGCACCTTTTAACCACAGAAGTATACAAGATATTGCATGCTTGTTTCACTTGAATATTTATGCATATTGTTTTTTCTGAGTCTGAGCAGAAGGCATCATAGTACAGCCTGACGAGAGGCCCATAAATTATGTTAGGTATTCTTCTTGTTTTACAGGTGATTATGTGACTAGGTTTTCTTTAGCTGGAGAAAAGCACGTGATGCTAGTAAACAGTACTAATTATGGACTCAGCCCTGCTCTTCACTAGCAGGAGATGCCCCCCTAAGACAAGGTAAGAAGAACAGGAAAGATGGGCATCTATGCTCAACTGAAGCTCTGATTGTCTAGGGCAAGTCATCTTTGGGCTTTAATGTGTTTCTTTACAGGAGTGAAAAGCTGAAAATATGAAAACAGAAAGTCCCTGCAGCCCAGTGGGGTGTAGTTGATGGATGTTGTCACGATCTGGAATTCGGATATGCGGCAATTTTTTATGATCTTGCTAGGACAAAACAAAGATAATACAGTATCGGGTGCACAAACAGGCGCTGGGGCTGGTGTGTGGTCTTAGGAGAGATGGGGCAGAACCCCCTTTGCTTTCCAACACCCCTCACCACAGTGGGAGGCTGGGGCTGGATTCTGCCTTCCCTCCTCTGGGATAAGCTGCACAGCAGCTGCACCCTTTGTTGTCCAGCAGGACCTGTGAAAAGGTTTAAAGGTGATCCCAAATGGTGAAAGTAAGATGCAAACAAGGTCAGATGTCACGTGTACAACAAACTACTGGAGTAACACAACAAAGTCCCTAGAGCAGATAGGACAGGGAGGAAAACAGAGACAGAAAAGAAAGGAGAAAGCAGAGATACAGAGAACAGTGAGCAAGAGAATAGTTAACACCATGGTCCAGCAATGTTTTGGTGTGGAAGTGCTTCCCTGCACCCATAATGTCCCAGATTTTTATACAGCTCTTGCCCACTGCACCCCCACTTTTCTTCCTGTACAGGTGAGAAAATCCTTCTATCTTTTCTGTGCTCCTCTGTGATAGGGCAGGGTGTGTCCTGCAGATAGTCTTTGTTTGGCTAATTAATGAGATCAGCCTTTGCAAAACAGGAGGTTGAGACAACTGGCACCACAGAATTAGTCTATTGCAGTGGAGGTTTGGTCCTAGGAAGTGTCTTGAAATTGGAACTCTCTCTTTTCCTGCGAAGTAGGTGGTTCTCTTGAAATCTCAAGGCTTGGTTATCACTGGATATTCTGCTCCCAGTGCCAGCTGTAGAACTCCTTTGTCTCCCATCTCAGCATGTCCTACACTAAACTCCCCAGTTTTCAGGTACACATTGAAAGGGGGGAGTAAAACTGGTGGGTTGCTGACACATCTCTTTAGTCCATCAGCGAATCTTGTTTAACTCTTAGATGTCTCAAGACAAACAACAGATATCCTGAGTGCCTAAGTACATCACTTAACTCTTGGATTGTTTGAGATAATCATTATACACCCTGAATGTCACAGCTGTTGTGCAACTCATTTAGTCTCTAGAGTTGCTTTCCCGATCCTATCCTGCCAGCACAGTGAGGAGTTTATAGGGGAAAGGAAGCTAATTCCCACAGTGGCATGTAGAGGTGTGGAGCAGCATTACGCATGCTTAACTGCATTATACAGTACTTCCCTGAGGCGATAATCCTCACAGTATGCACGTACATAAATAGGTATTTGATTTTTAGTACAACTCCTTCCCAGGAAACTATTTGGAGCCTCCTTTCCACTCATTTTCTTACCAGAAATTTATCTTTTGATAAAATTATGAATGTTCATTCAAATACAGTGCAAGCCAAATAGGGAAATCTCTCCAGGATTAGAGCTGCTCAGTGCCCAGCCTAGGAGACTGTCTACAGTGACACCAACACAACTCTAAGCAGAAGGATGCACCCAACAATGCACATAACATACAATAACCAAAACCTGCAGATTACTGCCTTTACGCTCCCTATCAACTACATACACATTGGTGGCTCTCCCAAAAAAAGCCTGAAGCAACATGACACACAGATTAGGAACAGACTATCTTCATTAGACACCTCCATCTCAGAGGTACTCAAGCTGCAAGGCCTGTCTGTCTGTTTGCCACTGTAATAACAGTTGATTTGAAAAATGGGAATTTTCTAAGACTTTTTGTCTTGTGTTCATAGTATTTGGGACAATAGTTTAGAAAAATATTCATCACCATCAGTCTTCAAACAATTAGTTCAGTTACTTACAAGTCTTAAGTTGTCCTTTCTCCTGTGCCTTTGTTATTAACTGTTACTTCTGTACCATTAACTTCCTATAACTTCAGTTACTTTTGGCAGATGCCCAGCTGACTTTGCCTGTAATTCATTGAGAAAAATACAGATTCCATTAGCCACATACAGAGCCCAGTCATGTACCAGAGGCAGGTAAAGAGCTTGTATCTATGCTGCTGGAGGGTGCGAGGGCCAGAAAGCATGAGGTCAGGGTGTCTGCAGACACCCTCTTCTTCCCTGTCCATGCTTTCAAAGTCTGGCCAGGGCAGGCACCAGCTGTGCTTCCTGACACTGGGGATGGGACAGTGTCACTGGAGAAGCTAGGATGGAGCACCCAGTTCCAGCTTGTGGTGGGATGATGCTGGCTGCACCCAAACACACACAGCTTGCCCAGTGCCTGGCTCTGACTGGTTAGATTGTTTTTTCCCAGTCCCAAAAATAGACATTACATGCTGCCATTGTGAAATCTCACAACAGAAAAACTCAAAGTGGGTTTCTTATTTTTAGCTCTTCCAAAATGCTGTGTAGAGTTACTGCCTGCTGTAAAAGTCTCCCATGGTGCCTGAAATGTGCCCTAGATCCTCTGCAATACCACTGCTAGAGATGGCCATGAAGCTTCAGTGATGTCAGTGCAAGGGGGTTGTGTGTTTGCTTGAAAAAAGGCCAGCTAAGTAAAATACATCACATCATAGTTCCACTAGGATGGCTGTCTAGCATTATCATGTCCAAGCCCTTTTGCCCCTTGATATTAGTGACAAGCACCTGGTAGTGTCATTGGGAACGTAGTACCATCATGGAAGTGAGAGAGATGCACCAAAAAACACCATCTAAAGGAAAATGTGAGAGGAACAGAGGCATGTCTCTGTACAACCACGTGCAGCATGTGGCACTGGCTGTTTGCATGCAGAGGGACTCACCCTACCATGCCAGCTGCTTCCCAACCCAGCATGGGTCTGACCACGAAGCAAGGTCCTCCCACCGGTACCTGAGGTGCACCTACAATAAAGAGCAAACTGGTGAATGTGACAGCAGGAAACAGCAGTGACCGACCCGTGTTGGCACTCAGTACACTCATAGTCCTGCCAAGCAGCTGTTTTCTGCCCGTCTCTGCTATTTGCTCTCCTCAGCTCATTAGCAGATGGTCAACATGGGCAGCGGTGGTGCAGGGCACAGCTCCATGTGGCTACTGTGCTGGTCTCATGGCATTCCAGGCTAGTTCAGGTAATGCAGCAGGGTCTGGTCCCGGGTAGGCATAGAGCAGCAGCCTGCAGATCTTGCCCTCTTTTATAGATCAGACATCACTGTTCAAGAAAGTACCACTGTCCAAATTAGCCAATTAGCATTGGCCAGGTACATACTCTGTCAGAGGCAGTTTTTAACCTATTGTCTATCTTTCTGCCAGTTATCATAATCCTTATGTTGCTTTCTTGCTATGGACTTATCTGGTAAAGCGAGAAGCCTGTTCCAGTCCGTCCTTGGCTGAATCAGGAAAAAGGCACCACTCTTGCTTTGCTGGCTTGAAAGGCATTTTGTTTAGTCTTATGTGGGGGGAGAGAAAATGGACACTTCCCCACACCTGTTTAAGGTGTGGAAAGCAGCTGTTACTCCTCCCTCTCCCCTGCTGCCACCCTGCCCACGAGGGAGCCGTCTTGCCCCTCCTTGCCTGCCAGGGACAGGGAGGGACCAGGAGTGCATAGTCTAGGGAGCTGGGGCAGAGTCATCCCCATCCTCTGGCAGCTGGATAAGCTTACCCGAGACTTTACACTAGGAACATCAGGAGATGGACAGCAAGCTTTAGTTGCACACAGATGAGCCAAAAGCCACATTAAACTGTGCATTAAATACAACTGACCCCGAGGTGAAGGTGGCAGGGTTGAGTGACTGACCCAGCCTTACTGGGGCTCTTTAGCTGCATCCTAATGCCACCACAATTTCCACAGCTTCCAACTTCACAATCTCTCCTTTGATGTGACTCAGTGATCTTTTCAGGTGGTTTATTCCACAACCTGATCTACTTTAGCACTGAGAAAAGTTTATACCTGACCTGAATCTCTGCTTCTTTACACAGAGTCGATCAGCCTTTATTTTATCCCTCACAGTTTTGGGTAAGCAAAACTATTTTTCTCTCACAACTTTTCACATTTAAAATGTTTGTACAGCATTATTATCTTCCTTCAGGTTTTGGCTTTTTATAAATATGATAGGAGAGAGGGGAAGAGAGAGCATACCAAGACAGGGATAGAGACTTCCTAGTAAGTTACGGGAGAAACTGAGAGTGTTGCACTAAATATAGTAAATGTATAGGTCTGTGTTAAGGTAAATATGTGTAGGAGGATGCTTATGACTATATTCACAACAAAATATGCAAACTTACCTAAGCACAAATTATTTTCTATCATAAAAATGCTTTGTTAACTAGTTGCTCTTTTAATGCTACACATAAATTCTTCCCCTTGAAAAAAAAAAATAATTAAAAATCTGTATTGTCTCTAAATGCAGCCAAGCTTCAAGCAGAGTGTTCTCTATGAGAGAGGGCTTAAAAAGCATTTTATTCCCTTAGATGCCACTTACTGAGTTTTAGGAGCCTTTTTTTCAGAGTAGCTGGATACTGGCACAAATGCCTCTTCAGCCTGATCCGGTATGGAACGCTTTCTTTCTCCACTTTTAATCTAATGTATACCTCCTCAAGAATACAAATATCATTTGAATACACACTAAAGGAGTCACAGAGCACAGAGCAGAAACCACATAATCCCTATTGCCCGTTTAGCTCATCTGTGTTCTTCCATAGCCTGTAATGCTGGGACTCTTTAGAGAGGGGACCAACGAGACACCAGCCACCCAGTACTTCCCACAAGCACGAGATAAGCAATGACAGCTTTGGCTGCTGCTCTTGTCCTCATCACACAGAAGTAGGAAGGGATGGCCCAGTCCTGGGCTTTATGCCTGTCCCTGCATCTCTGCACAGCACAGAGGACTTGCACCCAAACACTTCATAACAGGTGAATAGAGCTCAAGCACTTAAAAACCTGGCTCAGATGTACATTGGACACTCACTGTGCTGCTGTGTTGGGCATGTGCAGGCTACAGACCTTGTGTGGCCAGGCAGGGCTTTGGGTTGCAGATACCTAAAAGTCCTACACCACCCTTCTGTTGCCAACTGCTGACCCATGAGACCCTTGATCGCCTTCCCTCCCCCTTGCAGACCTTACCACCAGGGACCCTTTCCCAGGCAATTTGTGACTATGTTCTTCACTGACCTTCCCAGGTTCTGCACTGAAAAAAGGTCACTGTCACGCCATTCTCTGTATGTGAAGAAAAGATCAGAGGGTTTCTTTCTGTGAAGCCTGAAATGCGTTTCAGATCTTGAAAAGTGCTGCAAAACCAGCAACCCTCCCTGCAATTTAATTTGCAAAGGCACTGACTTAATTGCCAGAAGGCAGTACTATAATGCTGGCTGTAATCAAGAGGGCTGTGCTGAAGAAGAATAAGAATTGCCCTCCAACTAATTTTTACTGCCTGGGTACATGAGAGTAGAAAAACCTGCAGAGAGCAGATAGAAATGCCCCCTGGTATGAGTGGGTCTGCCCTCGTGGGACAAATCCATGGCTACTTCCCACCAGCTTTACTTTAGTGTAAATATAATGACAAAAAAAGCTGGTCTCTTCATTTTCAGTAAGTTTAATTTACCTGTACCTCCAGCAGCTAGGGACTGTTTTAATGCTATGATGCTAACTAGTTTTCTTCGACCCTAAATGGCAAAATGATCACAGGGGAAACCTGGGAGGAAAGTAATGATTTCCAGCTATTCAGAGTCCCCATTCTGAGAGAATAATTTCTGATGTTTGGCTCTGTGGCAGGGGAAGAGGGGAGAGATAGCATTTCCAATCATTGACTTCTGAAAGGCAAATTGAGTGCAGCCTGACAGTTAAAATCTGATGAGGACTGAATTATGCAGAGAAGAAAGGAGGACCACATCGTTCGCACAGCATGCCATACATTTTCTGCCTCTCTCCCTCTCTCTGCCTCAGCAGCCTTCTCGGAAAGAGGTGAGAGATAACATTTCCAATCATTGACTTCTGAAAGGCAAATTGAGTGCAGCCTGACAGTTAAAATCTGATGAGGACTGAATTATGCAGAGAAGAAAGGAGGACCACATCGTTCGCACAGCATGCCATACATTTTCTGCCTCTCTCCCTCTCTCTGCCTCAGCAGCCTTCTCTAGCAAAATACTGACATGAAATCCTTCCTTCTGAGAGCACAGTGAATAACTCTTTCCTAGGCAAATTCAATCCCGGGAAAGCCACTGATCTTAATGGCATAGTAGCTGAACGAACAAAGTCGCAATTAACTTTATGGCCCAACAATCTGAAGTCCGCTATTAAGTTTTTCATCAAAAGATGCTGGCAGAGGAAGACAGACTTTTTACTGCACTCATTGCATGAGATCATTCCCTTAAAAACATCCTTTTCAGTAACTAGGATGTTCCTCTGGCTGTTTGGGCCTTGCACATGGCTGCAACTGCATTTCATGTTTGCGCTTTGGCAAGATGAAGCTGCTGCCCGAGCGCGGGGCAGCCAGCAGCGTGGCTGCTGCTATCAGCCATCTCCATCCCCTCTCCCACAGCAAATGTCAAAGGAGGGAGAACTGGGAAACAGATCTGACTTACAAAACTGTTCCCATTTGCCTTCTGCAGAGCCTGGTACCTCCGCCTCCTCTCTGCTAGTGGTTTGTTTGTATTTGTTTACTTTATCTGCCTTCTGTTTCCTGCCTACATCAAGAAGACAAGCAAAATTTCAGGCCTGAACTGACACTGCACCTGATTTATTACCAGTTTTTTTCATTGACAAGCATATCTGCATTGTTGCTTTTAAAATACTGGTTCTCCATTATATATATATATTTATAGTTATTATTTTCCTTTACATTTTAAATTTATCTATATTCATTATGTCTTTACAGAAAAACTACTATTCCTAAGGGTGATAGATTCCCCTACAATTTCATCATTTTACCTATATATCTGCTCCTGTTGTCTGTTAAAGAATGAAGATTTTCAGGGCTGAAGGAAGAGTTTGGCCACTTAAGGAATGGTTTCAATATTACTAGGAGAGCTGCTGAGAAACAAACAAGTTTATATTTGATACAATTCCATATTAACAGAAGCTGACCTTATCTAAGGGCAGCCTTAAAAGGAAAGTCTGTTCAGTCCCAGGCTTGAGAGTAAACAGACAAATGGTCCTTATGTAAGTAGTAATAAGTGTTTACAACATTGCTCAGATATTTTCATTGTTCTTAGCTGTACTTTTGCAATACTTTTGTTTGTTTAATTTCCTTTCTCTACTGTAATCTTAATGTAGTCATAATGGATTTGATTATATGTTGTTACTCTTTTTTGGCTTATTAGAAACCGCTGGCAAAAAAATCCAAAGCTTCAATGTGCTCCTGCAAAATCAGCAGTTTAATAATGCCAAATAACAAACACATTCTTGGTGAAGGATTTTTTAACTGAACAAAGGGACACATATCTGCAATACACTAAATGAGTGCTCTGCCTGCAGTCAGCAGCACGACCAGCAGACGAAGAGAAAGGGCAGTAGCAGAGAAGACTGCTTTCTGAAGCTTACACAAAATACCTTTTTCTACAAAGCACGCATCACAAAGGTAGCAGAAATGCTGTACAGTAGCATATAGGATGTGTGAAAACTCATTTGGGATTACTTCAATGTCTGCTTTCAACCTCTTAGGAATAATGCCATTGTCCCAAACTTACAACAATACAAGACCTTACAGGCTGTCTCTGCTCCTGGGAGGCAAAAGTTTCCACAGAAGACCTTCACTCAGGTCTTTAATCCCTCTGTTGGTTCCTGCTTCAGTATCACATCAAACAAAGCTGCTTATTTTCAATGAACAGGCCCTCAGAGCCTTGGCTCAGGAGTAAGGATTCTCTCTGTATCTATGTCTGTGTACATACATATATTAATTTTGTTTCCATCTCAGAATCAGGCTACTTTAGGGGGCCTTAATTGCGTAATTGGGCCCTTGCAACAACAGGCACTGGAAAGGGAACAGAAGAACCTTACAGAGTTGCTGGAGGTTCACTTGCAAGAGAGGGTCTACCTTTGGAGGTGTGACTATGTGGACGGTGTCCTCCTTCCTCTCTCTGTGTGCACAGTCTTGTTTTTCACGTGTCCAAGGGCAGATAGAGACCAGATTTTGCCTCATGTTTGCCTAGTTGAAATCAGACCCATTTATGGTCCTTGAGCCTACATGGGGTAAAATTCTACTCACTGAAACTCAATGGAAAAATTGAAGTTTGTTTCAATGCGATTGACACACCTTAACTGTGTTTCCCGAAAATCACAACCAAGAAATGGTACACAGAGGTCTGTGACTATACAGTAACACCTGAAAAAAATGCAGTACTGCAAAAAGAGCTCCTGTCTCCGAAAATTTTGAGCAAATCTTGCCTATTCCATTATTTTCCGTAGCTGTCATTGGATAAAAAGTACAGCTCTACAGACTAAAATGTATAGAATTGAAGGAGCCAGCATATGCTATTTTAGTGAGTGTATTATCTAAAGTAGGTCTTCCATCTGCTTCAGACCTAATTATTACATCATCTTTATGTAGCTCGACTTACAATGAGTGAATTAAATGCTTATGTGAAGGCTTCATACAATGTGAAACACAGCTGTGACATTTTTGGAGACAGAATAGGGCAAAATGTTCTATACACATTGAATTTCATTTTTCTACTCTGTTTACAAAAATATTCCTTTGTAGCAAATATTTTTTCCAGTCCCTTAGTAACAAACAGTTGCATTTTGAAGAAGCACTCACCATCCACTCAGATTACAATAAAATACTGAATATTTTTATCTGTTAAATAAAATACTGAGTTTAGTGAACAAAACACCAGTCTGTATTAAAAGCATTCAGCTGGTTCTTTCTAACCTAGCTGTTATCAAACAAAGACAGATTAAGATTAATTGCAGTAATTAAACATCAGGATAGGCTACAGAACTAGTAGCAGCAATGTATCACATTCATTGTTCCCAGATACTTTATTCAACAGGAAAACAGAAAATCACATGAGCTCTAGTCTATCTTATGCACATTTTCTGTAAGGATTAACTCTGTAGCTAACTCAGCTCCAAGGTATGTGCACATATAGTATGCCATAAAGGATCTTTCTTTAAAAATCCCTTTATCTGGTAAAAGCAAACCAGATTTAGAACATATTTCTTGATTGGTTTTTAACCCTCTAAAATAATTTAATAGGAATAACTGTTGAAGTTAGCAATTTTTGTCTTGGGTTTCACAACTTATCTGACAAGCTGTAGTGAGAGGAGGAGAGGTAGAATACAGATTAGGGTCTAGCAAAAGCTCCTGTTTCAAACAGAGTAAGGAATAATCACTATTTCTTCTCACACTTTTTTTTTTTTTTTTCCCCCTGCTTTTCATTTGGGGTCGGGTTTTGGTTTTGTTTTGCTTTTTATTTGCGTGTTTGCTTTAAAACTCATGCACTCTGTCTGCAGCCGGTTTGGGTCACATTATGGGTTCAGGTTACAATGTCACGAGCCTCACAGCAGGACACTGCAAATTAACTGTATTGCACTTCCAAAACTTGCCTGTATACTCATCCTGAAAGCCAAGATATTTGCTGATGTTTCCTCAGAATAGAAAATAAAGGACTGCTGCATTTCCCCCCAAAAACCAAACTCTGACAGGGTAGAAAGCTGGATTTTAAAACCATGTTCATATTTAGGATATTCCAAGGCACATAAAAAACTGTCTTTGGCCAAGACTGTATGTATGGGCTCAGAGTAACTTCTGTGTGCCTTCAAACCTTCTGCTGGTGTCCCAGGTTACTTCTCATCCCTCTTGTATCCACACCACTGGTTACAATAGCAGTCTCTGCTAGGCAAGACATGTTCAGAAATTATTTACATTAAAAAAAATATTTATTCCCATGTCCTCTTCAGTGTGGCACAGACAAACTTTGTTTTGCCAGCATTGGCATGGCTTAAGGCTTAGTCATTTGTCATTAGAAGAAAAATACAAAACACATAGGTTAAGAAATCAATAGGAAGTTTTGCAGCCAGAAAGGCAGCAGAAAATAAACAGAATTGTATTCTAGGAAGCAAACATGTTATTTTCCTCACTTAAGCTTTGAAATGGAGAGTGAACCTGATACTGGGAGGAAAATATTAAGTGTAACTAGGCAGGGAGAATGTGTCCCTTGCAAATAATTTCCCATGAATAGCTGCCTGCTCTGACATCTTTTGATTGAGCTATTTCTAGAGTTAGCCCTCTGCTTGTAAATACTGATGCTAATCTTGTTTCAGAAATGTTTCATCTTGGCAAGGCATTAATAAACACTGTATCAGAAAATGCCTGGAGTCCAGCCATGCACAAGGCTGTGCTGTAACAGATCAGTCAACAGTGGAGGTAGGTGAAGACGAGGAGAGGGATGTTCAGATGCCTTGGTGGCCCTTCAGACACACTTGGATACAGTCAAGCACTGCTTTGGATTTCTATAAAGATTTGCAGAAGAACAATTTAGCTTGTGTTAGTGCTCCCAGAGAACAAATGATAGTTTGCAAGCTGAAATTTGCTTGACAAGAAAAGAAGATCAGATTTGGTGGAGAACAATCCCCCTGTAATGGCAGAATCATCCAGCAGGATGGCACAAGCAGAGCAAGAGGACACCTGATCACACTTTCAAGCTACAAATCACAGGAATATCCACTACCAGTTCTTCACCAAGCACTTACAGAAAGGCAGTCAGCTATATAAGCCAAAAGAGATTTTGATTACAGATTTTAAGTCTCCTTAAAGGACTCTGATAATCAGGAACCAAGGCCTTTAAGATTGTCTCATTCTTCAGTAGATTTTTAAAGCCATATCCTATACTTCACAGACTGATAAATAAAAAGCAAATTCCAGGAAGTCATCACTTATTGCAAGGAATTGTTATTATTAGCTGTGTTGCTGCTGATAAAGATTGGCAGCCTAGGCTATACAACTGGAGATTTTTTTTCCTTTTGCAGAAATCTTTGTACAAATGCGAAGTATGGTGTACAAAAAAAAAAAATACAATTTCATCTCTAAGTAGTTTCTGATCTCATGATGCACTAACAGTACAGGGAGAGAAATGTTACTTTTCCTTTTTCAGTGCCTAGACAACAATGAACTTTTACCACTTATCTGAGGCTGAAGGCTTTCGAGTCCTTTATGCCAAAAGAAAAGTAATAATAGCAACAAGTGTCACTGGAGGGAAGCAGTGAGCAGGTCTTCAGTACGTCCTGTTGTTGATAAGAGCCTGATCCCCTGTCTAGCCAGAGAGTGAGGCTGCAGCTGCTAAACAAAGTGCTTTTGTTTGATCTCGTTGCTGCAACCATGCAGGAAAAGGTGCCACGTATGATTTTGAAGTAGCCTTATAATAGCAGATAGCTGAAATGAGAGGTTGCTCTGAGTGGAAAGACCAGGGGAGACAGTTTTGCCTGGTGTTGGAGGGCTTACTGTTTGTACAAGATGATGCACATGGCATTACATAATTGGAGAAAACCTTGGATGCTTTTTTGGCTCAGGAGGCATCTGAATTGTATCCTAATCATAACACCCTGCAGTCACTATTAACAAAACAAACAAAAGAATTTTTTAATTGTTCAAGGACATTAAAAATCCCAAATAAAACCTGGCAAGGAACATGTTAATCGTATTTTCCAATAGCTTTTCCTTAGACTCCTAAAACCAGTAGGATTTTTATAGGAATATATTTAGAGGGAAATTATTAACAATGCAGACACTAGTATTATGATTCCACTTCATTCCAATAAAGACAGAAATGTACTTTAGGAGAAAAATCAACAACTCATTAGACAAGTCACCATCTAGTGGTACATAATAACATGTACTGCTGCTCTTTAAGATGAAAGGATAAATGTACTTGTGGTTTAGAAATTTAAAATAATGTCTTCTCTGCTGCTCAGAATGAGTGTATATATGGTATATGAGTGAATATGTACATGGTACCTATATGTTCCATATTTTATATGCATGTATTAATATATTCACATAGAGAGGTATTTTAAGTAAATTTGATGTTATTCTATACAAAGGTGAGTTCAAATAAAGGTCTACTTCGTGTATTTAAAAGGATGGAACACAGCAGTTTGTAGGCTACCTGTTTTTTAGCCTTTTTCTCCTCTCTATATGCATTTATACTTGTTGCCTCTCTTTATGTGCTTCTATAGCTATCTTTATATATATATATGACTGTCACTGATGTTCCACAGCATACCATCAAAGGTGTTTGTGTTTCTAACTAGCCAGCTGAGTTACAGAGATAAATAAATCTGTGGTTAACTAGCTGTACTCTTTAGCTGCTGGAAGAAGTGACATGTCCCCCAGTGCAGCTATCTGTTCAAGAGGGAAAGTTCATAGGACTGACAGAGAAGCTTATTCTTGCTCATTGTATTCCAAGCCCTTACAGATGAGGCAATTTTTCACTCTTCTTGGTTGTGATAAAACCTGAGGACAAACACAGCACTATATTCTATTCAGTCTGTATATAAAAGTGTTCTGAATGTATTCATTCCTGAAGAAAAGCTGTATGCAAGCCAGCATTCCCTCTCTTGCTCCTGTTCTACCTTTCCTATTTGCATTTATTTGATAAATTTGCATTTATCATCTTCACTTGGGGCCAAACATTTGAGACCTTACTTGACTTTTACCCAATCTTTCTTCCTGCATTAGTCACCATGTGAGTTTTGTCTGACAGAGAACTAAATTACAGAGAGGATATGCACTGGAATTTCCTGATGAAAAAGACCAACATGGCAAACAAGATATGACATAAGATTACAAAGGTACACTGATGGCAAGCCATGATATTTCTGATCCTGTTTCCAAAACACCAGAAGATACACAGAGTGGAGCTAAAGGCAGAGAAATGAGACAGGCATAGTGAGAGGAAGGCTGATCTGCAAATAAACTATGATTAACACTTGCGCAGCATTTGTTGCTGGGACTCCCACAGAAAGAGCAGTATCATCTGTCACAGAGGCTAATACAAGGTGCTAACAAAGCCTGACTTAACCTTTTCATCACAAGGTCACTAACAGCAAGAACTTGACCCCTTCACACTAACAATCATCTACTTCTGGGGCACATCTATTACTGAGGCCTCTAATGTCAAGGCACTGAGGTGGAAGATCTTTCCATGGGTGAGCAACTCAGTGATTGACCCAAACTTCATTAAAGGCAAGAGCACAAAGAACACGATGAAACTACCTAATAATACGCCTGGTAAGCTTTAGGGATGAATCTTTGGAAAACCTAGTCTGGAAAGCAGAGGATTTTAAACAGTCACAAGCTTTTCATTTCCTGCCTCCTTGTACTGACTGTGGAAGAAGGAAAAGAGAGAGTATTCTCTATGTGGATTTGGTTCCCTCAGTGGCAAGATACCGCACACCAACTTAGGCACAGGACCTGCCCATCCAATTTATATTGTTTCAATGCATATAAAATATTTTACCTTAAACTCCTCCATTAACTGCCACATTTTAGTTTACATTTATTTAGGCTAAGAGCAAGCATATGGCAGGTTATACTAGCTCAGCTCAAAAAAGTTTATTTCTTAGGCCTCATTTGCATGGCTGAATCTTGAAAATCTGCCTGTGTGGTGCTCTGTGGAGTCTGGGAAGGGGAAGAAAGCAGAAAGAATAGTGTCTCAGACTCGCTAATTTCCCTGCTTCAGATGTCCTGAGATTCCTGATGCCAGTGGGAGGAATACATATTCATACTTCTGCAGATTATGTATTACCCTTAAAAATTCAATTCAGTTCTCTGCTGAATTAGTCTTCTGGCTTCCTGTATTATTGTCTTTTTTAAAGGCATGCGACCCTACAAGTGGCCAAAGACACCTCATGCCTAAGCTCTCCTTTCTACCTGTGCTCTTAAAAACTGCTTTTTGCAGATGATATCTAAAAGGCAAGATAGAGCACTTAAAGCTGGGGCTCTCTATCACAAGCATAGAAGAAACAGAAACAAACTTTAGAAGAAAAGCACCAATAAAGACTCTAAAAGAACAAAGTGGGTTTAGGAGAGCCACAGGGATGGTGAAGGGTCTGGAAGAAATTACTTATGAGGAGCTGCTGAGGTGACTTAGATTATTCAGCTTGAGAAGGGGAGGCTGAGGGGTGACCTCCTTGCAGTCTCTTCCTCACAAGGGGAAGAGATGGGGCAGGTACTGATCTCTTCACTCCTTTGACCAATGAAAGGGCTCAGGGAAATGGCAGGAAGCTGAATCAGGGGAAGTTAAGGTTAGATATCAGGAAAAGGTTTTTCAACCAGAGGGTGATTGAGGACTTGAACAGGCTTCCCAGGGAAGTGGTCACAGCACCAATCCTGCCCTAGTTCAAGAAGTGTTTGGATGATGGTCTCAGGCACATGGTGTGATTCTTGGGGTGCCCTCCACAGAGACAGGAGTTGGACTCAATGATCCTGATGGGTCCCTACCAACTCAGCATATTCTATAATTCTGTGACGTTAAGAAATGCTGAGGCTCCACCGCAACTACTGAAGAACACTGAAAAAATGGGTATCAAAAAAATGCAGTCAGATTTGCTGGTGGTACGAATTAGCACTGCTAAGTAAAAGTCAGGGGCACGAGGCTGATTTGCCCCAACAGGGACTGAGGAATGTGAAACAGCCCAGTCATGCACAGATTTTATGTTCTGTGGAGGATATTGTTTCAGTCACTCTCACAGTTTTGTCAGTGACTGCTCCTTAGTGAGAACATGAAGATGTCAGGTCTGCTAACCTTAACAAATATAAACATGAACCCAAAATGTGCAAAAACCTCAGATCTGAAGAGAATTCTATTTTAACTGACTACTGAGATTAACAGTCACTTACACAGCCAACACAGCAACAGCAGCTGCTGCATTGTTTTTGTGTTGTCCTTGCTGTCTGTTCCTTAGTTTGGCGGCACCTCATGTAAACAGCTGCATTGAAGGAGGCTGGAGTCACTTGCATGATTTATCCCAAATAATTTACCTTGTGAATACAAGCATTTCTTCTCTAGTCAAGCCTGTCATTAGCAAATTTTCAATCCATCTCCAAACAAATCTTACTCACTGACTCTCTAATGAAGCTGCTGCTAGGACAAACCGTATGCTCAGTTCTTAGTAGTATCTGACTACAGCCAGGAGCTGTATTCCCTTATTTCTGCTCCCTGAAGGAATGCATGTCCCATGTCCCCTATTCCAAAGGAAAGAGGAGGCCTTTGCCTTTTGCCTGTTAGAGGTTATTTTTGATCACAGAAAACTGTATGGTATTAGACTAAGACCAATACTAAGAGACAGTTTGGACATGACTTCGTTTGGGATGGAGTCCATGATGTTTACATTTCCCATAAACACTGTTGCAATAATACCAAGTCATTAGAAAAAGCCTTAGCCCACATTTCCATGGCTGGACCCATACAGAAGGACCTGAGGAATCCTATTGCATTGAGGTTGGGATTTCAGAAGCTGTGTGAAGTGGCATATATATATATCATTGTAAAAAAGCTTCTCCAAAATTGCTCCCTGCAAAGACCATCACCCTGGAAGGGTAGGGAGGGCTTAGAGGGAGGTCTGTGCTACAAAATTCATGGCAGATCCTTTGCATTTCCTGCCAACATACACAAAGATGCCTGCAAGAAACACTGGATGTGGTCCCACCTAGATTCAGTCTGTGCTTTGGGCTGGGCAGTACTTGCAAAGCAGCTCTGCAACCCTTCAGCAGCTGAGGGAAGAGAGAAGCCAGTGTTTGGCTGATGGTCTCAGGTTCATTTCTCTGAGGTCCAGATTAATACAGAAACTGAAAAATGCACACTGCAATGTTTAGGAAGTCAGAGGCTAGGCTCTGCTTGGTATTCCCAAGGCTAAGTTATGTGCTGAATAAGACTATAAGGCTCAGGCCAACGGGCTGCAGAAGCTAAAGGTGTTACAGCCCAGAAGTGTTCACCTTGCATCTTCACCTGCTCCTTTGTTGCCCTCCTCCATGTCAGCAGCATGGCTCACGCTTCCGCAGCTCAGCAGCTTCAGTGCCAACCTGGTGTACTGGGTAAAACTGCTGGGCAATGGGGGATTTGAGTTGAGCTGAAGGACTGGGCACTTGTGCTGCTGCAGTGTACCTGCCTGTCAGCTCTGTTAGAGTGGCAACACCCTCCAGGTAGGGGTATGGTAGGATGGAGGCAGCTCACCAAAGTTTCTGTCAAGCCTTTTAAGTGCTGGGACTGTGGCTGAGAACTGGGAGTCCAAACCCTGGAGACAAGAGACACTGAAAGCAGGGAAGGGGAGAGAGACTCAAGTTTTATCCTTCCTCTGGCCTGATCATCAGTTACCTGTGAAGGTGGGTTCCAGCCTCCAAGATCTCACTGAGGGCTCAGGCATCAGTACTGTGGGTTTAGGCACTAGCAAGTGCTCTCCTTTCTCATACTGCAAGCAGCAAGAGAAAGGGGAAGATTCCCTTTCCGTAACAACTAGGAGTAATAAGGTGCTTGCCCAGACAACAGGCTTTGAACTTTTGAGTAAGCAAAAAAGGCAAGGGAATTCAGAAGCAATAGGAGAGTTGCCTTTCTATGCTACAATATTTATCAATCATTTCCCTGCTATAATGACACAAGTCTGCTCAAGGGACAAATGGAAAAAAAAAAAAAAAAAAAAGCAAAAAAAAAGCAGGACTAGATTTGACAGAAGAGCTTTAAAGGATACATGCACATTAGGTTTCTCTAGCTGAATTTGCATTTGGATGCAGAAACCTATTTGTTTTTACTGTTCTTTTCTTTCAATAAAAAGAAGCCATTTAAACTTCCTATGGAGATTTGCTTTCATTTTTGAGCTTTCTTCTGTTTTTTCCAAGTCTGCTGGTTTCCAAGTCAGAGATAAAATGGATAGCCCTTCATTTTATTTAGCATGAAATGAATTGCAAGGAAGTGGGACCTCTAGGAATAAAGAGTCTTCAGTCCGTATGTTCAGGTAAGTGTAAAATGTACTGCAAGGCAGAGTGCTTCTCCAATTTCACTACAGATTTCTAATAATGAAAAAATGGACTCTGAGAAGTGAGCCATGAGCTGTGTGATCTGAACAGCTACATTAACACACAATAAAAAGGTGAAATGTTCAAGATAGTTCTCTCTAAATAGAAAAATAAAGGCTGAACCTAGAAACGCATAAAAAGGCAGTAAATGAAAGATTGGATTATGTCCTTGATAAATGCAAATCTAGCCTGATTTCCATTTAAAAAAAAAAAGCTCCTGGTCACAACTAAAGCAGGGCAAGGGAGGCAGGAACAAATGAACAGACAAAGGAAGGAGGAATCATATATATTGGTAATTGGTGCTTTACTAAAATACAGTGTGGGAATGAATGGGAACTGAAATCAAGATGATAATTTACAATACAGAGATACACAGAACATTCTGTCGGTGTTTGGTAGGAGGGAAAACTAATGCCTGAGTCATTCAGAAAGCACTGACAGTCTGTTTATAACAGTCACATCTGTCACACCACACTCCATTGTAATCACACTCCCCTTGATGGGAAAGGAGAATATTATATACATCCCTAGGGAAGAATGTACTCATATGAATCTGCAAGCAACATCCAGAGAACAATCCACTCAGAAAGTGCCTAATTCAAGAAGCAACAGAGCATACAGTGCCAGTGAGACACATCCCATACATAATAAAGCTTAAAAAAAGCAGGCACATACCCATCACTGAACAGACCTTTGATAAAAAAAGTTAAAGAAAAAGAGATGGAAAATAGGGGAGAAATACCTAACTAATCCCTAAATAACTCCTCCTGGACTGCACACAGGTAACCAAGATTAGGTTGTTTGTCCTTGGGTGCAATTTTGAACAAATATATAACATAGGACTGTTGATACTGCAAGGCTTTGTCTGAGGACGGGATGGTAAGAAACTCAATGTTTAACTTGGTTTGCACTCAAATGTATAAATTAGGCTGAGTTTGCTCTAAACTTGGGCATATTTTGGACTTCGTATTTGCATTATAAGGCTTTGAACCCTCTGCCTAGGCAGAGATTTCCAACTCCAATCTTATAGAATGAGGGAAGTTTTGCTTTTAAAATTAACATCTAGCATAATTTTAGTCTAATTTTCCTTTTGTAAAACAGTTTGTTTGCACAGATAACTTAAAGGGCATAGCTAGGGACATACTATCTTTAAAAGTCTTCCTTGTTGAATACCTAGAAGAAAAAAACAACTGCATATCTGCAACTTACATTTGAAAAGCACGTTTCAGAAAATGCCTCTATGCTACGGACCAAAAATTAATTTTAAACTCAAACGCACTGAATCTCAAGACTTCAGCTTATTTGTGAATATTCCCTGCTATTCACTCTACTTTGAAGAAAACGAAACTGAAAACAGCCTATAGTAATTTCAATTTAAACTCATTGCTAAATGATTATACTTGAGGCGGTTCATGTAGCTCAGACTTGGGAAAAAAGATAAAGAGAATCAATAGGACTCTATGCTAATGAGGAATCTGTAACAGCTCGGAGTAGCTTGTGCTCTTCCACTGATAGCATCAGTGTCATGGTAGTGCCAAGGAAATGACAAAGATTTGAACCTTTGCAAGATAATGACCACACTGACTCCTGTTTAACAACAAAAGGATTAAGGTGGTATGATTTTAGCAATATAAAGCAAAATTATCCATTTAAAAGGTTCTATATCCCAAAAAAGGGAGTAAAATTGGAGGAAAATATAACTGCTGGATTTAAACATTTGCATATACTTCTCAGATTTGTGAATCTGTTATTTGAGTCTTGCCAGTCCCTCCACTTATTCTTGTAGAAACATTTCCAAAAAACAGCTTAGAAGTGCAGCTACACAGTGTTAAAAATTTTCAGTTCTGCCGAGTCAACCAGTCACTGCCACCTCTGCTGTTCCACCTTTTCTGCCTGTCTATGAGGGCACAAAAAACACTGCACATGACAAACTGCCAACACCACTTCCTGAAGGAGACAGAGGATATGTATGGGTGCAAGGGCAGGGCTGGAATTGCTATTTTCCATTTGATGAAGATGGTGTTACCAACCCTGCAGGATGTGGCAATTGAATGAGTTGAACTCTTGAGACGAGGGACATTTTGCTCCCTGTGGTAAAGCACCAACCCCTTTCCTACACATCAGGTTAATACGTGGTTTTCAGAGCCTAGTGCCTTGAAAAAATAGGGAATTGGACAGGAAAATGGGCATGTGCAGATAGGCACCTGCCATATGTGCCCTCCATACTGGCATTTTTGCCACTACAACATTTTACAGCATTGTTTTTAATTTTCATCTCAGATCACCAGCATCCCATATGGAGGAGGTTCCTTGTAATTAGACAGCACTCCAGCTGTTTTCATGCTGCAGCTTTATGCATTTACTCTGGTTTATGCATATTGCATCTGACTTAATGTACACTTAAGCTAACAGGGGATCTCATGTGTAAAGCATCACACAACCTCTTCGACCCTGGGACTACAGAGTATGGCTCCAGGAGATATTTATTAACATACCACAGACAATTCATTTTAGATGTACCTGCACAGGAGCTTTACTTCTCTGAAGCTTCAGTTTATACTGTGATCCTTACTGTTCCTCTTCTCTCCTTTACATTGCAAAATTGAGCTGGCATCTTTGATATTTTCTGTCTTCCCTGTAAGCTCTGTGGCAGTGCACCATGTTTAGAGTGTTCAAGCTAGAGGGGATCTTCAGCTCATCAGCTACTGCCCTTCAAAGTGTCCTTTGAGTAACTTGAAGTCGGCAAAAAGAAGGATCTTCAGAGAACACACCAGCTCTGGAAGACATGGAAAGATGGAGAATCCATCTCTTTGCTTAATAGTTTGTTTCAATCATGCATACCAGAAAAACATGTGTCTTATTTTTAGTTTGAATTTGCTGTTCTTTAGCATCACATTCCTCGTTCTTTTCATGGCCTCGCTTGGTACATTAGATAGATTACTCTCTCCCGGTATTTTCTCCCTGGAACGTGAATACACTGCAACAAAGGAGTTGCTTTTCTTACTGATTCATTCTCTAGTGCCTGAAAACAAATGCATGTTCAGCATTTATACAGTGCTATATGGGACACTGCTTTTTGAAGAGAAGAAAGATTAATCCAACTTCCTTTATATACACAATTAAACATGTTTATCACACACACACACACAAAAAAAATAAAAAAATCACATTGCTCTCTGGTTAACTAGTCTTCTGGCTGCTTATTGGAGTTTAACTGACCTGTAACACTGTTACTCAGAACAGTACATCAGTGCTGCAGCTCGCTCTGTTGACTAAAAGAGACTAAAGGGAACTCATAATTCCAGCCACTATCAAAGAGAAGTCTGAGCTGCTGTTACCCATGCTGGTGCACAGACCTTCTCAGAGAAAGTTTAAATAGATGGTTACATCCTGCAGGGCATTTTTAGTACTCAGATTGAGTGACATGCTCGCTGTGGTGGCTTAGTCCAAAAACTGTGTTGTCTAAGGCACAATTTTTCACTTTGGGCATATAAGCATTTCAGAGGTAGCAAACAGGTAGAAACATGTTTCCCTGAACTACATGACCCACCTGGATTTCCCTGTAAAAGCCATCAGGCTATGGAAGGCAAGGTTGCCCTTCCTGCAGATAATGTGTTGCAGACTATTTTATCACCAGCTTCATTTCATTGATCCTGCTTACAGGGCAGGTCACTACCCACACTTACATCATGAAAATGGAGAGAGCAGAGAAATGAAAGTGACAGTGTGAGAATTGGTAGGACTATCTTAAAAAATAATAATAATAATTATATATATATATATATAAAATGTTAAACAACACAAAATTGTCTAAATTAAGGGTTTAGATATATCAACTGTACCATGAGTGGCATTTAATATTAGGAGAGCTTAAATGCAAAAAATACTACAACTATATTCTAGCCATACAAACAGGTTTCATTCCTAATTATAATGCTGCAAGCAAGACTGTATAAACAAAGACAACACAAAGTCATCCTGAGTAGCACTGAAAATTTGATACCTTTCTTAACTGCTGCTTGGCCTCTTAGAGGGATATTAGAGACATCCTGAATTGCTAGCTCCTAGATTTAGATGCTAGTTTAGAGACTAAGGAAGTTAGTCCGAGTCCTAGGGACGGTCATCTGAAAAATAAAGAACAATAAGGAACATTTATGAAACATTGTGTTTCATAGCATATCACGTAGTTTTCTTCAAATGTACATTTTAAGCCCTCATCTAAAGAATTTCACTGTCATAAAATTCAATTTATTATTTGAAATGGTATTTATAATTATTAATCCTTTTTTTTTCCCCAATCAATCTGTTAAAATCTTCATGTGTGCAACCAAAACTAACTTTTACTCAACCATTGCCTTCAAAGAGTTTGTATTCAGAACATTATTTTGTAAAATGTCCAAGTTTCAGTGATGACCAGTGATAGGACAAGGGGTAATGGGTGTAAATTGGAGCATAGGAGGTTCAAGGTGAATATCCGAAAAAATTTTTTTACTGTAAGAGTGACAGAGCACTGGAACAGACTGCCCAGGGAGGTTGTGGAGTCTCCCTCACTGGAGACATTCAAAACCCACCTGGATGAGTTCCTGTGTGATGTACTCTAGGTGACCCTGCTCTGGCAGGGGGGTTGGACTGGATGATCTCTCGAGGTCCCTTCCAGCCCCTAAGATTCTATGATTTATTCACAAAAAGAAAACATTCTTTCTAGTGCTACATTTGAGGCTGAATTGCAAAAAATAAACCTCACAGATATGAAATCTGTATGATAGGAAGGAAGGCTGTCAGTCTGTTCCAGAATCCAGGCCACCGAAGCACTCATACATTTTGCAAGCAATTTGCACCCAGATTTTTGTTTAGCTTTGGTTCTTTAGAAATGGTTCTTTAGTATTTTCTGAACATTAATTTTAGAAAAAAAAAAAAAAAAGCATTATAAGCTTTTGTTATTCTAACTTTAAGACATCATAAAAATTATCAAAGAGGAATAGAGAACCAAGCATCAATTATTCAAAATGTCTTTTCATCATTTCTATCTTAGCCAAATAAATAAATGTAGCCTGAAATACAAAAACAGTTTCTAACATAAGATCAACATTTCCAGACTCCTTCATTTGCAGGGTTTTGGAGATAACCACCTTGCAGAGAAATTCCTCAACAATGCCATGCACTCAAGGCTGACTAAATGAAAACTGCCTTGTAATTCAAAAAAGCAGTTGGCAAAAGTGGAAAAAGAATTTAAATTTCCATTGCACACATTGAAGGTCATATCATGAGTCATATACAGCATTCCTTTTTGTATTATGCAGTATGTGAGCTCAGAGATTAATTGGAATAATATTAGCTTTCATACTATATTAATATGTAGATAGGTTTATCTCCCTGAATGAGTATTTGCATGGTCTCTTGCAAATACGAGATTTTGTCAAAATTGCACTATTTTATTGTCAAACATTTTCTATAGCTTCTGATATTCTTGATGCAATTTCATGTTGTCTTCAAACTAAGCAAATAGACAAGAAATTAATGGACCATTCAACTACTTAAGAACAACCGCTGGAACTCTTGAGTATCTATGCATTCTGGGATATCAGTGACCTTTTAAATTTAAAAAACAAAACAAACAAAAACCCCACAAAGCCCAAAACTTAAACTCCAAACAAAAAGACCCCAACAACAAGTAAAATAAAACTAGGGGAAAAAAAAGCAAAAGTTTTTGCAATTAACGATAACAACCTATTTCTAAGTGGACCTTGACATTGCATTCTCTATGAAGTGACCTGGCATTCTGCACTTCATTGCTTCTGAAGCAGTCACTTCACCACTTTCTTTAGTCTTACATTTTTTAGCAACAAAACAGTTGTTCTTTTAAGCTGTGCTACACTTATGTTTCTTATGGACTCCACTTTCATGCTTCTTACTTCTGATAGCCTATCATAAAAAAACTGAGTTTCTTTGTATAAACTGCAATATGCCCTATAACAATTATTGCTGTCTTTACTGATCCTGCAAAATTACTTTCCCATTCATTTGGGAAATTGCAAAGCTCTTTCTATTTAGGGAGTTTATTGTGATTTACTAAAGAAATTACTATTGCCATCACTGCCAAAATTACGATCCCTATAAGGACGTAGCTCAGCCAATGAAAAATGTTATGGTAGTTAAACTCAGATTTAATCTGCTCTCCCTGTGCTGAGTTAGACATTAGATACTGTATTCTACACAAACATTATTTAGTTATAATAAATACATGTGATAAAATGTTCTTTATTTACTGGGAACTTGAAAACGTAAGTCAATTCTAGTAGTAATTTCTCAAGATAGACTTCAACTATACTGAAAATGTATCTCATACTTTGGTTTTTTGCATTTCAGAGGGGCTGAAATTCTCTTAATTTCAAATATATCAAGAAATAAAGGATTCTGCATCTTAATAAGCTCTACACAGATATAAAAATATTATTTTGATGGAGGTCACACATCAGAACTATCCGGAGAGAAATGAAAGTTGCACCAACTGCAGATTTGAGTCAATAATTCAAGTCCTCTGCCATGGCTGGAGGAGAGTTTGTAGTGAGCTCTGCTATAAGACCTGCCTAAAAACTTCAGAGATCTGTCTGAAGAATCTGTGCGTCACAGCCCTCTAAAATTTAGCAATAAAATACATTAATGTCTCTTAAAGGCTCTTCCCAAATGACAGCTTTTTATGTTTTTCCTTCTTGCAAATTGATCCACATCTGGGTTGCAAGTAGAAGAAAGAGCAAAAGTTATCATGGTGTGCCATAGCTGTGATTTTTATTTCAAGGCAGTCTTGTGAGAACAGGGTGGGGGGGAGTAATATATCTGTTTTATAAGCTTTGTTGATAGTTTCTGATTAAAAAAAACCTAGATTTTTGTAAGCTGAATTCTACTAAGCAAATAAAGTTTTGCTGATGCATTAATTCCTTAGTGTAGTTCAGCAGAGGTTTGACAGACTGGCTTCAAGGCTTCAGTTTATACTTACAACAGAAGAATGAAAAAGATAGTCTTTTAATCTAAGACAAGAGCCTTGCCAACACCACCTGGCACTACCTATCTCTCTTTTGTTCAAGTTTTGCCTTTCCTCACCTTTCTTGGCTCCTTACTCCAATAGCTTTGATAATTAAGAACACTTGATCAATTAGTTAGCATCTTACCCTTACTCCCTTGCTTTCTGGAATTGCACTCTGAAGCACCAAATGTAAACTACCTCCTTCACCTCCCTGGGGATGTCCTGAATTCGTAGTCTAGGCATGTTCTTGAATTAGTACACTCTTTCTGCTTAAAACAGCCTTCCTGGAGGTCAGAACCATGCTAAAATAATTTCAAGCTACAATGTTTCCACAATGTTTCATAAAGCATGTATCATAAATTGCATTCACTTTACGCCTCCCTTACCCAATGCATAATATTTTGTTCTCCCTGAGGTCTCTGGAGACAGGCATTAGTAAAGCAGATGACAGAGCACTCTGTCAAAACCACCTTCCTCCTCTCTTTCACCCGTTTCAGCAGTTCATGGCACTATGGTGACCAAAACTGACACTGTAAGATTTGGAAATTATGGTGGTTTTTTTTCCCCACCACATAGGAAATATTAATTCCTGAGGGTCTTGGCTAAATAAGCCTGTTTTTATTGTTTTTTCTTTCTTCTGGAAGAAGAAATGTTTTTCTACCACACATAAGGAATTTATATTGGATAGCTTTTCTTCTCAAAGATGAGCTCTGCTTCTCTCAAGAGGATTTCCACTGAATAATTACCTAACTAGTGGTTACTAAGCTGTAATTACTCCAGATTAAACCAATTGTCATCATTCCTTACAGTACAAGCTGGAAGCACACTCCAAAAAGCATTCCCATTAGTCATAACTCTAGCACAACCTGCACACAAACAGATATTGATTTGACACAGTGCTGAGACCATATGATATATAAGTGATTGTACAATCAGTACAGTATTGGATTAGACTAATGCAGCCAGGTTTTTAATCCAATTACCTCTGTTCAGCTGATGGAGATGGTTGTACCCTGTGCAATTGCCTTGGCAATTGTCAATATCACTTTATGATAATCTACTTAAATTGAAAGAATTCTAGTGAAAGAGAAAAAAGCCAAGTTTCTTCCAAAACTTTTCTTATGTCACTTCTACTTTTTTTTGTACTTGTTTCTTTTAGAATGTTAGTTTTTTTCTGAACTGGTACATAAACATCTGAATCCTACCAATCATACTCATGCAAAAATCACCAAAGAAAACAGTCAACACTAATGATTTTGAAAGAGTG
>NW_009952263.1:4378970-4387039 GCF_000747805.2 Chaetura pelagica | reverse complement strand
AGAGTGTTCCACATTGACTGTTCAACATTGTCCCATTAAAGCACTCTGGCAGAGCTTGGGCCTAGGCAATATAGGATGATAATCACTTGAATTGGGCAGCTGGCCCTGGATCTAGACCCAAGGCTTTCTCCAGTGTAAGATTAGCTAAGACATCTCTCCTTTCTCCCTAAAGAGTAACTGTTCAATAAGGCACATCTGTGAGGATGACTACAGTCAACCCAAGATTGCAGGAAAACTAGGCTTGAAACATTTCATTAATGTCCAGCTGGATAAAGAGAGGAACTAAAACTCACCAAATGAGTAGGAGACAGAAAGTACAGGTAGTCTTTGGTCATCAGTAGCTCAAGTTTTAAAGACGCAAAGAATTGCCAAAAGCCCACAGAATCATTTTTTTAATGTTTTCTGTTATTCACTATTTCTCATGAACATCTAAGTCCCATCACTTTGCTCTCCTAGTTCTTGGCAAAATGACAATACCTCCTGAAGCATGTCAGGAAAAACAGGCTCACTTGAGAGTTTTTGGGTCTGTGAATGATTAGGAGATACAGAGTGCTCAGAGATAATGAGGTGACTGCTAAGAAGCTAAACAGCACTTTTGAATCAATATACAAAACAGAAGAAATGGGCACAATTCCCTTTTTCAGACTTACTTGTGGGAGAACTCATTACAGAATCTGTTTGAAACTGAAGTGACTGTAAAATAGATGAGACTATTTTTGTCCTTGACCAGGTAAACAAAAGTAGGAAATTGTCAGGATTAAGATGGTGTTCACCCAACAGCTCTGGAAGAACTCCACAATTAAATAGTTTGATTAATAAAAGTGGTGCATCATGTGCTTAAAACTGCATGCACACCTGAGGAGTTGAAGGTATCAGATATGATACTACCTAAAAAAACAGCTTCAGGAAGAATCATGGAAGTTCAGATATAGAATTCTGATGCCTTCCATTGGCATCAGTAGCATATTAATATCAGGAAAGAACAGACACCTGGATAAATAAGCTCCATTAGGAAGAATCCATCTGTTTATTTTTTTAAAAGGATGCCTTACTTTGCAAGCTCAGCAGAGTTATTTAAAGAAGTCAAGAAGGAGTTGATTGAGAGTGATGTAGCTGATGTAGTGTTTTTGTAGTTCCAAAGAGTCTTCACCAACTTTCCTTACATTTATTTTCTGTATCACTTCTAAAAAACTTCTAAAAAAATAAAGCATAGGAGAGAGCAACCAGTTGATATTCTTAATACCTGAAGGGGGCCTACAGAAAAGATGGGGAAAAACTTTTCACCAGAAAGGGACAATAGTTTTAAACTGAAAGGGGGTAGATTTAGTTTAAATATTAGGAAGAAATTCTTCACTATTAGGGGTGTAATGCACTGAAACAGGTTGTCCACGGATGTTCTGGAAACCCCCTCCCTGAAAGTGCTTCAGGTCAGGTCGGATGAGGCTTTATGCACCTTGGTCTACTGTGAGGTGTCCCTGCTCAAAGCAGGGAGGTTGGAACCTGGTGATCTTTAAGGTCGCTTCCAACCTTAGGCATTCTGTGATTCTATGATAAGGTGGTGGGCAGAAACCAGTGAAGGTGGGCTTAGCAGTGCCAGGCTAATGCTGGAACTTGATCTTAAAGGTCTTTCTCTACCAAAATGATTCTATGATTCTGTAAGGCCTACAGAGATGTGTGCAGGAGCCTGCTCTGGTTAGCATGTACATAAATTAACTGACTGTGAAGAAGCACATGACACTATGAGACTGAGGGGCTGGGTAGATCACAACAGCTGACAGCTTTCAGTACAGATAAATGTAAAGTGATGAGCACTGGACAAAAGTAGTACCAATGTCACATGTTAAATGATGGGCTCCGTGCCCAGAACTAGTACTCAGAAGTGAGATTGTTCCATGAATGCATCACTGTATTTCTCAGTAGCAATCAGAAGGAAAAAAAAGAGTAGAATACACATTGTTATTGTCCCACTGTATGAATCTTTTGCCTACACCTTGAAAAATATGCACTTTTAATCCCCCTGTGTCATACAGTTTATATTAGAATTAGAAAGTGTTCCAAGAAAAGCAAGAATGATAATCTGAAATGGGAAACATTTTCTGTTATAATAAGCAATCAAGCAGGCTATGATTTCCAAGTTTGGAAAAATGATCATTTTGATGTGATAATGATCTTTAAAAAGTCATGATGTGCATGGGGATGGTAAATAGGAAGCAACAGCAAGCTGGTTTTTCCACAATGAGAACTGCAGAGCTTCAAATGAAGCTGGTGGGAGCTGGATTCGGAACAAAGAATGAAGGAAACGTTTCTTTGTGAATAAGGTACCTCACAAGGTGAAATCTTTGCCTAAGGATGCCATAGGATTATGGAGCACTGATATCATCTCCTTCTGTTCAGCAAGCACCTAGTAAGTGAGAATGAGATCTTTGGTCAGAACAATCATATGAATCCTAATGTCCAGTCCTGCTTTTTTGATGATCATGGATTTGGCAGGTTGTTTAGGACCTCGAAGAAGGAAACTCAAAACAACAGCAAAACGACTAGGGAGAAGGAAACAATGCTGAGGATAAGTCATTCACAGTCCATTATGACCATGTATCCTGAACTATAAGGCTCACCTGCACTGGGCTAGCAAAGGATGCCCATGGGAATGATGTGTTGAGAAGGAACCCCAAGTTTCTGCAAAGGGGGAGGGCAGTGGTGCTCAGGGACTATGCTGGCCACAGGTATGTTCTTTTGATTGCTCATGATACAAAGCTGCAGTAATACATCTGCACCAAGGCCTACGACATTTTTCTGATTTCTTTTCTTTTTCTTTTTTCTTTTTCTTTTTTTTTTTTTTTCACCCCTTTTTTAATGCCATGAGTATTTTTTGAAGATGCAAGAGTCCTATTGTCACACCTGGCTCTCATGGATGCCAAGAAAATCAGCAACAGAGGGCCATGTATCAGGGTATGAATCTGCTGCCTGGAAGCCAGTGAATCACCAATGTCATGTTCCAGCTGTTTTAAAGTGGTAATGTGAGAAGTTCAAGGCCCTGGAGAATTGGTACAACCAATGGCCTTGCTGTATGCTGTAAATCAGGGAACATAACTTGTAATTAACCAGAAATGTTGCAAGGCTTGTCTATATACTCTAATTTTACTACTTATCAGAAATACAAGAAAGCTTCTGGAACAGATTCTTAGTGGATGTAAATCCAAATTAATTGAAGTTAGACTTTTAAAGTCTCAGAATCAGGTGAAAAATAAATCTTATTACATAGGGAAAAACAATCATAAAACCTGGCCAAAAGGGACAATTCCCCCTCTGCTTCTCCTGAGTACCACATGTGACTGCTTCACAGACAGAACACTCCCATCCACTGAAGCCATGTGCTCTAATGACCAAAAAAAAAAGGTTTATGTCATATCCAAGAACTGGGACCTCATATACTACCCCTTGAAGTCAATGCAGACTGCCACTAACTTCAGCTGGCATTGGAAGAAACTGAGCATTTGAAACTGCAGCCTGCTAGCAAACTAAATAAAGATCTGGGTTCAATTCAAGTGGGACAGAGATAAGTTTAATAGTACTGACATCAGTAGAGATACACAGACTCGTAAACAGGCTGACCTTCATTCTGCTCATTGCTGTTCAGCTGACTTCAGTAATTCACTGCTTGAGCAAACACATCAAAATGGCACTTGATAATGATTTTTCAGTATCAGTAGAGGCACGAAGCAGAAGATTAAATAGAAATAAAAATTTTCAAGGGCTAAAAATAGTATTTTACAAATGGGAAAGACTACTTTGCACTGTTTGCACCATGTGCAGGATTTAAAGGACTGAAATCAATCACTCTTTCAAGATAGCACAGAATTAAACAGTATTTTTAAGATGCTGCATTTATCAGAATTTCAAGAAAATTTGTTCTTGCCATTATCTCTGGGCTGAGAGAGACTGTGCAAGAGTGACAAAGATATTCTTGCCTCTAGAGTTTCATTAGTATAATCTGTCTGCAGCACATACAGAATATGATACTGTGTTGCAGAAATGTGGAATCAGTCCTATTTAGCAGGAGATACTTGGAACATCTTGATATATGTCATTGTCAGATATGTGTCCATGTGCATGAAAGAAAATAAATTCTGCTGCTGGTCTCTTGGTATATACCTTCTTGAACACAGAAACACTAATGGCAGTTTTCATCACAGTCTAGAGTCATAGCCTATTGTGGTATCTGAACTATAGAGAAGATAAGGAAAAGTAAACCAGAAAGAAATATTGTACGTGTTTCTGCCACCTGTATAATTGCTGTGAAGAGAAGAAACCAGGATGTGATGACAAGTTTCTATTCAAATCTTTTCCATTGCTATAAAACAAGTGCCAGAAATTCACACCATTTACCAATGCATTATGCCAAGTCACTCCCCTTCTGGCTAAATATTCCTCTTGGCCAGATCCAATTGCAAGGGGAGATAATATTGCTAATAAGGTTGCTGATACAAGTGCTGTCAGGTAAAGAATCCTCAATTAGAGATAGTGTGGAGCTGAGATCAGCAAGATGAAGGGACAGGAGGGTGGTAGGAATAGAAGAATGGCAATGGTAGATTAAGGTGAGAGCATGGAGAGTGGGAATGGAACTCACAGGGCTTTTTGGAGCCTGATGGACACCCAGAAAATGAGTGATGGTGGGGTTGGATGAAGGGGAGTAGAGAGACACCAGGTCTTGTCACAAGGTCTTTGTCCAGCAGCACCAACAACTGCAGTCAGAGGAAAATCAATACCACAGCAGAACCTTTTTTTCCTTAAAGAAAATCCAACAATATTCTCCTTTGTAAAAAATACAGTAAACAAGCCATATTGGTGGGAAAGAAGATAACCCACAAGAAAACCACTTGTAACTTACCAGTTCTTAGTCAATTCTTTAACTCTGAAGGACACAATTAAAAACTTGAACGGGTTCCTCTTCTTAATAGGAGGAGCACACAGGACCCTCAAGATCTCATCCTCTCCCATGCTCCTATCCAAAGCAGGACCAGAAGCATAATATGGGAGGCAGAGGAAAGCCCACAAACTCTGATGGTCCACAGAATTTCCCATGGCACAGCTGTTGCCAATCGGTGGAATTTTGCAGAACTATGCTGCCCAGACAACTTCGGACAGAGCAGTTGTTTTAAAAAAAACAGTATCTTGGGATCTTTTGCATAAATATTCTCATTCATATGAGGAAACAAATCTCTCAAACTGGGTGGTCAATAGCTGTCTGTATGGGAGTCTCCACTACAAAGATTCCTGCAACAGCATCTTCAGCTGGATCAGGGTGGGGTACCACAATCTGTTGTTCTGATTGTTTGCTACAGCCCAGCTGGTCTGTGGTCCTACATGCTGATTGTTGCACATGAATGAAAGATTTCTACTGATTAGCTTAAACTATGCAAAAACCATCTCCTATATTTCATGCTGTATACAAACAAGTGTAATTCCTATAACCAAAGAATTTGAATATAATTTCTGTTGGAAGGGACCTCTGAAGATAATTTAGTCCAACTTTCTGCTGCCTGTCCCCTCCACTCCCCTACCCCAATAACTAGTTCAGGTTGCTTAGGTAGTTGCCTAGTTAAATCTTGAACACTTCAAAAGACATTTCTATAACCATATCCACCTGACTATTTAAAACCATTCATGTACAGTTTGGTCAATTCCCTCACCTACTGCAGGAACTGCTGGGGCCTGTTGCTGAGATTTCCCAGGATTCCTCCACCCAGGAGTCCATCAACCCACTGAAGCATACAAACAGTGACTACCAGCTGAGCTAGGCACAGCAAGCAGCTGTCTCAAGTTCCCACCTCTCCTACAACCAGCCAGCTGATTTGTTGGGAAGCAGCTAAGAGATCAGACTATCACCTCACCTTAAGTCACTCCACTGCCCCACCTACTCAGAGACCACCTGGGGACTTCATGGATAGTGCAGGGAGCTGAAGATGAAGTGCATCAGGTCTGTGCACAGATATAGTGCTGGTACCCACCTACACCACAAATTTTGCTTTAGTTATTTTATCACAATTGTAGTTTAAATTAAACCTTGCCACAAAAACTTCATTCTTGGGTATAACCAGACCTACCACTTCCAAAAGACACCGCTACACTAAATGTAATACTAGCACACACGTAATTATGGGGTAAAATAAATTTTTCCCACTTCAGCACTTCCATGCATTCAACCATCTGATACTGTCACATTTACAAAGCACAATTCTATTTATATGTTCAATTACCCATCCTGGAAGCCTCAGTATCAAATAGCTGCTTTGCTGGTGTGAGCAGATTGTTGCTGATGGGAAATATTACAGAGCTCTCGTGAATGGAAATGGCCAAACCTCAAGCTCAGCAATATTGCTACCTGCTGTAGGAGTAAATATAGAACAATTCTGCATCACTAAAAAATTGCCCCTAGAGGCTATGGGTGTTTTCAGCACAGGGTGATGCCACCAGGGAATTGTCTGGCTTCTTGTGCTTCAGTTATCCACTTCAGAAAAATCTTTAGGAATTTATATCCACCTCAGACATATGGCTACCTCACATTTTTAACCCTGGGTTAAAGTAAGTCACTAATATAACAGTTCAGACAGGGCACTAGTGTCCCCTTTTGGGTTAACCCAAGACTTACTGGCACCTGAAAGTATATTTGATATACACACAAAAGCACCTGTCACTACCTGTGGCATTCAGACACGTTATGTGTTTTAACACTTCTACTTCAGTTGAGAAAAGAGAAATCAGCAGCTAAAGGTTTAGTAAAGGAAATATAATGAGTTAGAGTTATCTGAAAAGCTCAGTCAAGTAGATTTGAGTCTTCAGATAGCCCCGGATTCACATCCTGAACTTTATTTGGAGTTCCTTGCTGAGAGTGAAGCACTAGTTGGATATGCCGTGGGAGCCTGGGCACTGAGGATGTGCCAAGCAGTCATCTACATAAGTAGGATTTACTTGCTTAAGGGTCAGTGCTCCAGGATGTCACATTGTGACTGGAGAACTGATTAACTACAGATAAGGCATAATTCATCAGGAAAGGACAGAGATTTTGGGGCACATGAAGATGTTAGAAAATATTATTCATGAATGATACCCCATGAGATCTTATCCCCAACAAAGGATTGCCATGCTGGCTGGTTTAGTGCAGGTGCTTACCAGTATTACCCCTATCTGTTCTGGAGTCCTGTCACAGTTTTAGTCAATAAAGAGGTGACAGATGCTCTTTGTTATCCCCCCACTACCCTCCCAGGGAAAGATGAATAGGGGAGTAACAGAGAGCGATTTTAAGGTTGGAAAAAAGAAACAGAATCAGTTTAATGAAACAATAAACAGTAATACTGGTGACAGCAAATTACTTACAATTATATAAGTATGGAACCTGCCCTCCTCAGCAGATAATTGCTTTATGACCAGGAAAGTCCCAAACTGGACTCAGCAGCAGATGGAGGTGCCTGAGTTCAGGGTCTGAGCAACAGTCCACAAAAAACACTTGGAGCAGTGGCACTGGTCCTAGTCAGGAAAGCAGAGGAAAGCAACCTGTCCTGGTGAACAGTATTCTTCCCTAGCAAGCAAACAGGACACAGGAAAAGCACAAGGGGAGATGACAAACAGAGAAACCTCAGCCTGGGCAGAGGGACTAGCAGAGGTTTCTCAGAGAAGCCATTTTATACTGGGGGTCTCAGGTCAGTGTGGCCGCAGAGAATTGTTTTCTGGGTTCTCTCAAACCAGGGCAGGTCCTTTTGGCTCCTTTGACCTTCTTCACAGGCTGATCTTATGCAGGCTTTGGGACACCATCATGACCCTGTACTACCTCTGTGTATTGCTGGCTTATGGTCTGTATTGTCTCAACAATTCAAAGTGTGGCCCATTGCTGTCTTTGAAGAAAACCATAAAGATAGCTTATAAAAGAATTCTAAGGATGGAGGGGTAATTTCATGTTGCAATTCATTGAGTGCCTCCTACCCCTATCAGCTATCCTGACTATAGCACACTTTTGCACCCCTGAGTGAGACAACAGTATGTCTCATGGTGATAAGATGTAAAGAGGAGTGGTA
>NW_009952263.1:4279281-4378602 GCF_000747805.2 Chaetura pelagica | reverse complement strand
GGGAAAGAGATTGCTCCATACCCACTATGACAGGAGATAATCTACCAATGCTGCAACACAGCTTTATATCCTGGCTAAAGTCCAGGTTTTGCTACAATGAGCATATTAGCTTCAACTATGTGAACCTGCAGCTAGCCTTTAGCTACCTTCTCTAATTTATCTCTGGAAGAGGTAGTTCGATCTTGGCTGTCTCATTCCTGATGTAGCTTGATTCAGAGTGAATTTTATGCAGAATATTTCTTCTTTGGCTGACACATTGCCTATTCTAGCAGCTCTGAAGTCAAGCTCCTCTTTCACATCTCAGGAAATCTGTGATGGGCTCCCCTGCGTGCACATTTTGGGTGCTGGTTGTTTGAAGATGTCCACAATATCCAAAAAAAAGTCTTAAGTTATATCTCACTCCAAGATTAATTTTATAAGTGACATAGTATAAAAGAGTTAACCTCCAGCCTTCCTGTGAGTATATCCTCCTTAGGAAAAAGCAGGCAAACACTGCAAGCACTGGGAGAGCTGGAAGAAAGGGTTTGTGTTAAAATACTGGATGGTGACTCAGACTTGATCCAACTTCTCTGTTTCACTGCAAACATTTTGGGCATGTTTTGGGCAAATTTAATTAATACTTTTCTACGTTTTTGATGAGGGATGTGGTTAGCAATAATGAGTTATGAAGCTGATTAACACAGAAAAATAAACTCACAGATAATTGTGAGGCATTTAGACACTGCAGTGAAAGTGGCCACGGAAGTGACTGGCCAAAACTGTCAGTTCTGTGCTGGGTGTCCATGTATTAACCCTCTTTCACCAGGATAGAGGCCTAAAGGACATCCTTTATTCTCAGACAACTTTCTTCTCTCCCCTTAAAATAGCCTAGACATAGCTGAAGCAACTGAGGAACAAAAAGCTAAAGATGGCTGGAAAAGTGAGAGCTGCTTAAGCTAAAAAGGAAATGGTTATGAAGGATTAGAAGGAAATGTAGTAGCCCTCCTGGGCCTTCAGCTTAGCAGAGCAAACCATGACCAGTTCTTGCAGTGACCTTGAAATAGAAGTTAGGAGGAGAGCAACAGCTCTTTGATTATTCCTCTTACATCCAGCAAGATAAAGAACATTATATTAACTCACAGCAATGAGTTAAAACAGAAGAACAAATATTGATTGACTGCTTTTTAAAAGTGATAGATGAGATCAGAGAACAGAAGAGGTGCCCCAGCTAGAGTACTCATGGGAGTTGACTATCTGTGGATAAACCACATTACTCTTTTCACAGAGCTATGATCTAATATTTAGTATTTCCACTACACTGTGGTTTTCACAGGATTTTTTTATTATCTTGCAAAAGAAACAAATTGTTTTACAGCTTTAGGATGACAAACTCAAACTCTTCTTCAGGGTAGTACTAAAAAATAGGGACAGAAAGAGACTTCAGTGATGCACAGCCCTTATGTGTCATTTTGTTACAAGATATGTATCATCATCTTCCCACACATTCTTAATGCAAGAGATCTACAGGATGCTCAGCTTGGTGTTCTACAGCAAGCCACCATCATCAAACAAATGACAGGGAACTGGCAACATGCTCTGGATTTGCTTTCTGCAACTGAATGGAAAACAGTTTGCTACAGACCTCTTGCCCTTCCCTCTCCATCCACTCCTGCCATGCCTTCAAGTTCCAAAGCAACTCTTAAATTGAAGAATGCCTCAGTCCTTTAGAGGTTCAGTCTAAGGTTTACCAATACACAACAAAAACAACCCTCTCATGAGGTGTCATTTGGGAGCCATACAGCCCCTCCTCATGTCCCCAGCAACACTCCACTGAATTTATTTATTTATTTTAAATGGGAAAACTGGAAAATACTCACTAGAAATTTCAAAAATAATTAGGGTGGGTGGGATGTGATCACTCCAGCTGTGTTTTTGTTACAGTTTCATCTGGAAACTAAGCAGTCCACTGTACATGTCACCAAAAATGACACCCTGTGCCCCAGGGCTGCTCACTCAATAGAAAATTAATAATTACAGCTAACAGTGCCAGTGCTCTCAAGTGGCCAACTCTGAGCCACACCTAATGCTTCTAGTGTAACTCCAGCCATACACCTTATACCTTTAAATATTCCATAGGCTATTAACCACACATTTGCAAATGTAGGTTTGAATTGTGCTTCTTTCATGCTTTAAATGAAGGGTAATACAAGTCAAGAAGTGTCTTGCCAGTGCTGTATCCTCCTATCACTTAATCTCCAGGATTAAGCCTGCCTTCATGAAAATGGGAGGCAGCTGCCTGACAAACTGCCCCAGGGCATAGTCTGCATCCCATTAAAGTCAAAGGCATTTGACACAGAGTCTCATTGCACCTAAGGACCTGCAAGGAACTCCAAAGTCAAAATCATGCTCCTTTTAATGACTCTCGGCTGGACTGATTTCCTTGTGGATCAAACTCAGAAATGCAAAGCATGTCTAAAGATGTAAGCACAAATTCTGTGCCCTTGCTATCGGGTATTAATTGCTGGGCTATATCTACCCAGCCACAGAGAGTGGGCTCTGAGGGTTCGAGCACCTCTCCTACAAAGATAGGCTGAGAGAACTGGGGCTGTTCAGCCTGGAGAAGAGAAGGCTCCAAGGGGACCTCCAGGAAAGCTGGGGAGGGACATTATTCAAGGGCGTGTAAGGAAAGAACAAAGGGTAATGGACTAAAACTGGAAGAGAGGAGATTTAGATTATACATTAGGAGAAAATTCTTCAGTGTGAGGGTGGTGAGACCCTGGAACGGGTTGTCCAGGGAAGTTGTGGAAGCCCCATCCCTGGAAGAGTTCAAGGGCAGGTTGGATGGGGCCCTGAGCAACCTGATCTGGTGGGAGCTGTCCCTACCAGTGCAGGGGTGTTGGAACTAGATGATCTTTAAGGTCCCTTCCAACTCAAACCATTCTGTGAATCTATGATTTACTTGATGAAGCAAAACCCAAAGGGGTATTCATGGTATTTCTCAAGAGAGAACAAAGTACAACTAAGCCTGCAAAATTCAGGGGAAATCTAACCCTTTTATCAAAGATCTGCTCAAAACAACCGTAGTTATTACAGTGGATAAAACTCACTTACATGTACAAGGAGAAGCTTGCAGAAGGACAGGCATAAGGCCTGAATCTTAAGGCAAATGCATGGGGGGTGGGGTGGAGGGAAATTCTATCCCTACCAGATGGCTCTATAATTACAAAACATTTCAGCAGAGTGCTGGAGTTTGGAATTTTCTGCCTATAGTTTTACAAAACTTAAATTCAGATGAGTTTCAATGGAGTAAACATGCACCATTGACTTTTATTCAGCTTTACTTAATAGACTCTTGCAACACACTTTAAAAAATGTACTTCTACTTTATGGCTGTTATTTTCTCATACTCTCCTCCTTAATCTTTTTCCTCCTAGATCTTTAATTGTGTAGAAGAACCACTGTGATGTATTTAACTTTCATATAATTTCCCTATCTGGCAATAATACCCCAAATTAACTATTGTTCTCATTAACCAATTTACTCATTTATAATCAAGTGCAATGGCTTTAACATTTCTAATAATATGCCTTGTTAATAATGCCTTATTGAGGATTATCTTTGTACTGCTCTCAGAAGGTTCTCTTTTTCCCTAAAATGAGAAAAGGCCTATTAATGCAAAATAATCTTCTACCTCCTGGCTAAGTGTTTTGTTGTTATGAAAAGAAAATGTGGAAAAGTAGTGTAGATTTTTAACCTCCATAGGCTATCACTTAAAAATACAGTAACTTAGATTAGGTGGAGTGCATGATGCCATAAAGGAGTTCTGGCCTCAGCCCTCTTTCTTACTCTCTATAATTAGACACCAAAAGGCTCCTTTATATCCTCAGTTGCATTGGGGTGTAGTCATGCTCATCAGTTTCACTTGCTGTAGCAAACAGAATACTGTTAATTCATAGAATCATAGAATCATAGAATCTTAGGGGCTGGAAGGGACCTCGAGAGATCATCTAGTCCAACCCCCCTGCCAGAGCAGGGTCACCTAGAGTACATCACACAGGAACTCATCCAGGTGGGTTTTGAATGTCTCCAGTGAGGGAGACTCCACAACCTCCCTGGGCAGTCTGTTCCAGTGCTCTGTCACTCTCACAGTAAAAAAATTTTTTCGGATATTCACCTTGAATCTCCTATGCTCCAATTTACACCCATTACCCCTTGTCCTATCACTGGTCATCACCGAGAAAAGCCTAACTCCGTCCCCCTGACACTCACCCCTTACATATTTGTAAACATTGATGAGGTCACCCCTCAGTCTCCTTTTCTCCAAGCTAAAGAGACCCAGCTCCCTCAGCCTTTCCTCATAAGGGAGATGTTCCACTCCCTTAATCATCTTCGTAGCTCTGCGCTGGACTCTTTCAAGCAGTTCCCTGTCCTTCTTGAACTGAGGGGCCCAGAACTGGACACAATATTCCAGATGTGGCCTCACCAATGCAGAATAGAGGGGGAGGAGAACCTCTCTTGACCTACTAACCACACCCTTTCTAATGCACCCCAGGATGCCATTGGCCTTCTTGGCCACAAGGGCACATTGCTGGCTCATGGTCATCCTCCTGTCTACCAGGACCCCCAGGTCTCTTTCAATTAACTTAGGAAAAGAAGCAAAATCAAAATTACAATATCTAGTCAAGCTTTTATCAAATTAAACTAAAAGACCAAATCTAAGAGGATCTTCTCCTGTAAAATTATCTAAGCAAGTACAATAAAACTGCAATAACTGAACATATGTTCTGCTAGCAGTAGCATTGAAAATTTGATGTCTAGAGAAGGCAGGTAAAGCAATGAGTTTACTAATGATCAACAAAAAGAATCTGGCATGCTTGTGTTAAAATAGAAGTTCATACATGTATAGGTAAAATATAGAAGCTGCAAAAGAAAACACATGGTCAGGCAGCCTCTGGAAGTTTAAATGTTAGAGGAAGAAGCACTTAGTGAAAGATAGCTCTAGAAGGCATCTGAACTGATGGAGAACTGAAGGCATCTCTCATTGTACTGTTTTGTCAAAACAGAGAGCACCCACAGACTGTTCTGACAGTCTCTGAGGAATAGAAATCTATTCACTCTCACCCGTGCAATGCACATTTTGTTAAGCCACATTCTATTCACATAAAGACCCACTGAACTCTGAATGATCACTATATTTTAAAATGCAATGAAGGAAAAGGAAAGTCAAAGAAGGTCAAGGAGGGACAAAGAAGGGAAAGGAGTAGGCTCAATTACACCTGTTTCACAGGTGCAGAAGCAAAGATGACCAAAAGGACCTGAGCAGTGCCAGCAGGCAAAAGGGGTATGAAAAGGCATACAAGCAGCCACATCTGTCACATTGGTCTCTCAACAAGCAACACCACTGTTGTAAAGGGGCAACAAGCCGAGACAAAGCCCTTCATTGCCCTTCCTTGCTTTTCCTTGCACTTGCTTTCCCCACCTTTCCCATCTTTGTCTCTCCTTCCCTTAGACATTAGGAGGAAATTCTTCACTATGAGGGCAGTGAGACACTGGAAAAGGTTGCCCAGGGAAGTTGTGGAAGCCCCATCCCTGGAAGTGTTTGAGATCAGATTGGGTGGGCTTCTGAGCAACCTGATCTATTGAAAGGTGTCCCTGCCAATGCGTGGGGGTTGGAACTAGATGATCTCTCAGGACCCTTCCAACTCAAACCATTCTATGAAAATTGTAAACTCTTGAATCCCTCCATCTTCCAGCATGTTACTCAGATGTTCCTGTATTCCCCATTTCAGCACAGTTAAGGTTTGGATCTTGCCTTCAGTGATCAATTAGGATTTTAAGGCATGCTTAGGTGAGGAAAATTGCTGAATCTCACTAGTTCTAAACACTGGAGACATGGCATTTGGGATGATAAGCACCTGCAAGGCAATGGGGAGAAATTTATCTTCAGAAGTCAATATTTACCAGCATCTGGAGATGTTGGTTTGCCATAATCAGTTTATTTCTGTCCTATGTTTTGTTTTTAATGATTGGAAATTAGGAAGATAAAAAAGTAATATCCCAGCAATGTTTCTGTTTCAGATAAGCCATTGCATCTACAGCTATGAAGTGTCCAAATATATTCGGTTTGTGATTTAGCATACTCTAAAAATGGTAAACATCACACTGGTTTTCTATATTTTGCAGAGATGTCAGATTGAGGCCTGTCTGTCCTACACATCTGGCCACACTCTTAGTCAATGTTTTTGATCAAGCACAAAAGTTGGAGGTAGACTTTGCATTAACTTGTGTAAGAATTCTCTAACACACAAATAAATTTCATTAGTTTCCACTATGCCCTGGAAAGATCCCCCTTGATATCAACATGTACACTTGGCTGCACTAAACCGATCAGGCATTATCCTATTGACTTCATTGGAGGCACTATTTAACCTGGCGCTTTATGAGGAGCAGATTTTACTCTCCTTTAAGGATTCAGTCTTTATTGCAGAGCGAACAGCAAACTGTGTAGCAATTCTGAGACAGCCCATGCAAATGATAGGAACTCACTGAACAAATTTTGATGGGCTCTGAGGCCATATGAGAAGGTGGACAAACAAATTCACAGAATTTCCAGAAAACAGGGTACTTTGTTGCAAAGCCCAAGGAAAAGAGCAAATGTAAAACACACTATTTGGTACTGAATTTAACAATGAGGGCTTTGCCCTTGACTGGCTACAAGCATTTTCTAAGTCACTGGCATGCCAGTTCAATTCCATCACTTCTTTTTTTTTCCTTTTTTTCCTTTTTTTTTTTTTCCTGGAAGAATGTAAAACCAAACTTGATCAAGCTACTGACATTGTGAGACTGAATACAGGAAACTGTTTAAAATATGGGCACTGTGTGACTTGGATCTTATCAATCCTATTTTGAACTCCTAATTTATCAGTGTTTAAAAATATGTCTTAATGTCTTAAAGGCTGTAGTTTTTTCCTGTGGCTGGTGTTTGTCATATTTTGCACAGATCTGTGTTTTCTCTTACACTGTAAGACAAGCATTTTCCTGTGTAATATGTTATGTAACATAGGATATGTCATATTCTCAGCCAGCACTCAGCTGGCTCTTAAGTACAATTTGTTTCTCCCCAGTTTAAAGTAATTGGAGTGTCTATCCTTAAGAGACAGACAACTTCACTTTTTCTTTTTATTGTGAAAGGGAAGCTGAAGCTACAGGAGAAGAACTGGGGAAAGAGCTGAGCAGCACCTGGTCTTACAGTTTTTAGTACTTCCCTCACTGTCAATGGACATTGATATTTTTCTTCCTGTGTTTGCAGGACTGGCTTGACTATGACATAAATAAGGATGAGAGGCCACAGCGAAAGACAGAATGAAAGAAGGGCAGCTGAAGAATGAGGATTAATACACCAGGCTCATGATGTGTTGATAAAAAACATATACAAAGCATGACAGTCATAAAACAGGACACTGACAAAGTAAAAACCATGACCTCCTCAGTCTAGAATCTTCCTATAAACCAATACACAGCTTTAGGTGACCAGCAGACTTGGCCATCTTTGGAAAAGGGAACTAGTAGTACATTTTTTCAGATCTAGGCAGAATCTTGGTTCTGTTAGACTTCAGTGTGTTGCAAGTCAGATATTTCAGTGCTAATACACTCTTACACCTCAATCATTTAGCCTCTTTGAAAGCCTATGATTCAGCCAAAACAGGAATTGGTTTTCTCATTGATATAGTGATACCTGTTTATTCATTTGGAGATGAAGAATACATTTGCCATGCGATTATCTCCTGGACATGACAACATATTGAACTAATAAATAAAAATCAATACAACTGCCAGAGGAGGCCAAAGGTTTTTAAACCAGTCACACTGACACATTAAATCCTTAGCTGGAAAATTAAAAATAACCATGTTCTAGTCAAAGCATACAAATGAGGAAAATGTTAATTTATACAATCCAGACTGGTTACATTCAAGAAATAGCTAACCAGCTGGCCAACTTGCAAGCTGGCTTACTTCTTCACACACCACAATCAAAGTCTAGACAGACCTCCACCATTTTGTTGTAGATTATTGTTTCAGACTTCAGTTTATAATCATTAGATTTTTAGACACAGTTATTGTAACCCACGTAGCAACAGCCTGGACATACTGCCTGAATATCTTCATCTACTTGTTCTGAAAGGCAGTAGCAGACACAGGAACTTATTCCAGCTCTCTTCATTGCTATTAAAGAAAGCACTTCATCACACCCTACAAATTGGGTATGGCTCCTCAAAGGTGGGGGCCCAAATTAAATATCACATTCCACAAAGTGGGCATGAGTAAAGTTCCCCCGAGATGGGAGCTGACCCAGGGAAATTCAGTCTGAACCACCTTGCTTTCTAAACTCCTTCTCAGTGAGGAGCCCAGGTGCAGCTGGATCCAATCTTCCTCTCTTAATTAATCTCTTTTAGCAACCCATGCAGTGAGATTAACCTCTGGAATTCTCTGTGTAGCATTCTATGAGTAAGACCATTACCCAGTAGGCTTATACAAAACATTGCTCTACTTCAAATTAAGTTTATAGATCTTGTCAAAAGGAAAACACAACAATATCACTCTCAAAGCAATGGGTTACAACTAGTGGAGCTTAGCAAAATGGTACTCTCAAAACAACAGATTCCAACTGGAAAAACTTAGCAAAATCAGAAATTATGTTACTTTATGTGCCAAGAATAAGGTTAGAAACAGAGAGAGGGAGAGATGAAGAGCAACAGAGAGGGAGATGAAGAGAGACACAAATGAAGAAAGAGGGGACAGGAAAGATATCACTACCTGTGGATCCAGTGACGATCTCGGCATCACGTTGTGGTCCTTGGACGGCGGCTGCACACCCTGGGCATTTTGAGTCTGCCTCTTTGCTGGCACCTGTCCCACCTCTCCTGGTGAGGCTCAGTCTCCTTTGCACAGGCTCAGTGCTCAATTTGGGAATGTTCTGGAAATTAGTTGGTGGGATATGGGGGTCCAGGTGATCGTTTGACCCCCCCATCTGGGTTGACCTATTTTCACACATGCGCTCTGTCCTTAAACAGGAAAGTGTTCTTTCACAAGGTGGCACTGTGCCTCCGTGGGGCTCCTCTTGCTGGCCACTCTTCCTTACTAAGGACAGTGTCCAGTTTATCACAGTGGTTACCAAATGAGGAGCTCTCCTTGAGAGAACAGGTACAGGTGGCTTATTGAATGAGGACCACGCCTGAGCACAATATCCAATTTGTCAGGGGGTTTGAACTGTTTTGAGACAATTATTCATTTCAGGACTCTACACAGTCCTTATCCCAAGTCTGCACTAAACATTGATGCTTTCAGCCTCGAAATCTATCTTCATCTATTGAGGTAATGTATCTTTTCTGGTCTCCAGGGCCAATTTGTGATGGAAAAATGGTAAACTATACCAGAAACTAAAAGGCCACTACTAAGATACATCTAGAAAAAAGGTAAAAACTAGAGGAACAGATTTAGGAAATGTTACACAGATTAAACATTAAAATAAATGGCTGACCTGGTGCTCATGCCATAGGTGCTCAATATCTGTTGGGATCAGGCTCTGTGCTTTTGCTTATGATAAGACCAGGAACCTTTGAGTCTGCAATAATGTAAAAGTAATTGAGCATCCTGCAAGGAGAGGTCTGTCATGTTCGTGTATTTCACTGGTTCAATAACCTGATGTTATTAAAATTTCTTACAACCTTCTTGCTATTAGGCAGTGCCTTATTTTATCAGTCATGAAAGATGAAGTAGGCTGTTAGCTCATAGTTTTCTTCTGATACAGAATTACATGGTAGACTGATTCCACTTGCATGTGAAACAAAAAAAAAATATTTTTTGGCTCCTTTGTCACTTTTTTCTTGATTTCCTCTTTTTTTTTTTTACCCAAGACTGTCAGAAACTAGTAACATCCCATGACTTCATTTCACACTTACTTAGCAATGGTATTTATGATTTACCTCTTGTAGCAATCTGCCTATACAACTGGGGCTCATGCAAACCTCCATTTCCTTCTTTCAAGGGGTATCCTCCTACAAATCTGGCTAACTGCATTACCAGTTTTTTCCACTGCTTCTCTTTAGTACCTTTTTCCACCTTCACTTCTGCAGATAGGAGACGAACATCAAGAGGAACATTTGCTGTTACACTGCATTCCCTGAGAGGGGGAAAAAAAAAAAAAAAGCATAAGAATTTGGTTTGACATGCACATACTTGTAATTGTCTTGAACATTCTCAAGACACGTCAGTGTATTATCTTTCCTAATTTCCTTTTAATCCTCCACAACAATATTCTCCCTCTTTATGCAATTCCCTAAAGAGCTGGTGTTGAATGTCTCCCTAGTATCCCTGGACATTAGGATGCTCCATGCATATTCCCCAGCAGAAAGAAAATCATGCCCAGATTCAGATCTAGAATGTAACATTTTCAGACCAATACATGGAGACATTAGAATAACAGGAATCTCATGTCTGTTTTTAATGATGGTTGTTTTATCTCCCCTAGCTGAAGGCATGGGAATGGGCTGGGCACAAGAAGTAGAAAAAGAAAGCCCACCACCCTGTTAGAATCTAGATTTACATCACATCAGACATTTTCATTTGATTTTATACTTTGCCATAAATATAGAAGTATGTGTTTGTGTCTGTTCTCCATAAAATCCTGTGAGAACCCAGTGTGGGACAGAAAATGTTTTTTTCCATAGCAAAGAGTAGCCAGTTCATTTGTAGAATAAGAGGCTTGAGGATGCATAACTATGTGACAGAAATTACATGCCTTATTGCTCCTGGCTGTATTACCTTTAGCTTTCTTAAGTGGACACCCTTTTTGCCTGTCTTTGTACCTGTGGATGCAGAATTTTTTTATTATGGCAAATAAATCAATTCTGATAGCAACCAAAATAAAGCAACCAATTAAGAAGATTATTTACCAGGAAGATTTCTCCCTCTCTGTAAAAGCAATTAGAGCTGTTGCCATAAATCCATTGCTGGCAGATACTACTGCTTTGATAATATCCATCAGCCATTTCAGTCCCATTCATTACTTGCTGGACAAGGTCCTCAGCAGACTCTGTCACACATGAACAAACTCTCTTTCTGCTGTGCCAGCAAGCAGGATTGATGATGATGCAAGAGCGTGGATACAGTATCTGCATCCTGAACCTTCACCAGGTCTGGCCAGTCTCCTTTTCCTGCTGCTTGCTCCGTGCTTCATGCTCTATTTCATGTCTTTGGTGGGTAGCACTCATCCTACCTACAGTAAAGTGACTGCCTAAAAATTAGGCTTAGGCTAAACTGATCAACTATGTTGAAAATGTAAGGCCATGGAGAGAATAGGTCTCTGTCAAACACTTATGTTCTCCACTAGTCTCAAGATGGAAAGACTGCTTTCTTCACAGACTTCATTGGTCATGGAACAAATCCAACTAGCAGCTATGCTAAGGCATATAGAGGACAGGAAAGTGATTTGAGCTATGGGTACCACCTATCTGGACTTCAGTAAGGCCTTCGACATGGTGCCCCCTGACACCCTCCTCTAAATTGGTGAGGTATTGATTCATTTGGTGGATGAGGATTTGGTTGAGTGGTTGCATCCAGAGGGTAGTGATCAAAAGCTCAACGTCTACATGGAGATCAGTGACAAGTGGTTTTCCTCAGGGGTTTGTACTGGGACGAATTCATCAATGACATAGACCTTGGGGGGTGGGGTGCACCCTCAGCAAGTTTACAGACAACACCAAGCTGCAATTAACATGCCTGAGGGATGCATGCCATCCAGAGGGACCTGGACAAGCTTGAGAAGTGGGCCTGTGTGAAAGTCAGGAGGTTCAACAAGGCCAAGTGCAAGGTCTTACACCTAGGTTGGGACAATCTCCAGTATCAATATAGGCTGGAGGAGAAGGGATTGAGAGCGGCCTTGTGGAGAAAGACTTAGGGATACCAGTGGATGCAAAACTCAGCATGAGCTGGCAATATGAGCTCACAGCCCAGAAGACCAACTGTATCCTGGTGTGCATCAAAAGAAGTGTGGCCAGCGGGTTGAGGGAGGTGATTCTGCCTGTCTACTCCATGCTCAGGAGACCCCACCTGGTGTCCTGTGTTCAGCTCTGGAGTCCTCACCAACAGAAAAACATAGATCTGTTAGAGTGAGTCCAGAGGAGGGTCACAAAAATGATCAAAGGCCTGGAGCACTTCTATGAAGACAAGCTGAGGGAGTGGGGGTTGTTCAGCCTGGAGAAGAGAAGGCTCTGGGAAACCTTACTGCAGCCTTTCAATACTTGAAAAGGGCCTATAAGAAAGATGGGGACAAACTTTTTAGCAGACCTTGCTGCCATAGGACAGGGGCTAACGCTTGGAAACTAAAACAGGGTAGATTTAGATCGGATGTAAGGAAGAAATTTTTGCAATGAGCAAAATGAACCTGATCTAGTTGAAGATGTCCCTGCTAACTGCGGGGTGGGGGGGCGGGACTGGGCTAGATGCTTTTAAAATCCCTTCCAACCCAAACTATTCTATGATTCTATGTTTCTTTCTCTCTTCAGCTGAACAGAGAATTGTCAGGAACTGACCAGGCAAGAGTTTTAAAATACTGATGCAATTCCCTGCAATAGGAAAAATTATACCACTATATTTCTAGTTTTCTATGCAAGAAAACAAGAATTAGAAATACCACATGTGTAACAGTGATGTTCAGTATATATTACAATACAGTGACAGAGCTGCATCATGATGTGACATGGTGACAGAGTGTATAGCTACCATATGGAAAGCCAATATGTATGGCTGAACTATCAAAAATAAGCACCCATGTCCATCCATTTGACATGGTCATTGCTGATTTTGCTCATATTATAATTTAGGCAATTAACTAGAGACAACTCTTCCAGCTTTTTTTAGGGAACTTCCTTCCCCTTTTCCAAACATGGCTGCTTAAACTGTGACTAGAAAACTGCCAAAGGCTTCCTGTGCCAGAGAATACACACATTGAAGTTACGAGCTTCGTAACTACTTTTTCCTGTTTTTTATATTCCACTAATTTTTCCTTTTCCCAGCTCTCTTCTGCACTGGTTTTCTGAGTCTTTATGCACTTTTCTCCCCCTTATTCCCTTTAGATTACCTGTCACTTTAAAATTGTACCATCATGGTAACCATTTCTCATTGTTTTAATGACTGTTCATAATTGCTGACAAGATAGGGAAGCAAACCATGTGAAAATGTGTATGGATGAAATTGTCGTAATATCATACCCAATGCTGAGACCAGTAATGAAGAGGTTAGGCCTTAGCTAAGATATCTAGACAGCAAATATATACCAGGAAGAAGAGGCAGAAGAGAAAAATTAATTAGTGTATGTAAAAAGTAAAATGAAAAAAAATAAAGCTATGCCAGAATCAGATGGAAAAACCCTGCTCCCTGTGGGTGGCATAGATAACATGGCAAATAACTTTGGGAACAAATAGAAATAAATTATATTTTTGGGCAAATAATTGGTGCCATTCCACTATTCTGCAGGAAAAGTGGGCACTCCACAGAGAGACACTGCCTTCCTCACTGTAATCTCTGTCTCCTGCAAACAGCAAATGTTGCATTGCTTTTATGAACAGAACCACAAAATCCCTCCACACATTAGGTTCCTGAGTCCAGGCTTTGGATATTGTGGGTCATGCAAACTCAAGAACTTGTGGGTTCACCAATAAGAATTAGTTTATTTTTGCACTTCTGCTTCTTAGCTGCAGTTTAACTGAGGCAATAGACCAAACATTTCAGAGGACTCCCTTAACTGGCAGCCAAAAAAAAAAAAAAAAAGAAAAAGAAAAAAAGGGTGCCAAATTCTGCCAAGGATCCTGGGGAATGCAGCAAGAGAGGGTTTCATGAGAGAAAGAGTTGGAGTTGTTTCATGGTTTGTTAATTTCTGGAGCAATGTCTACAGCTCCTGCCTCCATTGGTATCCTCTAGCAACACAGCAGTATTCACTGTTTAGACAGAAACATCAGGAAATTAGAGGTGTAATACAGTTCATTACTGGCTTTGTAAATGAATGGGAGGGGGGAATCACAGTCTATCCCAGCTACAAAACGTGGTTTCAGAAAGGCAAGCTTTGCTAAGGACTTGGCAGACAGTGAGAGCATACTCTTCCTTATGTACCACTCTCAGTAAGGGGCTTTTAGACTGTAGTAGGCAAAAGCTGAAGCAACGAAGTTGAAAAGAATGCACATTTTTATATTCCTGTGAGAAAAAAACTGGGTCTCACTTACAGTATATTCAAGCTTAAGCCCTAACATGTCCAACTCTAAAAAGGCCCAGTGTGCAATGCTGAGTACCCAGTACTTGCTTACTTACCCCAAATCACCTGCTATTGAAAACCTGGTCGTGTCCCCTGAGGTTTGCAACTAAGTGGCTCCAATAATTGGAGTTGCACTTGGCCAGCTGCTGTTTAAGTCTGGCTCCCCCAATTACAGAAACCTGCCTGGTTTCCCCAAGGCAACTGCTTCGTTAGGATGTCCATGTTCGTTTCTGCAGATCCCATCCCAGTTTCTGCATTCAAGGTTACCCAGTGCACGTGCACCTTAGAAACATCAAGTGATTCCTACGTCAACATAGGTACTAATTAAAATGTGTTGACTTTGATTAGGATAACTGGAGAGTTTAGACAAGGGGGGAGGATAAGAAACTGATAATCTGTTTGTAATCTATTCTATGAATGTCAAAGAGGAAGAGGTTTCAGGGTTTGGTTTTGTTTTTTCTGTTAGATGTCTCTTTTTCTTCCTTTTTAAGGAAAGGTGAGCATTCTGAGAACGGAGAGGGGTGAACTGCCCAGGTGCATTTTGGAGTTCTGAGGAAACAAGGAGGTGCCAGATCTGAAATCTAATATACATTTGCAGACTACAGGAGCTGTCATACAAATCTGCCTCAGTGATCTCTTTGTGGGCATGTGCAGAACAGATCCCAGACTTCCAGTCCCTTTCCAGTTTACCTGTTAAAACAGCTTGCAGACAGCAGCAGGGCTTTGTAGGCAAATGACCTCCTTTCACAGGCAGACGTGTCCTGGCTTGTATAGTGATTTTGTAGTGTAAAACCATATAAAATACCAGTCTTAAATACAGCTTGTATTTCTCTTCTTTCTGACCTGATTCTGATCTCAGAAAATTGAGGTAGTGGCTGGAAGTCCTGGACTTCATTTCTGGAACACAAACCAGTTCTTATGATGCAATATTTTCCATACTGTGTTATCCTTTGAGGTACTGGAGTAGGAGAAAGCCATTTTCTTTCTGGGATCTGGATGAGATGGCCATAGCCATAAAGTTGCATTAGTGTACAGATAGATAGGTGATGGAACAGCTGGATCAAGAACATCTTTGTGGAATAAGCTAAGGAAGTTTTCTTTGTGCTGGAAATAGAAGCTAATATTAAGTATTCAGGACCAAAAAATTACTGAGTTTCTCATCTTCCTCTGCATAACTGTGCATTTTACCAGCTTCTCATTACAGAGTACTCTGGCTGATGCCTGAGATGCTTAGATGGCTTTCAAATATGCATTTCTTTGCTCCAATGTTTTCCATACTTAATGCCTAGTCTCAGAAATTTCCCATTAATGTTCTCTTTGCTGCAAGTGCCCCTAGTGACTTGGCGTTTGGGAATAAGCAGCTTATGTGGCCTAAGATGTCAGTTAATTTTAGCAGTGGCAAGGCTACTGATGGAAGTCCTCCACACACAAAAATATGAGTGGCATGCTCATAAATCCAAATGTGAGTGGTTTGAAAAGGACAAGATCTTCTCCCCCTGTTTCATGGGGGAAAAAAAAAAAAAAAAGTAATTTCAGTATGAAAAAAGGCATCTGCATATATTTGATATGTGAGCTCACTGGTGTGTATCCTTGCCAACACTGCCAGCTTTGTTAGTATCTTGGTCAAATACTAAAATCTGGCATATTTTACTGCTTCATGCCCTTTGTCTTCAAATACTGTTGCTATGTCTGGAGTGCACTGCCAAGGCAAAACCAACCTATTGCACATTTCAGAGCACTGCCTTCAGTGCAGCCTGGATTGTGTCACCCAGAATTTCACCTGGAAAAGAAAAGGAGGAAAAAAGTAACCCCTTGTATTCCTGAGCTGCAAAACACACTATGACTAGTTAAAAGAAAGCTTACTTAAGGAAAAAAAAATCAGTAAAAGGAAAATAGGCTTCATCCTGGCTCAAACCAGAACACCTGAGCTTCTAGCTCACTGGTGCTGGAATGATCTTGTGATGAGCTACTACTTATGGGCATCATCCCCACACAGAGCTGAGAGTCTAGAGGAAGTACCCACAGTGACACTACCCTTCAGGAAAGCTGTACCCACATATACCTCTCACACCAGAATCAGAGCTGCAGAGGGTAAATCAGTCATCATGATGGTCTCAGGGGCCTGCAGCATGTACAGCCTCCCTCCTACCCCCATGACAGGACAGGCATGCTACACCTTGTGGAGGCTGACACTGCAAAAGGGGAATCATAGAATGGTTTGAGTTGGAAAGGACCCTAAAGATCATCTAGTTCCAACACCTCCCACTAGATCAGTTTGCTCAAAGCTCCATCCAACCTGCCCGTGAACTCTTCCAGGGATGGGGCTTCCACAGCTTCCCTGGACAACCCATTTCAGTGCCTCACCACCCACACACTAAAGAATTTCTACCTAATGTCTAACCTGAATCTCCCCTCTTCCAATTTTGAACCATTATCCCTTGTTGTTTCCTTACCAGCCCTTGAAAAATGTTCCTCCCCAGCTTTCCTGGAGGCCCAGGAACCTTCAGGTACTGGAAGGCTGCTATGAGGTCCCCTCAGAGCCTTCTCTTATCCAGGCTGAACAATCTCAACTCTCTCAGCCTGTCTTCATAGGAGAGGTGCTTCAGCCCTTGGATCATCTTTGTGGAAAGAGAAAAGGAAACCTTTTACCTCCCTTGAGTTACTCCGTGCTTGAATATCTACAGAAAACATGTAGTTTACTGAATTCTGGGAGTAAAGAAGTCTGGTTTCTACACATTGATGTCTTGAGGCTGGTTGATATTGCTTTAAAGAAAGGTGCAAGTTTTGGCTGAAATTGTGCCTAGAGATGGAACAGGTGTAAGGTCAGGAGGCTCTGCTCTCTGGGGTTCCCACTGCACTCACCATCAGGGTGTTCACAAGAAGATTCCTGGTCTTTCCTCAGTTATTGTCTTCCAAACCCTTGTCTCTCTCTCAAGTTTGGATAGCATCACACACCTGGTTCAAAAATTACTGACATATAAGTGCATATGTCTGTAAGCAGATTTTTCATATGAAAGTGCATGCCTGGATCAGCTGAATAATTACTCCAATTTAAAAAAAAATCTATAAACTTCTGATAGAGAAGTCTGAAAAAAATAGAAAACCTCCTACCTAGAACTGACCTTTTTGTTATTCTGAGTCACTCTGGCAAATCTGGCAGCAGGTCACACTTGTATCACTGCTCTGTGCAGCCCTGTCCTCCTTGTCCCTGCATCAGACAAGTATTCCCAGAGCTGGCTGAACCATTCAGTTCTCCTTTGCAGACTCCAAATTGTGAGCAGCACTCTCTTCCACTCTTATTAACATAAACCTGGCATTAGGTCTCCAAGTGCCACAAAGTTGAGGTCAGGTCTGGAAAGAAAAATTATCTAGACCCACCTTGTTGGTGTTGTAATTTACAATGCTTCAAGTTCAAAGACCATTTGAGAGAATGTTGAAGATACTTTAGGGTGTTTTACTTTATCCCATAGCATAGAAATACGCCAAGCTGGGCATGTGGGGAGAACACAGGAAAAACATTCCCTTGAAAAATCTGTCACAGCTAGTTTTTTAGCTTGTTACTGAATTTTCGGAGTGGGCTGCTCCCACTGCCTTCACTCATCCATTGCTGAAACAGGTTAGCTCTTGTCAATGTTTCAGTGCTCAGTGGAAATCAATTCTCAGTGAGCCTAGGTGTTTCAAAGCTAGAAAAAGAAAAGGCTGACAGTATGTTTTACACTGTTGGAGCAAGAGAGGAGTGAGAGACAGGTTCCATAAGGGGTTCAGAACACAGTGAGTGCCAATATTAAAATACAGATTTTCACTGGTTTCCTCTAAGTTCATGCACTGTTGAGCAAAGATCTCATTAAAACAAGGCTCAAAAGCACAAGCTCTGGCCAGAATGATAACTTTAAAAGTGGATTTTGCAGCTTTTGTAAAATTTTACTGCATCTTTAAGCTGCCTACACTGCTGATAATCAGGGTCTGCTTTGCGCTGGGAGTGGAAGGTGAGGAGCTAAGAGTTACTTTTTTGTATACTTCTTATTTTCCTTAAGAATTTCCATCTCAGAAGAAGTGTAGGAGATTTTTATCTGTCACTCCAATGCTTCTGCTCTTTTTTGAGATACCAGACAGAAGCTATTCCTGGTGGCTGGAAGAACCTAGGACACTGCCAGCTCTGATATAACTCAACATTTTATTAAGTACAGCCATGGCCTCCCAGTACTGGGACACAGACTGAAAGGATTAGGCTTTGGAGGAAAAAGTGTCTTATAATCCTAGGGACTGGATGCCCACATTTGTTTTTAACTTACAGTTCTGTTGTAAAATCATAAACCTCAAAGTATTCGGGAGATAGAAAAACAGATCTCTTAGAGCACCAAGGATCAATGAAGCAATGACATACCTTATTAAATTCATATGACTACCCCCTTATTGCCATCGTGTCTTCCAGGATAAGTTGAGGTGGACACCATACCAAAACATCTGATGCATAAGGAAATGAAGACGAAAAAGATCAAACACGAGTCTCATTCTTCACTGGGGAAAACTGGTCAAAGGGAAATTCACAGATTAATTTATTTGGGTTTTGCTGCAGATTGGGTGAGTTTTGCTGTGTGTCCCTTGCATCCTGCTGCTAGTTCTGTCTCCCTTCTCTTTCTTCTAGCTACATCCATTTTTCTTTCCTATAGCTTCACTATCTTTCTCCTAGGTGACATCTCTCACTAGTGAGGACTGGTTTGTTCTGATGGAATCCTTTAATTTTTCTTCTTCCATAAAATCACAGGGACTTCTTTAAAATCAGGTTTCCCAGTTACTATTAATTTCCTAATCTACCTGGTCTCCAATAGCACTCCTAGAACAATTCCTTCTTACTGTGGACTGTATCATGATCGTAGTTTAAAACATGTCAGTCTTCACCAGGTGGGAAAATGCAACTGACCTAGATTGTGCTGATATTTCTAACCAATGAAACTTCTCCAAATACAGAAGTTGCCTGTGCTCCTTAGGTAGTACAGCCAGCAAGTCTAAAGTGGCAAAGTTGTTAGTCATTTCTTAATAACAAAGAATCATACTTGTTAACCAAGTAATTACTTTTTTTCTCCTTTTTCTAAAAATATGTTTCTCTCACCACCACCAAAGAGCATTGTAATACTTAAACAAATTACTTCTGGGAGGAAAACAAGCCTAAGTAATTTCAACCCGAAGGGTAATTTTGCTGGAAGGTTTTATGCAGCTGAATAGAAAGATTTAGAATTAGAGTGTTTTCTCTGGCATAACAATAAAACATGTTATAATGAATGTTGTAAGTCAGCGCTTCGATACCTAGCAAACAACAGAACCAAAGTAGAAACCCAGTAGGTTACTTGGATATAAGACACAGTGACAATATATTTCCATCAGTCCAGTTTAGTTTTCTTTTACTGTCAGGTCATTATCTTCTGAAGGCAAATCTGGAGAATGACTCTGCACAGCCACTCTTTGGGAATATTTGGAAGTCCATCACCAGACATCTAGTGGTTTCTATCTGTTACAGTAAGGAGCATTAATCACTAATCCTTATATGAAAGAATCTAATGATGGTGTACTTAAAGTCTTCTCCCTAAGAGACAAAAGGGGGGAAATTACTTTTGTGTTCTTAGGAATATGCAAAGAGCCTCAAAGGTCTTTTTATAATTCATAACTACATAATTGAAGGCAGTAAGTGAAGAAAATCAAAGGATCTTATTTATCACGTAGAAAGAGCATTACTTTCCAGAAAACAATTTTAATTTTCTTCATTACTACATGGAAGTTTATGTTCCTTTGCTTTTTATTTCCTATAGACTAGTCTGTGTTGTTTAGTCCATTTTTGTGGACCACTTTAGGTACACCAAAGACACAACCAAATACTGCTTTTTGGACTTGATCTCACAAGGAGAAACACTCTGCTTTACAAGTGATGTGGGAAGGGCAATAAGGTAGCCATTACCTTCTCATTAAGGTTGTCCCATGTCTCACATACTGCCAGGGTAACAGCCAGAGCAACAAGGAGCTCTCACTGGCTGCCTGGGAATGAAAAGTGTCTGTAAATCACAGAACTGCCCTGGGAGGTCTCTGGTCCAAAGATTGTCCTTACAAAGGACTACCTGTCTGCTCACTAATTGCCACTCCTTGTACATCTCAAGCTTCAAGCCTGGAATAAATCACCAACTTTTAACACCATTGAGAATAACTTTTGTTGCAATGTAGAGATCAAAAGCAGAGTTAAAACCGTAAAAGAGTGGAAGAAAATACACTTTCCAAACTGCCTACTGAAATTTTGAATATAGCTACATTTAAACCACAGCATGCTTATGAAAAATTAGTACTCTACTTTTCATGACAAAGATGATCAAGCAAATATCAGGGCACTAACAGACTACAACACTGAAACCTCAAGGTTACCTTCTTGTTTTCAAGCAGAAGTGCAGGCTTATTTTTGCTAAAGTATACAAACAACTGTACATCTTTATGGCCTGACTTAGTAAGAGAGATGAGCAAATCTGGAAAACAAATAGGACTTTTTTACACAATAGTATGTGTAACATTAGCTAAGCAATCATATGTGACTGTAGACATATATCTCTCTAGCCAGAATACTTAAGACTATTCTCTGAACTGCTGAGTGAGCCTTTTCAGTTACTAAACAGTCCTTTTTTCTCAAAACTCTTTTCCACTTGAGTCACTGTAGAAATTCAGATCAATACTCTGCAGTAAAGAGTTGGCTCTGGGTTGAAATATGGCAACAGTTTGAAGTGCACTTGATAGTAATCCAAAACATGTTTGAATGCTAAAACTGCATTTAATGGACAGTGTTGAAACATGACAAAGACACTTAAGGTAAAACCAAATTTCAATTAAATGTTTACAGATCTGTTTTCTAAACTGACCTTTGCCTAGCTAAACTGTAGCTTGAGACACAGATATTAGCAACTTTAAAGTATAATTTACAAGCACAGACAAGCCAGCTATCTTTTCAACAGAGACTGACCAGCACACAGTTTGCAGTAAAACCTATTCTCATATATTTTGCTATGGTCTCATATGTTTTCAACAGGTTTACAGTGTAGCACTCAGGTTAACAACACACAGGTCAATGAAAGCCTTGAAGAGAAGCAGTGCCAACCTTTGGAGGGGCATAGGCACTATCTGTATCTGCTCTGGGTATTCATCAAATCATCTCAAAACAAGCTATTTGGAAAGGTGGAAAAGTCTGAAAAACATTGATTTCTAAGTAAAAACCCAATATTTGTATGTGAATTCAGCCACAAAGTTTTGCACACTGCCAGTTGACACTCACCATTTTCTCTACCAAAATAAGTGCTGGGAGATCACTGCGTTAAGGAAAGATTGTCCAAAAAGTATTGTTGTGAGGAATAAAAAGAAATATGAATAATGGAGCAAAACCGTGGCTGTAAGCAAACAAACAAAAAAGCCTCCACAAAAATGAAATTAACCACAACAACCCCACAAACCACCACACAACTCCCTCACTTTTTTTACTGCATCATTGTCTGCAAACATCAGTGGTTTAAGCCTTTTTCCTTCTTTACAAGGTTAGGAGGTGTTTTAGCTAAGAAGCAATAGAAGTGATCTTAGAATTTTTTTGTTGCAGGAGGTTGGGAAAGGTTAAGAAAAGGAGAGGGAGGGGAAAACCTATATTTCCACTTCTTTTCAGTACAGTCTCCACACCTGGCCCGTGGGTACCAGGGAGGTTTTGCTGTTTAGAAAAAGAGGGCTGAACTCGGACTATGCTGAGTACCAAGTTTAGTCTAGTGAGGGAGTAAAGAAAGGCTTAAAAACTTGTGGTCCATTAGTGAGCACCAGTAGGGAACAGAAAAACCTGAGAAGTACTGACTAAAGAACATTATGTTCATTGCCAGCACAGAACTTTCTAAGAAAATCCAGAGTGTGTGCTCAAGTAGTGCTCTGTTATAGTTTGGCAAGAGATCAAGACAAAGGAAAGAGCAAAATAAATCAATTTTTGAGATCCAAATAAAAGGAGAAGAGGGGATGGTAAATTGCACTACCACATTATTTAGTTGTTTTAATTAATGTTGTAATCATATCTATAAAAATGAATACAATATTAAAAAAATAACTGAACACTTTTCTAAATAATTTCTACATTTTCTATAGCATTTTTCAAGATTTAAAACTTTAATTCATTAATCCTTGCATCACACCTACAACTCAGGTGTCATGTTTTGTCATGTCACAGAAAAAAGGGATTCTGAAATGAAAGCAAAAGAGACAGTTCTTAGAGTCACAAAAGCATCCAGCTCACCAAGTGGAATTCAGGTGTCTGCATACACAATAGTGTACTTTTTGGCAAGCAGTCCCCCAGCCATCCCAAGACATAAAATCTGGATACAGAGTAAGATCCAAAGTCAACAAAAGAGCTTTGCAAAACCTTCACACCTTGCCTTAAATGCAAGAGGAAATATTTAACTCCAAATCAGTAGCATGTCCCACACATATTGCCACATATGGGATTGCATGGCTGCTTCTTAGAAAACTGAACCCTAAAAGCTTTGCTCAAGACTAGATTAGGCCTGGAGTTCATCTCTGGTTAACTTTAGTCACCCAAGTTAGTGTCTTAGCCTTCCTGCACCATCCAGCTGGAACACAAGCAATTCCAAAAGACCAGTTCATTATGTCTTGAGATGGGAGTTGAAGACATATTTTTTCCATGGACCAGAATGCCAGAGCATTTTAGACTGTGCATCTACCTCTCAGGTGGCTGAAGGCAGCAAAATGGGTCTGACCTTTAGGCAAATTTACTGTCATTGTTCATAATGATCTTCCCAGTTCTCTGAAATCTTAACTTCTCTCTGCTTTTCAGCCTTTTAAGTCTAAGATAAACCTCCCTGCAATATCTTGCTGCAATTCACCACTCCTCCCACTATTAATTGTTTTCAGTAGGAGATGGTTTGGTTTTTTTAGAATACAATGTTACATCCAAAAAGGATTTTCATTTTAAATTATATGGAGTTGCTGCACTGCAAACACACTTCTGTACAGTCCAGAGCACAGCCCACTGTTAAACAGCTCTCATTAAGACATGAAACTAGTTGCAGGTTGATAGAACTCATGGACCATTACAAGATCAGTTCATTATAATGTGCTGTTAAGGACAAAATCATCTGTTATTTAGCACATTGTGAGGCCTGAAAGTCATGATGATAGGCTCTACTGACCCAGGGAGAAATCATCTGGCTAGAGGAGCTTTGCTGACTTTCCCCCAGGCCAAAGCCAACCTCCAGGGATGTGTAGCCAGCCCCCACTGCTCCCCAGAGCCCCCTGCTCTGCAGCCTCTCCCTGTTGCCTTCCCAGGTCTGAGACAAAAGAAGCTGTGGGGGCTCCCACAGACATGGAGCCAAACCCACGCCAGTGCACAAATCCAACCCCTTGTGCTGGCCAAATGCAACACCCCCTTGCTTCAGTGCAAGGACTCAGCCTAAACAAAGACCAGTATAAGACAAGATAACGTCATCCCTGCCTTGAAACATTCTTGGTTTCCAAGTATGTCTAAGTGTAAGAAAAGCTGTTTATAATTGCTTTTATGAAGGACTGTACAAAATGCGCTGCTGCAGGGGCCAGGCCTGTTCCTGTGCACTCTGCTTTTAGCTGTGAGCTCCCTGGAGGCTTGTTGGGCTGTGACAAGGAAAGGTTTTGCCTGAGCTGCACTTGTTGGGCCCCACCACCACACAGCATGTAGCTCCTGCTTCATAACCTGCCTCTTGCAATGCTCACTAACATCTCTGATTCCAGTGAGTAACTGTGGTTTTCTGGCAAGACACCGGATGCTGGTGGGAGTAACTGGGTGAGCTGCATTAGTGCTGATGCTCCTGACTTAATGACACTTTGTCCTCTGAATGCTGCAGCCAGTGTTCAAAGCACAGCCACCCCTGTCAAGTACTGATGACAAATTACCACCTCTGTACTACACCACTGCTTTCCTTTATACGGTACCTTCACGCATTCAATGATTGGCTGGCAGAGGCATTGTAACCAAACCACAGACCAGACCAAATTAAATATCATCAGCAAGATCTGTGCTTTCAGAAAAGCATTAGTTAGTCAGCACCTTTAAACTCTGGCCTAGTACAGAGTAAGGAGAGATTCTTGGTCCTTGGTTCAGGTCATAAAAGATACTACAGTGACTACACAAGGAGTTTGGGAAAAAAATATATAAAGAACAGCAACACATTGCCAAGACCAGATATTAATCACTCCAGAGTTTTGAAGGAATTCAAGGATAAGGATGAAATAACTGAATTTCTGAGAGACTTGCATAACCTTCCATTTAAAACAGCCTGGGTACTTAGGACTAGAAGACAATACATGTGATGCGGAGGTCCCAGTGGAGAATTACAGGAACATCAGACTGATTTCCACATTGGAAAAACTAATATAAAGTATAAAGAGTTAGCAGACAACTCTGTAAGTGTTGTACCACAAATAAATCATACTGATAGAGTCGAAGGAGCTTTATACAAGAAGCCATGCTGTCACTTCTTTTGCGAAGGTGTCAACAAAACTGTGGGGCAGGGTTATCTGTCCAATTCAGTCTATTTGTGATTGCAGAATGCTTTGACAAAGGCCCTCTCCAGAAATAAATTCTTAGGGGGAAGGCCTTACATGGTTATAAGATAGGGAAGAGAACAAATGACCAGTTCTTTCAATGGAGGGAGGAACCAAGAGGAATTCTTCAGGGCTCTGTGCTGGGACCTATACTGTTCAACATATTCATAAGAAAACCTAGAAAGTGTTGAATAGTGGAATAAGAAAGCTTGTTGGTGACACCACCTATATCAGCCTAGCAAAACTGCAGGCAGGCTGCACGAAGTCTTAGATCAAGACCGAGAAACAGAATAAAATATGTAAAAAAAGGACAGATTATGTTTGGTACAGTTAAATGCAAAGTGGTGAGCATGGGAAAAAAATAACCCCAACTTCACACATAAAACCATGGGCTTTAAATTAGTCTTAACCACCCAGGGGGTCCTGGGTCTCTTGTAGGTGGCTCCACTGAAAAAACAGTTCAATATCCAGTACCAGTCCACAGAAAAACACAATTATTTTACTTTATGAGAAAACAAGTACAGAACAAACAGAATGCTATACTGTGACTGTATAAATCCATGACTTACCTACCATTTGAAGTCAATGTGTATTTGTGGTCCCCTCATCTCAGGAGACACTTCAGACTTTGAGAAGATTGAGAGAAAGCCAACAAGGATGATCAAGGGCATGAAAGGTTTGCCACATAAGGCAAATGAACAGGCTAAGCACTGCAGTCTAGAAAAGGGATAACTGTATGTGCCATGGATGGGTAGGGATCGATTGTTCAGTGTCTTTTAGTACAAGAACTGGAGAGCATCAGTTGCAGATAACATGAGCCACGTCCAGTACAAAAAAAGAATGTTGATTATTTGCACAGTAAACTGTGGATCCTATTGTTAAATTACTTCAGGGTGCTAAAAATTGACATAGGTTCAAAGAGATACTACACAACTGCATGGAGGAGAAATACAGTGAAAATTTCTACTTACATTGAAAAACAAGATTGAAGCCAGAAAGTCCCTAAAATGGAAAGAATTAAGGCCTGAGAGAAATTTAGAAGAAATTGTCATGTGCTTGACATTTCTTATTCTTCCTTAGATGTTTGTTCATGGACACTTTCGATAACAGGATGCTTGGGTTAGATGGACAGTTGTTCTGACCCAGCACAATCGTTCAACTGTTCTTTAAATACAGTCATATCCCCTCTGACCCAGGGAATAAGCAGATGGATTCTAAGCTTTCAGTGAATGAAGCCCCTTTGTAATGCACTGTCTGAAATGGGCACTTGGTGTTCAGTTTGGCTCTCCAAGGAATAAACCATCCATCACATCAATAGCTTTCTTTTAATCTAGCTAAAGTTGAGAAAGATCTTAAACATCTTTGAACATGAACGTTCAGTGCTGGAAAATCAGGTTTTCCTGGGAAAATCAATTGTATTTCTCTGAATGCTGTGTCAAGATACAGGTGTATCATTTGCTTCTGCCTCAATAAAAATGTATTTTCTGGCAGCCACAGTAGAGATCTGGACACCTCAGATCCAGAATTATAGTAAATGGCTCAGGTGGAGAGAAGGGTTTTTAGAGATATTCCAGTGATTCAGCTCTCCCTGAATGTCCTGAGACAAGATAAATAGAGCATCTTCAACATCTCTTCCATTACCTTGGAAAGGGAAAAGAGTGGGGACAATGAGGCAAAGACATAGAATGCTAAATTTGCAGGGTAGTGCCGCAGGAGAAGCATGGGGGGAAACAGAGATACACAGCACAGTGATTAGTAGAAAATGAGCAGTGATAACACAGAAGAGAATTGTGAAAGTATAATCCATTTTGAAGGGCTTTCAGTCAAGTTTCCCACCTTGATACAGACCCAGATTCCAATGCTCTTACTCCTGTTTTATAGCATCTCTTCTGTCAGATGTTGCTTGGAAGGTATCTCTCAGAAATCACCAAATTAACACAGGCCAGAAATAATCTCTGTGTTGAAGGCAGTCTCTGAAAGAACCAAAAACTCTATATAGGCACTCATTCTTTTGAAATAAATTTGGTCTTTTAAGTAAACTCCTTGTTTAAATACCATGTCTCATATCTTCAAAGAGCTTACAGTCTTCCAAATTCAGAATAAGGAAGATCTTTAATTTTTTTAAGGTAATTTAAGTTAAGGCCAATGTGTGCATATGCATTAGAATGATAGGTCAGAGAAAATGAATCTGATTAAACCTACAGGACTTCCATGACTTCAACGACAAGTCAAATATTGCTGAAGGAATACTGTTCCAATTTTAGTGTCAGCTCCACCTTGTATGTTAGTGTTCCCAGCATATTAGCAGCAGTGTGCTGAGACTTCTGAGCACAGATCTCTCAGCTACTGAACTTTGATCGTTTTCTCTTACAGAAAAGTGGAATGTTTTTCTCAGAAAAATGTTCTAATAACATTATGTCAAAATCAGTGGTGTTGGGACTGGAATTCCTAGAGAATGAAATGCATTTCCAAGATTTCTGATAGACATGCAACTCTCCTGGTTTGAGCCAGGACAGGATGAAGCCAATTTTTCTTTTATTGATTTTTTTTTCCTTCAGTAAGCTTTTTTTTTTTAACTAGTAGCAGAGCATTCCAGCTAGGAATGATAACAAATGGTGGAATGTTTTTCTAACTGCTGGGTCTTCAAGGTGACACCTTCACTCTGCTGGCTCAGACACTATGAGGAGATCTGTGACCCCCCCACAGGAGGATGAATTACACAGACAGCAAAATAGGCCAGAGATACTCCATTCCATATATCTACGTAAGCTCAGAGGAAAGTCAAAGATCACAGAAGACAATTTCCTTCCTGCTTCTTCTTTCCTTCTCTTCCATCCATGGCCAGCATCCGGGGAGGACTCCGTCCATCCATCACCATCAACCCCCAGCCTGTGCATCTCCTGACCTTCATCACTCGGCTCTCTCTCCAGGAGCAGTCTGGAACTGTTGGGACTGTTGGCAACTAAGGAGAGTGCTGTGGGAGTTGCTGGGGGTGGGGGGAGGCAGGAGGGGAGGAACAATATTTCTCACTGATTGCTGGAGTTTGTCACTACCTCATTGTAAGAAATTTCTGTATTGCTACTGCTGTTTCCCTTTAACTTTTGCTTTTTAAGTCCTCAGATGGTGCTACTCCACAATGAACCCTAAACAGAATGTGAGGCAAAGCACAGGTTGCTGCTGAAGCAGGTTACTCTGTGACCTGGTAATGCCCTGAAGGCAATAGAGTTGCACTGACTTATGTGCCTGAAAGGCCTGGCCTGCCACATCAAGCATACCTTAGGATATGTACCTGCCTAGAGTTACAACTGTAATTGCATATGGTGACCACAAGATGAAGCAATTTTATGTAGACCCATTTTCTTGGATTTGCTCTATGAATCTGGGACGTTCAAGTATCCAGGAAGGGAAGGAAGGAGCTTAATAAACTGCATTACCTCTGTGAATCCCAAGTGAATCTGATGCAGTTCTTCCCATTAACCACTGAACTTCAGTGTCTGGTATCCTTTAATATACTGAAGTGAATGTTGCTTAATCACTGGCATTTCTGTTTTTTTATTAGCCAGTCTAGTGAAAGGGCATGAGAATGCTCAGCATACCTTGTTTGCAGAGTCAACCTAAGTGCCTTTTCTCTTTAGCATAGAATATAATTGAGGATGCAGTGGACAACTGAGGCATCCGCATTCTGCTTAAGCAAGAACAATCCTAATTTTAAATGGTAAAAGCAACTATGAAAAAAAAAGCTTGCCCATATGCTGTTTAATATGGATGTATCACACATGGTAATGTCTGCCCCAGGTGTATCTGAGTTGTTAGAGCAAATAGCCTGTTTCTGATTAACAGCTCATTTTTCTGTCTTAATTGCAGACATGTACTTTTTGGAAAAAATCACTTCAGAGACCATTTTAGGAAAGCCAGGTGAGACTGAGAAAGTCAACAATAGCTACCTATCCATATTGTGTTTCTTCTATGTCCCTGCTTTTGGAAATGTGGATATTTGAGGCACTGCTTGCAAAAATAACTCTACAGCAACACAGCTGACTTGTTTGGATAAAACTCTAAGAGCACGTACATTTGTGCTACCAGCAGAAGGCAGCACTTCTGGGAAAGGAAAGCTGCACCAGCTTCTGAAAAGGAAGAAGGGCTGAGTCTCTTTGATAATCTATCACAATTTTCTTTGTTGCCAAATGCAGGCAAAATAAGGCAGCCTGCATGGAGGGAAGGACAGCCAGAAAGCTCAGTCAATCCATCAGAAAGTCTTTAAAATCTGCACAGAGATCCCTGGCTCCTTCTCCTACAATCCCACTTCTTACCCAGGTGCTTTGTGCTCAGGTTGTGCTGGCATGAGAGCGTGCTGGCTCTGCCCTCCCTACAGCCAGCACGAGCTTCTGAAGAAGGCATGCAGAAGCTCTTCTTAGGGGAGGGGGGAAGGTGCCAATTGCCAGACACGACTACAGCAGAGGGTCTGATCCTGTCACATCTTAGCAGAAAAGTCCCTCCCTAGCTACAGACAGGGAAGTACTGCAGGAAATCTGGAAGGAGAGAGAAGCCTCCCATGAGAAAAAGCTTTGATGTGCAAACAGAGTTAATGCTAACACCTTTCTCTTTGCAAACAGTTTGCAGAAAATGTGAGTTATGATATTTTAGAGAAAGGGAGGAAGATCTCAAGGATTTTCTTTAGAGGAATATCCATACTTGCATGTACATGTGCATTATACAGGCAGTCACTCATCCTAGTCTCTTTACACCCTTCTACATGCAAAGGCTGTGGTATCCATATCACTGGATCATTACTTGAACTTACTGTTTCACTTATTTTGTCACCAGTAAAAGTGAGACGACCAAAGAGGAATTACACAGTCAAACATAACAGAGCCTAATCACAGGCCAAACAAATACAGGATGTCTTTTCTCTCAAGTTTTGGGTTGGCTGCCCTTCTGAATAATGTCAGAGGGAAAGAAGGACAGGGGCAAGAAGAAAGACAGTATGGTAGTTCCTATCTGCCTGCTGGGTTTTCTTTATAGTTGTACTCAAATTTGAAATCTCCCCGAGACAGACTATTACTGGGGCCTGTGAAGGGTTAAATGAGAGACCTACAGAGATGGTACATAAAGCCCACAGAGAGTTTCTTCCCCCAGCACCTGCCATGGCCAACAGGAAAGAGGTGGTGAAGCCTTGTCAACAAAGCCTTGTCAGTGTAAGGCAGGCAGCTCTGCACCCCACACACATGCCTAGTGTTAAGCCACTAAGACTGGGCTAGGATGAGGAGCTGGGTCACCAGGCCAAGCCAGATGACAGAATGAGAAACAGCAGAGATGCAAGGGCAGGAGCTACACAATGGTGCTGCAAGAACATCAGCAGGTTGTCAGCCTCATAGAAGCTGCAGGAGAATCCACCAGGTGACCTCTCTTATGTCTTTCTGCAAGGACAGGCAAAAAGAAGACAATGTCCTGGTTTGAGCCAGGATTAAGCCAGTTTTCCTTTTGTTGATTTTTTTTTTTCCTTCAGTGAGCTTTCTTTTAACTAGCAAACTGTGTGTTCCAGCTAGGCTGATAAGACACTGGAATGTTTTTGTAACTGCTGGGTCTTCAAGGTCGCACCTTCATTCTGCCAGCTCAGACACTGCGGGGAGATCTGTGACCCCCCCGTGGGAGGATGGGTTAGGCAGACAGCAAAATGGGCCAGAGATATTCCATTCCATATATCTACGTAGGCTCGGGGGAAGGTCAGAGATCACAGAGGACAACTTTCTTCCTTCTTCTCCCCCTCTCCTCCATCCATGGCCGGTATCCGGGGAGGACTCCATCCACCCATCACCACCGACCCTTAGGCCAGAGCTCTCCTGACCCTCATCACTCTGTGCTTTCTCCAGCAGCATCTCCAGGATTCCTTGGGACTGTCTTAAACTCAGGGAAGTGCTGTGGGATTTGCTGGGGGTGGGGGGAGGCGAGAGGCTTTTGTCCATACCTGAACATATTTGCATATAATTGTATATATTTTCTTATATCGTTCATTAGTGTTTAATTAAAGCTGTGTAGTTTAGTTTTCAATCCAGCCAAGTCTCTCTCTTTTTCTCTTTCTCCTTCCCTACCTGGGTGGGAGGGGGAGGGGATTGAGAGCATTGTTGTCGGACCTGAGTCAAACAGTGACAGACAATTACAGGCTTTATTACCCTGAACAAACTGAGCTGGAGAGTATAAACAAGAATAGCTTCTGAGTTTAGCTTCTTCATTATATATTCTTGGTAGTCTATGTATTTTTCACTATGTTCAGTTCTCTTCCTTTCTTTCATACAGTCTAATTGCACATGCAGATTTAGCACTTCCAAGGTTTCTGGGCATTTCCCTGTGGTGGCACCTGTGAGAGGAACACTTCTGCTTGTACAGGAGCACTTTGAAGAAATGGTTCAAAAAACATTTCTCCCCACGTGAACTTCTTAACGACTCACATAGATATCCTAACATCCTGTTCAAATATCTGTGTCTCTGGCCATCCCTGAGCTTATCTCCATGGCTTCATTTGAGAGCCCTTCCTCCCTGTTCTTGCCTGTTACTCCCTCGGAGGCTGCCAAAGGGGAAGGGTGGTTGTGCTAGCATAGCTTTTTTGTTGTTGTTTTTGCCAGAGATCTGATCCTCCTCTCTACAACTGAGTGAACTAGGCCAGAGTTTCAGTCTAATTCCATCTCTCTTTCCCACTTACAAATGAATGGCTTAAATTTAAGACAAGTTTGGCAGCCTGGCATGCCATCAACTGGTTTTGGGTAAAGCAGAGGGAAGCCATTGTTAGGACAGAGTTTAATCCCCTAAAGGGACCTCATCCTGCTTGAGCCATATGGGTATGTTGAGCAAGGCATTAGGCTTCAGCAGAAGGCATCGGCAAGTGCTCATTTCTTGCACTGGTGCTGAGTAATTTGTTTTTAGAGATTCTGTGTGCCCAGCACAGGAGAACACTAGGCTGCAAGGTCAGGAGTTCGGCCATACCTGAGGCTGTATATATGCACCATAATTGTTTGCGTCTGTGAGTATTTTGGGTGCTCTTTGATTTCTTGGAAAACGGTTTTCACAACCTTCTCTTTAGCACCCCTGGGGAACAAAAGCCAATGCAATGCAGATGAAGAATAAATGCAGTGAAAAGCATATAATGTTTCACCATTTGTCTGAGTCTATTCCTCCTTCTTTCCAAGGGGAAAAACATATTTTAAAACAAAATAGCAATTATGTCTTGTTGCATGCTTGAAAGAAACTCATCATGCTTTAAAACCTTTCTGTAAACAACTCCCCTTGCCTTCCACCCTGGTTTAAGAGCACCAGGACAACCATTCCCTGTGGCCACACTGAGCTGAGCCCCCCAGGTCCCCCAGCCGCTGTGGCTGGGGCAGGTACATATTTGTACATGTTTGTATGTAATTCACCATCATAATTACTATTATTACAATTTATTGTTTCATTAAACCTATTATAGAGTTTTTTCCCAGACTTAGTCTCTCTCCTTTATTCCCCTTTTATCTTCCCCTGGAAGGGTAGTGGGAGGATAACAGAGAGCATCTGTCACCTGTTTATTGGCTAAAATCATGACAGATTTAACAGCACCCAACCCAAGACTTGAATAATTTAATAAATGCATAATTTAATATTTCCATAATTCATTTTTCTCTGGAAGGTTAGAATCTAGAACAAACAACATGTCCTTCAGTAAAATATTACACCCTTTAAAACTTCAGTTTATAGTAATTGCTGCCCAGCTTGTCATAGACAATACTGTACTATCTAACCTTTCTTAGTCTGTCTTTGTGTTTTCTTGGTTGGGGGTGCTGGGTAGAGGGCATTGGTTTTCTGTCATGTCTGACACCACTGATATATTCTGGGATAAACTGGGCATTGGTTTTACCTGGGCACCTTGATCACTGTCTTCAAAAGTATATTACTAGTTGTATTTTCAAACTTGTAATGGGACATTGTGCTTCTCCTCTTTACACCAAGCTGACTCCATCAGAGTTTGGGGGTTCCATAAATTGTTGTATTGTTCTATACACTCATTATCCTCAATGTGCTGCAGGGGGTGGGTTATTAGTAGCAAGTATGTGCAGGTGTAGGAGTAACATAACCAATACTGCCACATTCAGACTCCAACAACTGCAATTCCTGATGTCCCTTTGCTCAGCATGGGTCACTGCCACATCAACCCCTGCAACACTTTCCTTATAGAAGGAGAATGGTGCTGCCAGCACTAATGTCCTCATCTGCAGTCAAAGGGAATGTATATTCACACCAGTCCAGGAGTGTAGAACTACACTGGGTTTTGGCTCAAGCTCCACAAAGTAACTCCAAAGGAGCTAGAAAAGATCTACATTTCCTGTGGGAGCTTTGGCAGCCCCTTACTTCATTTCTTTAAGTCTGCCCAGATGTTTCACAGAACCACGAAAATGTATGAGAGAACAGATGTATTCAGTGAACTCTTCCTCCTGCTGACCAGCTTTCTCTTCTCTAGACAAATGATCATTCAGATCAAAAAAGAGGATCAAATTGACTTTAAAAGTCATACAGATGGAATAATCATTCAGAATATTCACCTACATATGCTTCCCTGGTTCTGACCTCTCCAGAATTCAAGAACTACTTTAGCTCTGTTGCCCTGAGATGAAGCTCCCTGAAATCAAGACAAAGATTTTTATCACTTTCTCCAGACTTAGAAATGTCCTTCCTTTTCCACAACACCTTGGCAGAAAAGCACCAGCATGACAAGCAGAACATTTGTTTAAGTCCCAGAGGCCCCAGAGATCTTAAGTGTCACAGATATTTTTGAGACATTCTCTGGTATAACAGAACTAAAGGTGAGAGGTATAGCATGTGACAGCTTATCATTCTCCTGGAATCATGAGAAGGTGTGTGTAGTATGCCCTAGAAGCATCTTTGTCTCCAAGTAATATTTTGTTTTCCATTTCTCCCCAGAGATATAGATGTTCAAGGCTTCTGTGTACTCCAGAACCTATAGCTATCTCACTGCCACTTCGTGCATCCTCCTTACCTTCAGCAATCTCTGGGTTTACATGCAAACTGCAGGCTCTTTGGGGCAGGAGACATCTTTTGTATAATGCCTCTCTTTTATGAAGCAAACAAAAAAAACCATGTTGGTTTTGGTCTAGATGCAGGTCATATCTATGCAAAAGGCTGAAGTCTGAACACCTGTAAGGCAGAAATGAAGCGTTACAGGAAAGAACTCAAAGTTGTCATTTCAGCAAAATGAAGTCTTAGAGTATGACCTAAAAATGGAGGAATAAACACCCCAGAAAGCCAGTCTGAATGCCAGCTGCACTGTGGACATACATGGGTAGTTCCTGTACTTCCGTGTTTACATTTAAAGACGTGGTTAGAAAGGCAGTAGGGCTTTGTATTACAGCACATTCAATACTCAGATGTAATTTTCATAGTTTATCAGGTCACTTTGGCTCACAGACTTCACTGTAAGTGATTGCATTTTGCAGACATGGTTAAGGAAAAAAAAACAAAAACATTTCAGTCATAAAGAATGAGATGTTAACCCTGTAAAATTATATTTAAAGCAGCTGACTCAGCCTTAGCTGTTGCAACAATACAAATAAAACAATTTCCTGTCTGTTATTGCAAATGCTAAGTCATCAAAGGCATATAAACCTGTAAAGGGGAAGTAAATGTGAACCACAGTAATTGATCCTAGATTTAAAGAGGTAGAAATAACCAGAGACCTGGACAGGTCTGACTGAAACAGAAGCCAGTGCTCAGGAGCAAATTGGATCCGCCAATTTAACATACCTGGCAGTTTAATTACACAAGTCTCTGCTGCAATCACTTGGCTGTATTGATTCTTTGCCAATTCTTTTCTCACCAGGATTTTCAGAGTCTTCAGATCTCAACTTTCTGCATATCTTTTTCTTTTTTTTTTTTTTTCCCAAAGAATTCCTGCTCTTTTTCATGTTTCTTTTTAAATCAAGTCCCACCTACAACACATTTTGATATTTCTGAGCTGTCACTTCTACCTATGATTCATTTTTGCGTGTTTTGTCATTCCTAATTTTGCAGTTTCTAGAAGTGGCTGAGGAAGATGGCAGGTGATAGAAAGATCTACAGAAGAGAAGGAAGAAAACAGCTTGTATTTCTCAGTGATCTAAAAAGCGGGCTGTGACATTTTCAACAGTCTATATGGAGGTGATCAAACTGCCTCCAAAGGACAGCAAATGCTTCCCCACAGAGACTACAGTTTGCATATATAAGATACTTCAACTACTTACAATATCCTATCACCTGGCATTTCTCCTCAGGCTGTGTTTCCTACGACTTGTGCTTTTTTCCAGTCCTTTAAGGCAGAGCAGGGATGCTGAATCCACTGGACTGTTGGAGGTATCATTTTCTCCATGCTGAAATGGGAAACACTGAAGAATAATTATTCTTTCTGTTCTAAAGCTTTAGAGAAAGATCAGTTCATAGCAACAGGTAATGCATGAATGTCTCCTAGCTAGAACAACTGACAAAGTAATTTCAAAAAATTATTTCTAAGTTGAAATCAGGCAAGAAAACTCAAAACTCCAAGATCCAGAGAACTAGAAAGTGAAAACATAATACTTCAGACACTATGAATCATATGGAAAGCTGAGTTATTGGGATAACACTGAGGAGATGTTGTATGCATTGGGTCTATCTTCTTGCCTTTTTGTGGGGTTTTTTATTGAGGGGTCTCTAAACAACATCTCATCGATTTGCATTGCCATACAGAAATGTGAGCTATTGCCTTTCTTTCATCTCCAGATTTGAGAGGGAACTGTGAAGATCAAATCAAGCCAGATAGTAGTTCAAATTCATGAGTGAGTCTCAACTCATTAGCTAGTCTCACAGTAATCTCATTTTGACTTTCAGATGCAAGGTCTAATGATGACTGCTTACATTTCTCATCGTTTTCTTCACTGTCAGTTACTCTATACCTCCTCTTTTTGACATGTCTTGGAGCTGCTTCATTATGAAGTGTAGGCAGGGTTGTCATTAGTGATTTGACATATATACACATGCTACTGTTACTGCACCCTGGTCTGTACTATCCTAGCATCATTAATCAAACTTGGCACGCCCCTACATAAGGAACATGCAGGGACTGCTGGAAGATACTAGTCAACACCAGCTTCTTTTCAGGACTATTGCCATAGAAGTTAAAGAAAAAAAATTGCAGTCAGCATTCCTGAAAGTCAATCTGCTCATATCCTTGCTTCTTAACATGAAGCTAACGAAGCAGAAGCAGCTAGGAGATACAAACCAGTGAACATCATAACATACACATCTGCACGTAGGCTCCCACCTAGCCCACACCTCCGGAGAAGCAGCCCTACCTCCAGTGTTGTGACACACAGGACAGTTCCACCCATCTGAACAAAATGCTGCCTGTAGGTTCTTGAGAGATCTACCTCCAGGATTAGAAAGGGAAGCAGAAGACTGAAGCTGTGCTGCTCCTGTACTAGAGAGACTTCTTCAGAGATATGGTTTATTAGGCCAAGTGCTGTGACATACTGACATGACTATGTTAAGTTTCCAACACCTGGCCTGGATTTTCTGCCCAGTGCTCTTCTGTGTGAATGTGGTACTTCTAGTATCTTGCAGGCACACAATTGTGTGTGTGTGTTTGCTCTGTCAGACACTTCCCTTGGAAATCAGTTCTTCACAGACTAATGTAGAAGCAGGAGAAGATAATAGCTAAATTGGTAATGCTGCCAAGCCATTCATGAGCTCGAAACCAGGTTCCCAGCTCTGGTCAAATGTTAGTGTGTTTCATCCAGAAGAGGCTGCCACTCAGAACTGGAATGAATAAAACAAATAAATATATGCCTCACATAGTCAGGAAATGTTTGAAAATAGAACCTTTGAAAACCAATCTGAATGCTATTTTTGCAGTCAATTCTTCAACCTGAGCCCTGCTACAAAACCAAAGCAGATGAACTGTTTTTTCCACATGCCAGCACACTGTAACAGAACAGAGTTTTCATTTCCCAAGTAGTACCCACAAGAACTCAAAACCCACGAAGGTAAAGGCCTGCCTCCTACAATGGCAGGTCAATATCAAACACATTTGGGTCCCACAGTGCATACTTATTACATTCAAGGTTGTTAATTTTCAAGCTACAGTAGCTTAATAATGAGTCTTTAAAACATAGTGTTCTTTTATTTATTTTCCCCTGGACATGCCACTCAGCAAGTAAAACTAGATCAATTATGTCCACTTCTCTCCTTGTGATTGGTTTTCATGGACAGGCTTTTTAATTGTGCTTAATACCTTGGCCAAGAATAATCACACCCGCCTAACTCATCACATTTAGTGCTTACACAAAAAAGCCAACTAACGTAAAACATAGAGAGTGAACATGGGCTATAGATTCAAGACTGAACATGCATTAGCTTGTTTCAGAAACCCATCCTTTATCAGCAGAACTCTCATGAGGCGAACACAGTTCCAACAGCAATGGAGGGACAATGCAGAACAGAACATGCACTTCCTTTTTTCCCCTGTTCATATACATATTAGCTCAGTTCATTTTGGTGCAGAATACCAGTTACTGGTGATAATTCTCCTTTCCAAGATAATATGCAGATTACTTTCCAGGAAAACCACATTCAGTGCTGTCGAGGGACTGCAGAAATTATTACAGGGAAAAACCTCTGGTTTGTCTCATCTTGCTGAGACTCTATCAACAGTCTGGCACATCACAGCAAAATTCAATCCCATTTTTCTAGAGTTTTGATGTGGAGGATCCTGACGGCAGAACACCAGAATCCCAGATATCTTTCTGCCTTTTCTATGTCAGTGAAATGTTAACTTAGGGCATGAAGCACCTGCCAGAAACCTCTGGAGAGTTACTGATGTAAAAAGGATATTTGAAACATGGTTGTCTAGCAGTCTGCCTATCTTTGCCAGTAACAGACGTTCCACTTTATCTCCACTTTTTAGCACCTCTGCCAGCCTCATGGGGGCTTTTGCATTTCTACTCCTTACTTCCCATCTGCCCTGAACAGGCAGCTCTTTAAATAACCGCAGCTGACTTGGTGACTTCTAGCAGAGCAAGCTGAGCATAATTGGCAATATATATCCTAGTAAATTCATTAGGCAAGAGGAATACTTTTTCCCTATTGCGTCAGCCCTTGCACACAGGACTATCATTTCATTTTCCATTTTAAATTTAAATTGACTTTAAAACTTTCCACATCATACTACATCAGACTCTGTTGTCCTGTGCTACTTAAAAATGGCAGGAGGAAATTGTGAGTAGCAGGTTAATGGCAGAATTTCTAGACATGGCAGAGCAGCTGAAAATCTGGTTCTGCCATGACCATCATCTGAGAGTCTTTTCTGTTATTAGATAAATCTTGAGGCAACTTTCTGGAACTTCAGTTGAAGGACTCTTTCAGCCACTGTAGTGGCAAAGACTACTGACTCCTCCAGAACTCACTCCCTGGGATGCTGTTTCTACCACTTTGTAAAATTCTCTTCTAGCACTTGGAGATACTCTTGGTTTCTTCTTAGTGCTCTCTCAGCGAGTCTTCAATCTTCTTGCTTGCTCAGTGGGGGTGTTACTGGTAAATTATGAACATCTATCCCCACCTTTAAGACACCGGGAACGGGAAAATCTGCAAACTGCTATGATGCACCAGCAATAATGGCTTCCTCTTAAAATGACCCAGTGGACAAAAGTGAGAAATAATCTAATTCTCTTCATACTGTACCAGATGCTGAAGTCATTAATGCAGTAAGAGAAGGCACTATGGAAGGCAGAACTAAACTCTCTTGCCTGTTCTAGGAGGCCAAAATTGGCTGCTCTGACTTATCTCAGCTGCCACCTCTGCTCTGCTAAACAGCATTACCTCCACTTTCATCCACATTAAGTAGACAGAAGTCAACTCCTGGCATTCCTCTGCACTGACACACCATTGCCAGAGCAGTGGAATGGGTGACTGTGATGTGGTGATAAATTGCAGAGTTTCATACTTCTCAGAGAAGTGACCCAAGTCTCAGGAGCTCAGATGCGTGCTCTGCTGACTCGCTGCATGCTGGGGAGCCCTCTTAACTATAAGCTCTCCCTGAACAACACTTCTCCCAGCCCTGGTGTTTCCCTTGCCACAGTTCTGTGCTGACCTTCCCTAGCTGCTATTAGGTACCTGACCCTGGAGTGATGTGTAATGGAGATGGGTGTTTTCTTCAGGCATCTCAGAACTTTGCCTTTTAGATTCAGCACATCTGTGGGTCACAAATGTGTTGAGTTAATCAGGTACCTTAAAATCACCTTCAAGTTACAGTAAATGCATGGAGAAGTACTTATTTCCAATCTGCAAAATAAAAAACCTTGTTTGAAATGCTTATAGAAGACAAAGGTAAAGAAATGAAAGAAAAGCCTTCACAAGCCTCTACCATTCAGATAACATTTGTAAGGTCTGTCTTCTGCTACTCAGCTGTTTGCACTCCTGACTCATTTCAAATCATCTTCCTGTTGAAACACACTAACCTTAACAGTTTTTCAGCCAACCTCTCTTCCGAGGTTCCCCAGCTCCATCAATATTCCACCCACTTTCTAGGTGTCCATCGAATGTATTTACTTCTGTCTTACTCAACAGATTAGAAGAAGAGGATTAAAACCGAGGAAGGATTTAAGGGACCAGTCACTATTTGCTGTACTTGACTGGTCTATTAGCAACTTCTTCACTGAATGAGAGTTAACACTCCTCTCTGTCCCATATTTTCATGTCACTTTGTGCATAAATTTTAGTATGACATTTTCTTTCTTTGAACACTGTCAAATAAACACAGTTACCACAAACACTCACATGCATATCACAGATTCACTGAATTGTTCTGGCTGGAAAAGACCTTTAAGATCCAGTCCTACCATAACCTAACTCTACCAACCATTAACCTAACTATCAAATCCAGTGCTTAAATCATGTTCCTAAGTACCACATCTACATGTCTTTTAAACACCTCCCAGGATGGTGATTCAAAAACCTTCCTGGGCAGCCGAATCCAGTATTTGATCATCCTTTTCATGAAGAAGTTTCTTCCAGTATCTAATCTAAACCTTTCCTGGCACAACTTGAGACCATTTCCTCTTGTCCTGCTGCTTGCTAAGCTCTTACTCCCATTGTCATTTTCCTTCTGCTCAATACCTTTCATCTCTCACAGTGACCTGTGTACTGGCCACTGCTCTCCTTTCCTCTATGACTATTTATTAAGGGCCAGGGCAATCTCTTCAGTAGTGCTGTTGAATGAACAGCACTTCCCCACTGTCATCCATGGGAATCTGGATGACACTCAGTCAGGGAAGCTTTGAGTTCCTTCCAATGCCAAAGGAAGGGCAAAGGGCTGTAACTGTGAAGCAAAATGGGTCCAAAGATTTGGAGCAGAAACTAGAAGTTTTGAGCTATCTAGAATAGTTTTGTCTTCTTTTTTTAAGAAAAGCTATTTTTAAATTGTGAAGAGCAAGATGAGGGCAAGGCTGTCCACTACAGACTGGTGCAGATGGTCTCCATGTCCATTTCAGTATTGTCCCTGCTCTGGTTAATGCGTATCCCAAGTCCTACATAAACACAGCATTGAGATCAGCTGACAAAAAGCAGCAAAAGAAGCTGTCCCTGAGACTGGTCATGAACCAGTACTCAAAAAGCACAGCACATTTGGGGGAATTAAGATTTTTTAATGTAGTTGTCCTTCACAAAAAATTAAAAGAGGCACTTTGATTCATTTCCAATGAGGAAAACACCTGCACCAGCTTGCTGAAGAACAGCAAAAACTAAGGCTGAGTTACCTGAAGAAAAATCTATGCCTGTGTGATCTTTGAAAATGCACCTTGCCCATAAATTCTTTTTCACCTCTGTCTGCCATGACCTGAGGGCTCTTTCTCGGTCTCACACAAGCCTTCTGTCCTCTCTGATCTCCCTTGCTCTTTGCTTATTTACAGCTGTCCAAACATCCTCTACAGCACAACAAAGTTTGTGTGCATCTGCCCATTGTGTCTCCTTCTTCCTTCCTGATCTATAGCCTCTGTCTGCCTTGGGAAATGAAACCCAGCAGCACAGGCAATTTTTCTTCCTGCTTCCATCTGCTACTGAATACACGAGCTGCAAGTTAAGGAGCTATGAATGATGGAGTGTGTGCAATTTAAACCTAATGACAGCTGGTTAAAGAGTGACAGGTTAGAAAGGAGAGTTCAAAGGCCTCTGAGTGGAGTATGTAAATGAAGTCAGAGTTTCTCTGTGAAGGAATATGTATTAGGAGAGAAAGAACTTGAGGAATAGTGGAGGTTTTAAAGGGTGGGAGTAGGATCAAAAGAACTTCGGAGGTCTGAAGGGAGGCAAAATCACTCCTCTGGTGAATCAAAGCAGATAGAGACTCTTAACCCCGTTGATCTGTATATCCTAAAGTTTAGATGAGATCCTTAAAGAGCAGAATAGCCATGAGGAGCTTGATGCTTCTCTAACTGGGACGCTGTCACCGACACTATCTCAGACCGTGGCTTTTTCATGCTCTGACATGAGGCAGTGCCTCAGAAAACACGAAAAACATGTTCTTCTGATGAGATACCCACTACATATTTGGATTCAGAATATTGTATATTAATTCATCAAGATTCCCATTAAAACCTTTGTTCACAGACTAGACAAACTCCTTTCAGACACATTGGCATCTCTCCAGTTATGATCTTTCTTCTTGATTTATTCATGGCCCCCAACTTAGAAACATTAATCAGAAATCAATGAAATGGCCTCTAACAGAGGCAGAAAACCCCAACAAACCAAATCTATTTTGACTTCCTGACTACTGATTATTTATAGTGAAATTAAGGCTGACATGTTTCTAGGAGTTTTTCCACATTATTTCCAATAATCACAGAGTTTCTATGCTGACATCATCACCACAAGGAAATGAGAGACACTGTTCAAGACCAATAATGTTGCAGTCAAAAATGCATAAAGCATGCCTTATAATGAACACTCCACATTTTACCTTTATGGTTTCTTACAGTAATTATAATGTAAAGCAGTATTTAGCATGTGACACTAATAATTGAGATGCCCGTACTTCAGGACACAAGGATGACAGCAGAAAGAAAAGATGTCACATGTCACCACTATCATAACCTGTTCCTGCTGCTGGCACTTTTTTTAGCCCCTGTGTTCTGGCAGTGGGTTTTACATCCTTATTAGAATTCCATTTGCATTAAGAAGTTTTAAAATAATCCCTCATGGGCAAGTGCTGATCTGTATTGAATTCAATGGAAACTGTGTCTATACTGCCAATAGGCATAATTAAGAACAAGAATTGAGCTATTTTCTGGGAACTACAGCTCGTAAGAGGACAGGTCCTGAGGTCTGCCACACCATTCTGCCTGAACACACAAGGACGGCCTAACAGGGGTAAGCTGAAAGATTGTCCAGCCCAGTATTCTCCTTCAAGCAACAGACTGGACTGGATGCTTAGAACTGAACTTTCCATGGGGCACCTCTTAGCATCTGTGCTGGAGAGTCTTCTCTGCCACAGGTATCATCCAGAAAACCAAGACTGAAATCCAGCTGTCCCTCCTGCCCCATGTAATCAGCTCTTTTAGAGCTTACTTTACTTCTCACCACTGCTCTATTCCTGAGGTAATAACAGCCACAACTTCACTAGAGGAATAAATACCTCCATTTTTTTCCTTTACTGGGATGTGTGGGGGAGTAGGAATTCAGCAAGTCTGAGACTACTTAGTCCCACTTTAAATGAAAGCTATTCAGCAGTCAGATAATTGTTCCCTGCTGATTTTTTACCTTTCTTGTCCAACAGTGTCTGGAACATGTGGGACCAGTATAGACAGTGATATATGTCTCTCTGCTTGGCTACCAGAGGAAGAAGAGAAGCTGTTGCTGTGCTCAGCTTCATTATGCTTAGGAGGCTTTTGGTTGGCATCTTGAGAATGACCCACAGGTAGAAATACTGGAGCTGAAAAGAAATACACAGAGGAAGGTGTTAGTGGCTCATTTTTTCCCTTCAAATCCTCCAGACTCTAATGCTATATGCTACACCCTGTCTGAAATGGACTCATCAGACACGTACTTAGTGCAGCTGATATGGCCATAAGGGAGCAGTTTCTATGCCATTCTCTGCACTCTTCAAAGGATCCCAGGAACATGGAATTGAGATTTTCTGAGAATTACCAACAACTGATGCCAAGGCAAATAGCCCATTTATATTTTGCATGCACATAGCAAGGGCAATTTTTTTCTTTAGATATATTCACCAGGATCTAAAGATCCTAGGAATTTCAGGGGTTTAGCAGGTCTCCCAATTGAAAAGTTATCATGCATACAGACATCCTCAGGAGCTGAAGAGTCTGTATTCAGCTAAACAGTTCATAAGGTTGTGTCTTAATTTATCCTTGAAGAAAACAAGAAATTATTTCTAAGTTGCCAGGTTTCATCACAAAAGCACATCTATACTTAGTTTTCAGTCACAACCTCAAAGGTTAAAAAAATGAGTTACCCTCACACAAAAAATATCACTGACATTGAAAATAGTAAGATGCTTTTGTATGGGATTTTCAGACTTATTTTTTACAATTGGCACAGCTTACTCCACATATTGATTGGCAGGATCACAGAATGGTTGAGGTTGGAAGGGACCACCTACAGATAACATCAAGTCCAACCCTGTGCTCAAAGCACAATCAACAAGAACAGGTTGCACAGGATGTTTTCTGGCTGAGTTTTTAATATTTCCAAAGATGGAGTCTGTATACCCTCTCTGGGCAACTTGTTTCAGACTTCAGTTAAAGGCAAAAATATTCTTTCCCCCACTCATGTTTAAGTGGAATTCCATGCATTTTAATTTTTGCCACTTGCCTTTTTGTGTCTTTTTCCTGTGACCACTGAGAAAAGTCTGGGTCCATCTTTCTTACTCCCCTGTTCTTCTCCTTCCCACCATCCTGACTAGAATTTCTGTACATGGAAGAAATCCCCTGGAGCCTTCTTTTCTCCAGGTTGAACAATCCCAGCTCTCTCAGCCTTTTCTTACAGTAGACATGCTCCAGTCCCCTATCTTTGTGGCCCTTTGCTGGAGTTGCCCCAATGTGCCTACAGCTGTCTTCTACTGGGGAGTGGGGAGCCCAGGAGCAGACCCCTGACTGCAGATGCATCTCACCAGTGCTGAGTATAGGAGAAGAATCACCTCCCTCTACTTCTGGCAAAACTCTTCCTAATTCAGCTCAGGCTGCTGTTGGTCTTTTTTGTTTTAAAGGCACATTTTTGACTCATGTTCATCTTGGTGTCCACCAGGACCCTCAGATCCTTTTCTGCAAAGCTGCTTTTCAGTTGGTTATTCTCCAGATTTACTGGGGGTTATCCACCCCCAGATGAAGGTCTTTGATTTTTCCTTTGTTGAACTTCATGAGGTTCCTGTCAGTCCATTTCTCCAGCCTGTTGAACTTCTTATGAATGACAACACATCCATCCAGTTTACCATACTCAAATGTGCCGAGTGTCTACTTTGTTGCATCCTTGAGGTCATTAATGAAGCTTTAAGCAGTACTGGACCCAGTATTGAACTCTAGGGTACTCCACTAGTGACCAGCCTCCAGCTGGACTTTGTGCCACAGATCACAACTGTCCAAGTCCATTTGTTCAGCTAGTTTTCAATCCACTTCACTATCCATTTATCTAGGACATACTTCATCAGTTTGTCTTAAGGATGTTACAGGAGACAGTGTCCAAAGCCTTCTTAAAGATGAACAACATCACTGCTTTGCCCTCATCCACCAAGCCAGTCATTCATCACAGAAGACTATCAGGTTGGCTGGCAGAATTTCTCCTTTGTTAATCCATGCTTACTTCTCCCAGTCCCCTCCCAGTCCTCTCGTATTTCAGGTGTCTGGAAATGGTTTCCAGCATTATTTGTTTCATCACATTCCCAGGGATCAAGGTGATACTTACCAGTCCGTAGTTCTCCAAATTCTCTTTCTTGAAGATAGGAGTGATATTTGCTTATTTCCAGGCTTCTTTAGAGAGCCTTATTCATGTTTGAAGCCATTTCCAGGCAACAAGATCCTGCATACCACTTGTATTCCCCAGTTTCACATCTACAGTTCCTGCCTTGTGTTCCCTACCCTATTTCTGGTGGAGCTGTGGCTATTCCCCTTTCAAGACTTAGCATCGTAAAAAAAGATAGAACAGCCTTCCTATTGCAGGGTGACATGAGGCAGGAGAGGCATAAGTTGAGCTGATAGAATTTTTCTGCATCTTCTTGGGGTTTCTTCTAGGGAAGAGAGAAGGGACTGTGCCCACTTTGCCTGTCTGCTCTTCTCCAGAAGGTGGACAAGTGGAGCAGACATCTGAACAAAAACTCAGATTGGGCTGGTAGTTCACTGGAGACTGAAATTTCTCAGCTCCCTGGAAATCAACTTTTATCACAGCAGAATCATCTCTACCAGAGGCGGCTTCTCAAATAAAACGGAAAGCTTGCTGACTATTGGCAGAAGCAGCTTCCAGCTTACCTTGAGGAGTGGATATTTACAGGGACAGAAATGGTAGTGAAATGCAAATCAAAGCAGTGAGAATCTGCATTGCCAAAATGAGAAATTAAGCAACATGAGGAAAGCAAATTTTCTGACCAGATGATTCCCTGTGTTCTCTCAAATACATGATCAATCTTTCTCCTTTCAAATATGTGTTAAAGCTTATGTATGTTTAAAAAAAAAACAACAAACAAACAAACAAACAAAAAACCCAAAACACATGACACATACAAGTTTTTCAGACCCAAAGGGAAGCTTTTTCGGCCAGCTTGGAAATCCTAATTGTACAGACTGTTGCCTTTCCTGCTTCCACAGCCACAAACCCAGCTTTGTTCCAAGAACACCATGCCAGCCAAGCCTTCTGTTTGCATGATATAAACCTGGTGCCGGAGGCCAAATGCAGCTAAAGAACCAGCTTGGCCATCACTGTATTACAGTCAATTTTTCTTCAAACATAGTTTTCAAGTCATGCATCTGAACCTACATCCATTTTGATACTCCTGAAGCATGCAAAGCCAATGAGCCAGGCCCTTCAGAAATTTTTCTCTCTTTTTTTTTTTTTAATTAAAAGTATTTCTAATTAAAACTAAATATTCTATTTTTCTAATTTATCCTTCTGTTTCCTGGCATGTTTGCTTCACATTTTCAGGTTTTGTTCCAAAACAAGACTACAAAAACCAGCAACCTACAATAAACTGTGAAATTGGGCAATTCCATGTATATTCTACATCGGTGGATGACTTATTTGAGGCAGTGACTAAGCTCTGAACTTGGTAGATGAGCCTGTCAGACTGCTGGGGATCAGACCACACAAAAAGCCATAATCTCAGACTTTCTAAAGAGCCCAAAAGAGAGGTGAGATAAATACCCATTTCCTACCACTAGTGTTTAAGTGTAGAAAAGAGCAAACATTGGGAAACTAACACAGTGACTCTTCAAAGGTGCTAACTGTGCAAATTCACCCACATGTCTGTACTTGTGTTCTCTTTTTGCTGGCAGAGGAAGGAAGACAAATGTTGTTTCACATCTTACATAAAATTCAATTTATTTGGAAGAGGATTTTAGGAAAGAAGAAATACAAGCAGAGTTTGGCTTAAGCCCTTCTGAGCCATGTCTCCCACAACTAGAGTTTGCAGTGGGAAAATTGGAGATAGCTGGGTATGGATTCCTGTTACACTGGGTGCTCTTTCTTTTTCTGTTCTGCTGTATGAAATACAGTATACAGAAGACTACATACAGACACAAAAGACTGGTAGATCTTCTAGGGAACTGCAGGATTTTGGAGAGGCTTCCCATTGCAAGACAAACAGTTGACACACTTTCCTGTCCAGCTTGACCATTTTCCAACCCTTACAGGTTGTTTGTTGGGGTTTTTTTTCTAGTTTTGCCTCTGTTGTGCACAGACACACCAACACATTGTGAAAAACCCAAAGAATGAGTCACTCTTTCTTTTTCCAATCATATCCTAAACAGATATCCATGAAGGAAGTTATGTATCCATGTAAATAACATAATTTATCTTCTTTATGAAGAAAATATTAAACTATTCTTAACAAAATAAATAATTTCATAAGAAGAACAAGCTTTAAGAAATGTCAAACCACTGGTACTGGCTAGTCTTTTCCTCTCTTGTAAACTATGCTAAAGGAAAAACAAGCCACACTGCCATACTTAGAGAGTACCTCTTTCTCACTGGCATAGGTACAAGGTTAATGCAAACCTGTATTCCTTCTATATTCTTCAGAAGTCTTGAATTGTTCATATCTCAGAAACAAAGTATAATTTTTCTGGCTATTCTTAAACAAATATCCAGCCTGTAGCCCTCGTTGGGACACTGGTCACACAGGTATCTAGACATTTGTTCTTGAGCTGTGTTTGTTCCATATATTAAATTCTTCATTGCATTTGATTATACTATCTTAAATGGCATCTCCTTCCCAAAGTCTGAGGAATCTCTTAATCATTGCCTCCAAAAAGGCACAATTTTAATATATATAAATATATTAATGTATAACATCTATATTATGCATAGCTATAAATAATTTATAAATATATAAAAATATTATATAAAAGTAAACAAAAATATTAGCTACTTTTTACACAAAGCGGATTTCCATTTTTTCCTTCCAGAAGCTTATACTAATTTTCCAGGATGAAAAGAGCATGAAAGAAGGAAAAAGCCTCTCCTGACTGAGACTCTTCACGCATGTTAACATATTGCTGGAAGGTATTTTGATACTGTGGTGACAGCTGAAGTAACAATACCTGTAGAATTCAAGATAGTGAAAAGTATGTTCACTGACAAGAACCTTATTTTTCACTCCTTTGCTATCTTTGTACATACTATTCTTGGTTATTTCTCAAACTGATGGAATGCCTACAGAAGTTGTTAAGCTGATACCCAAGGGAAACTCCTTTCACCCACAGAAGAACTGCGAAAATCACCAAGAAGTTCCCATCTCCCCAAGGCTCTACAAACAAGTAAGCAGTGAAGATTGCATGTCTTTGCAACCATCTAGTCCTCTTGAGACTCCCTACGTGGCAGCTAATTTGGAGGTGGGGCGTCTACAGCCGCAGGCTAACCTATGGATTCTGCAAGTGCTTCCAAACTCTGAGGTTCAGCATTCCAGTTGATCCAGCACTCAGCTGGGTGTACCATCCCACCTTATGTCCTGATTTCCATGTGAGGTTTTCATGCCAGCCTCTGAATACAAGTAATGAGGACTTTGTGGACTGAACTTTCAAGTGCATCCACTCCAGACATGGCCAGGGGCACTGCAATGATCTTGCCAGGTTCAGTTCACAGAAATCACCTTGCTAGTCTGTAAGAACACTGACACTCAGATGGGAGGTCAAGGATTCTCTATTGTGTTAACAATACCTCAGTCCATCCTCTTGCTTATTAAATCTAGTTAATATAGAATTCTATCACATATAAAAGGCTAAGCCATTATTAATTTCACTGGTATTTCTTCAGATTTTTAAAATTAAAAATAATTAGCAGTTGCTGTGAAAGATGACTTGCGTCTTGGCAAGTTGCTGCCAAGTGCACACGTGGGATGTTAACATATTAATGATATTGCTATATGTTAACAGTAGTAACAAAAAAAAAAAAAAAAAAAAGAAACAGAACTCAAGTGTTTTGAGTCCCAAGGCTGTACAAAGAGTGTTTCACACCTTCAAGGAGCTTGTGCAGGAGAAAAAATCCCATACACTTCGCAGAGCTCCTCAACCCTGCCAGCCAGAGCCCCAGTCACGACGCTGCATGGTTGTCACAGCCCATTTAAGCACCCTGATCACTCATGGCCTGCTAGGCTCAATGTTTCCCCAGTGCACAAGTGACAGACATCTGTCTATGCTACCAGTTTCATGAGCACAGATCTCCTGGCAATGGCAGGAGAAGTTCAATTATCAGTTCACAGCGAAACTTTCAGAAGCAAAGCGTCGGGAGGCATTGACAGATGGCAGTGATGTTCTGGCAGTGGGCAACAAGGTCAGACATGCAAGTGAAGCTCTGTTGTGGGCAAACTGCAAAAGCCTGTTATGGTCAGGGGCTCTCAAAAGAAAAGCCAGACTGTCCTGAAGAAACATCAATCTTTTCAGCTATTGTGGGGATCAGTGCATGTAAAATAGAGATAGGTTTGAGTTTCCAGATTGAGATGCACATTCGGATTACAATTTAGAATCATCCCTCTTTTGCTGCTGAAAAAAATGCCTTTCCAGGCTTGTTCAGCAGTGATGTTGAGCTTATCTCCAGAGCACAGGCCTCACAATGCAAGAAAATGCTTGACTGAAACACACTGGAAAAATCACAAACCCCATGCCAGAGAGATTTCAACTGACCAGGCATTGATTGCCTCCTAGCAAACAAAACTTACAGGTTCAGAGGTTATGTTTTCAGGGAAGCAATCCTAAACTGATAATAGGTGTTTTTACTATACAGAGGTCTTTTGAGGCAGCACTGCAAGTAAAATTCAATACAAGCAGCAGGGCTCCTGAATATTTTTCCTGGATGTGCAAAAGAGGAGAGATTTTGCTCTTCTGTGTTGTACACACAAGAGAAAAACATGATCTCTTTCCTCAAGTGCTGAGTCAGTTGTTGCATAAGGATTATTTGTACCAACTGCATTTAAATATTTTCAAGACAGATTTACTGTGGGCTGTTGCCAAGGCTTTAATGGAAGCTTCACTAAAGCAACCATAAAAAATATTTCATTTGTACTAAGGTGCACCCTGAACCCTTGCTTGCCTGCCTGATTAGACTCTGTACTGACCACTGACTCTTGGGTGCCAGAGCTCAGATACAATCTTCTAGTGCTCTCCCACACTCACCCAAAGATTTCCTCATCTTTCTATTTATCTGTTCACTTTCTGCATGTTTCATCTTCCTGGTGAGCTACATTAATCTAGTTGCCAGCTGACCTAGAAGAGAAAAGACATATAATCAGGGAATTACTATGTGAGAAATAACCTGCTTATGGGTAATAACAACATCATTCTCAAAAGCAGGAGAAGCAGAAGGCTTCTGGGTCATGGGCTCGGTGGGGCTGATGGATGATGAAGGTGTACTGGTGTTTCCACTGGTGTTCACTACAGGGGAGATTTGTTAGGTTTCTTCACCCACACAGTGCTTTGCCTGGACAATTTGGAGGAGTGTCCTCAAACTGATGAGCCAGTAGTAAATGTTTTGGAACAAATTAGTAGAATTAATAATAAAAAATACTCAAAAATCAGATAACCCTGAAGCGTTCTAAAGGAATTCAAACACAGTTGCTGAGCTATTAACTGGGAGATGTAAACCCTCATTTAGATCAGATGTATTCTCTGAAGAATGGAGGGCAGGAAATCGGAGGACAATTTATTGAAAGATTTTCAGGAGTGAGACAAATAAATCTAATTTATTTCCAGGGAATCAGCCAAAACTATCACAGAAAGATAATTACATTCATACCACATGTAAACTGGTCTTCTGAGGCTTGGGTTATGATACCTTTGAGGACCTACAGGGACAGGACCCTCACTACCTTATATTCTAGAGTATATATAGCATATTCTAACTGAAGTGAACAATTTTCTGATCCAAAATCAACTTTCAAAAATTAATTGCTTACTCAGTGTAGTCTATACCACCAAAAACAACCAACCAACAAAGAACAAAAAGAAAACAAACACATAAACAAAAAAAACCACAAAACCAACCAAACAAAAAATCCCAAACCAATAAACCCAGCCTTCTTAAAGACATGATTGATGAAGTACAGTAAATAGTAAAAAACAACTGATAATCTATGTATTTTAAGTGACTACGTAGAGCCAAGGAATGTACGTGGATTATATACAATCAGCTTCCACAGTTCACAATCCCATGCCATGTTTCATGCCGTTACTTTTTGCTCCATTCCCATTTATTCTGCCTTAGCTTGTTCTTTTCCTTCCCCTGATTGATTTTTTCCATTTCTCACTGATCATTTATCTCAAGCCACTGTGCTGACAGCCTGTTCTCTAGCCTATGCCATTCCCTGTAATATCTAATGATTTTCCCATTCTTGCTGCTCAGCTAGTTTTCAGTATGTTTTCTCAACTATATATAAAGGTCTTCATATATTTTTTGGCATACTTTTGTTAAACTTCTTGTCTCATCAGTGTTCAAACATGTAGAACACCCTTCATATTAACCACAGCTCTACTTTAACCTTATGGCAGCAAGATGTTTCCCCATGACTACTCAAAACTGATTTTATTTGAAGAATTTTAGGACTGATCTTATTATTTCATCAATAACTATTAGGCATAAGAGGCCGCAAATACTTAACATATTATGTTGCATTTCATTAAATGCATATCCACCTGGCTGCAAAGCAGCTCTGTGAAAAAGGACCTGAGGGTCCAGATGGACAAGCTCAACATGAGTGAACAGTGTGCTGCAATGGCAAAGAAAGCCAACAGGGTGCTGGGCTGCATCAGCAAGGGCATCACCAGCAGAGGTACAGAAGTCATCATCCTGCTCTACTTGGTGCATGCCAGGCCACACCTGGGACACTGTGTTCAGTTCTGGTCCCTACTATACAGAAAAGATGTGGACAGGCTGGAGAGGGTCCAGAGAAGAGCCACAAGGATGATCAAAGGACTGGGAAGCCTACCATACAAGGAATGGCTGAGAAAACTGGATCTGTTCAGCCTGGAGAAAGAAGGCTTAGGGGAGACCTTGTTGCCATGTTCCAGTACTTGAAGGGTGGTTGCCAAGAAGATGGAGACTCCATTTTTACAAGAAGTCACATGGAAAAGACAAGGGGTAACGGGTGCAAGTTACTTCTGGGGACATTTCAACTGGACATCAGAAGAACATTTTTCACTATGAGAACTATGGAATAATCTCCCCAGGGAAGTGATGGATTCCCCAACACTGGACACTTGTAAGACTCGGTTTGACAAGCTGCTGGCCCATCTAGTCTAAACCATGTTCCTACCTAGAAAGGCTGGACCAGGTGATCCAGAATAATTGCAAATACTATGCAGCAAAAGCCAAAAGCAGCTCAGGTGACAGCAGCCCTAGTCTTCCTAATTTCTGGGTCAGACCAGTGTAACTGCTGGCTGTCACTGGTTGGTGAATTACCAACATCAGTTAAAAAGAGCAAGAGAGTGAATACAAATTACTACAGGCAGCAGGTCTATCTGGTTATCATTTATCCATCCCAGGACAACTGAGCTTTTGCTCTCTCAGAGATGGATAAAATGCTTACCTTTGAAACTTGCAAGAACACAAAAAAATAATTTGGTGATACACAATCATCTAAGAGAAGTTAAATAAGGTTTCTATTTTTCTAATGATCCTACTGGCCTAGAGAAACAAAGAAGTGAAAATATATCTTGTACCAGTTGCACTAGCAAATGGGATACAGGATATAATTATATTTCATTGGATTTTTGTACCTGGATATTGTTAAAGCTATTCTTTTCCAGATACTTTAAACTAAAAGAGATCAGAGACTCCTATTCTGCATTAAGGAGTGTCCACACATGTAAGTAATCTTGCAGTGTTCTTCCTACATAACTATACACACATAGAAGCTCTTAAGCAGAATGAATGTCTCAAAATAATTTAAACACTGAATAAACATGACATTAAATGGCTTGAGAAATGGCTTCATGGATTAAAGAACAGGAAAGAGACTACAGGTGCTTCTATTCTTCCATTCCTGTTGAAGCTTTTCTGTCCTTTCCATCTTGCTCTGCTTTTTTAAGTGACCAGCATTCACTAATCTAACTGAAGACAAAAAGCTACAATCCAGACACCAAATAACTAAAGAAAAACTATTTAGAGGTATGTTAGGGAGAGAGTTTAATCTCAATCCAATACTTCTCTTATGAAGAGGATGTCTAACACTTCCTGTAGGAATAAACAGGAATGAAAATAAAAAGATGCAGAGCAGATCTACACTGAGAGACAGGAAAAAACATTGCAGAACCTGTTAGATGGCAGTGAGAACAAAACATTGGCATGGTAAATTTAAAAAAAAAATGTCATTATCAATAATAATAATAGTCTTCTGGAGGGTAATTCTGTTCTTTGCACATACAAACAAGATTATTAGGATAGTATCTGAACTGGCTAACCTTTTATGCCTTTGGGAGAACATCAGCTGCTGAGAATAAGAATTGATCCTTCCTAACTTTATGTTTTAACTCCTTTATTTTGTTCCAGGTTTTCAAGAGTTTGTATTTTGCTAGAACTTACCTTGATAATAATAGTTGTGCCACTTGCCACCACTACTCTCAGAAAATTGTCTTAATTTTAGGCACTTCTTTACTGGACTCCAACATTCTCAGTCTGATTGCTTCAATAACATTTAGTTCTTCTGCATTCCCTGACTTGATGCCTTCTTAATGTGAGACAAATATTGCTAACATCTCCTCCTGCACTTTATGATCAATGTGCTTACATAAAAATTGTCCTGAAGTTCCTCCATTAGGATTTCCTCTTGAGCTTGCTGTCCCCCTGTAACCTCCTCTGGTGTTTTTACAAGGTATAAGGAGTTTAAAATATGTGCTTATGCTGATGTCTTTTCCAGTAACTGCCTATGGGCCTTAAGGCTGGATTGAATTCTATCCATAAAGCAAGGTGTAAGTCCCTTAAATCACTAACATTAGAGTATGACTGCCAAATCCATGTCATTTCTGAGAATGGAAACAACTGAAACTCCAAATTAGTTTTCCAGCTACGGTCAGCAGCAGTTTGAAGATTTTTGAGCCATTTCAAGCAATTCCTTAAAGAATGTTTCATCTCTACATTTTTTTTTTTTTTCCTCAGATCACTCTAATTTAATCAGCAGTCGTTCAGTTTGCCACAGGAGTTAGCTTCACAGGCAGACATATGAACACAGAGGAATCTGAAAGGGCTACAAAGCCTTAAAGTAATTCAAGGCACATTTTTTTTCTGAAGGGATATTGTTCCTTGCAGCATACAAGGAAGGACTGCGGGTGATAACTGAAGTCTGATGGTGACTAGAGGCAGAAGAGGCCTCAGAAAAACACCTTGGTCAGGTCTGCTGTTCTGGTCTCTGATTCTCCCAGGTAGTTCCTCTTGTGGACTGAATGTACATAAAATTCCACTTGAGCAAAAGATTCAATGTCCACTACATTGGCCTATTCTTGATCACTTTTTAGGCATATTGTCCAATGCAGACAGATGACCTTTCATTTCAAGTTTCACCCCTTCTTATCAGAATAGTTTTTCAAAGTTCTTTATCAACATGGAATTAGGTCCTGAATTTGGGATTTTTCTCAAGAGTTTAGGGATGTTAACAGACTTGGGAAGACAACAGCATTTCACACAGGGGTTGGAGAACAAAGATTAGATTCCTTCGCTTTTAAGAAATCTCAAAACAGACAAACCCTCAGCAACACTGGGAAATTATAAGCTGTAAGTGATTCTCCCTTGTAATTTTCACCATGCTCAAGCTCCAGCCAGGAAGACCACTCTCTTCTTGAACCAACACTGAACTGAAATCTCTTCTTCTCTAGGTGATCCACTTAAGCCAATTTCAGGTAGAGATTGAAAAACATATATCAAAGCAACTAGCCAATTTTCTTGATCCTCTGTGAGGCCCCACATGGTACAGGAATCGCTCCATTGGCACATGTACATAGAAAGTTCTATATCCAAAGCTTTTGCCAGACCACACTTTATACACATTACCTCCACTTAAGTTGTATTTGTATCCATTATTCCTGTAGTAATTATCCTTCTGGCTGTACTTTAAAAAACTTAATTCAATTAGACAGATGAAGACATCAGGGAGAGTATAAATGCATGCTGCAAAAAAAGTGTGCTAGAGGATCTCTACATCTTTGAATATGGTTCTGGCAGATGTCCTGATTGCAAACACAATCTCTTTTAATGTTCAATTTATGTTCTCTTAATGGTGTTTGCTCTCAGTACATTGGCTGTATATTACAAGCTGTAAAGCTACAAAACCAGTTTGCTCCTGTTCCTGTAGGTATTATTGCTCTATTAATACCTATTAAGTCTCTGAAATATATTAAAATTCACATTCAACACATTTTTCATAGACTGTTTCAGGCTAATGCATATTAAATAAAAAGTCTAACACTCAGGAAGCAAGTGGCAGTGCCTGGAATCAAAAAGGAAAAACAAAAACCTGACTGTGTTTAAAAAAACATTATTACATTTGCACCTGAGGAACAGGCTACCAAGCCAACAGGAATCTGTAGAAAAACAGCACTTTAAAAGACATTACTGACAGTATTAGGAAGTATAATAAAAGCCAAAACAATTGGAGGGGAAGCATTTATACACCTAACAAACATTTCCAGAAGGCATAAATAAAATTACATGCCTCATTGAGTGCTAAGAAAACTTAGTTATTTCCCTAAACTATGTAAATAACCCCCCAATATTTTAGTGAGTATGACTGCCAGCAGGATTTCAAGTCCATCTGACAGCACTTTGGAACTCCCCAGCTTTCCAACTACCAGAGAATAAAACAAGTATCTTTTGGATCAACAGCATATCTAGTATAAGTAAGAAGTTAATAAATAAACAACATCCTCGACATTTAGAAAGAAGAATTATACAGGAAGATTTTTACTACACAGTTCTGAAATGAATGGTGATATAATGAGCTTGAGTGGGCAAAGTACAGCCAAATGGGGAAGGAAAGGTGTGTGTGAGCAAGGCACTATACTGCAGGACTTGTGAATTTCCAAGATAAGAGACTGAAGCTACACAGAGATTAGATTTTACTTGCTTGCTTCATACATCACCATATAAATTACATGGTTTCACTGAATACCTGACATTAATTTTCTAACTTCTGATCCCAAATACACATAGAGACTGATCAAATAACGTACAATTCATCAAGAAATAGAGCCAGGAGTGGTGTCTACCAATGGATGATTCTTTCCAAGCAGCACAGCTGGAAGATAGTAAGTCTCCACTCTGTGTACATTCCAACACTCTCTGCAGAGAGCACATTTCTACAGGATCACTAGAGCTGAATGTTTCCAGATGCCCCTAATGCCATCTCTGGGATTCTAAGAAATACACACAAAAAAAAGAGAAGAAAAGCAATGAAGTCATGAAAGCAATTTTAAAAAAAATAAATAATTTTTTAAAGCAGTGTAAATGCAAAAGCTATTAATACACTAAAAATATTGCCTTCAGTACAGATATACAGCTTACTTTCCCATACTTCCCCTTCTAATAAACAGAATAGGAGAAAAGAATTCATAATGTGGTTATCACTTTAGCAGGTTCTGGGCAATATTTCCCTCTCGGCCCTCTGAAATGCTACCAATTTCATGCCCCTTTATTTGTGGGTTATTTTCAGTTTCATAAAAATACATTATCAGCAATAAAAGACAAAATTGTGCCAGAATTCTTGATTTTACCTTTTGTAGATTTATTTTTTTTTTCCTCACAATCCTACTATGTTTTGCAGAAAGTTTTTTAGGATATAATAAGCTAGGTAAAAAAAAAAGATGTAATGACTACTGCAAGGAAGTCCTATTTAAATAGCACTTTCTGTGATTCATGTAAATTTTATAGGTTTGTTTCAACAGTGCATTATGTCATTTCCCCTTTAATTCTCACAATCAAAAAATTGTCATAATGTCAGCCTGCAGGGTTGGCTCATGTTCCTCCATGAGTATAGTATATGGAAACCTTGTGATTATAGCTGGAAATGGTGACATCCACAGCAGTGATTACCAAAGAGGTTTTGCAGACTAGTTCTAAACTTCTAGGTTTTGCAGATCAGCTATGAGTGCATAAAAGAAATTCACAGAATCACAGAATGGCTGAGTTTGGAAGGGACCTCTGGAGATCATCTTGTCAAACTTCCCTGCTCAAGTAAGACCACTTACAGCTCATTGACCAGAACCATGTCCAGATGGCTTTTGAATATCTCCAAGGATGAAGACTCAACAACCTCTTGGGTTATCATCATCACAGTAAAAGAACCTCCTGTGTTTCTGCCTGTGCCCATTGCCTCTTGTCCTGCCACTGCACACCACCGACAAGAGCCTGGCTCCAATTTCTTTGTACTCTTCCTTCAGGTATTTATCCAGACAGATGAGGTGTCCCCTCAGCCTTCTCTGCTCTAGGCTGAAGAGTCCAGCTGTCAGCTTTTCCTGATAGTAGAGATGCTTTTGTCCATTCACCATCTTCACAGCCCTTTGCTGGACTATCTCCAGAATGTCCGTGTCTCTTTTGTACAGGGGAGACCAGAGTCAGACACAGTATTGCAGCTGGGACCTCAGAGCAGAGGGGAAGCATTATCTCCCACAGTTATCTGGCAGAACTCAGTGCAGCCCAGTGTATTGTTCACTTTCTTAGTGGCAGGGCCACATTGCTGGAACATGTTCAACTTGGTATCCACCAGTGCTCCTAAGTCCCTTTCTGCAAAGGTGCAGCTGCACACCCTCATCCACCATTTCAGTCTTTGCCTTTCTTTTTTTTGTTTCGTTTGTTCATGCCAATGCTAGGACATCCATGTAATCAGCAACATTAACAATAGCTAGAAATTATGGCAAAGCACAGCTTTGTATCACCATATTTCTGCTCCTGGATTGTGTTTTTTAAATACATTCTTAACTGCATTGTGAGAAACAGGGCTAAAAAGTGAGTCAGTCTCATAAAAGTCAGATTTTATCTCCCCTTTAGAAACACAAAGAAATGCTTTTTTCAAGCAAGTAAATCATTCTAAGAACATTCTTAGATGTAAGATGTCAATTCTGAGAGAAGAAAGAGTATGGAATTGCTAAATTCCAAGTCAAAGAATCAAGAAACTTTAATCCTACAGCTTGGAATGAAATAGGTCTGCAAACAAATTCTCAAGAGCTTGCTATTCTCATCCATCATACAATACATTTCCCAAAAAAAACTTCCACCACAGTTCTGGTCTGCAGGTAAAAATCCTAAACGTTTCCTAGCTCCTCTGTTTGTATTGCTTTTGCATCTGTACTATGCAAGATACTAAGATATTTAGTTAATTAAATATTCATAAAGCACTGTAAGAGGGAAATTTGTACAGGAATGCTAATTACTATTAAGTTCTCCCTTACGTTACAAAAGTACAATTGTCTGGTCTCATCTAAGCAGAACTGGCACTGATAGGCTCTCGAATATAATAATTTTTCAAAACATTTACCATGATTTCTAGTCTTCCTTTCCCCTCCATCTGCTTGATCCCAGTGATACACAGTAATATTCTGCACCCCCCTCTAAAACTGAATAAAAAAACATTGCAAAAACTTCCTCAAATATAAAAGAATAAAACACTGAACAAATCTAAGGGCTTTGTGTAAACATACAAATGAGTCAAAGCTACAGAGTGTTAGTCCCTCCCATTAAAAAGATATTTAAGCCTTAATATTTTACTTGGTAATGAAGCAAACGTGTAGAATAATTACTGTCAAGCAATTAACACATTTCAGTGAAGAACAAATATACCATTTGCCTCAGGAAAAAAAAATAAAGCAATATGTGCTACAGTGATGGTTAAAGAAATTCAGTCCAAAACTCACTGTGTTTTCTTGTCTAGATGATGGTGAAACATGTTTTAGGATACTCTTCAATGCTTTTTGAAGTTTTCTGAATGCAATGCAATAGGCTTTTCTCTTTGAAGCAGCAAACAGTGAACTTTTGCAATATGCAGTCTGGATTAACAGGAATGAGATCAGACAGGACAAACAAGTGCACACTCAAAAAAACACAGGTAACCCCTCCTCATGAAACAAACAAATCAGCTTGTTGCCAAGGATTTTTGGCTGAAGAACTAAGAATGTCCTTTAGATCTTTCTGAGGTGTACAAAAGAACAGTGCAGCTACAGAGAAAAACACAGAATCAAACAACAAATCTTGGAAAATAGCCTGAGGAAATCTATTTCTCCCTTTCAAGGGAGTGATATCTTGTCTTCATAGGCTAACAGAAACAATGTAGGAATACACTAGGCAAGTTATACAGAAGGTGATAGAAAGTTAGGTTAAGAATTAATCTGAAATTAGAATTAAAGTTTGGATACCACAATGATTTGGCATAGCTTAGGTTGATCTGGAGATTTTTATTTTTTTTTTTTTCACTACTAACAATTCTAAAAAAATTCAATTTGATCAGAAGCTATACATCCAAAATTCTTTTAGAGTGGCAGGTTCAGCAAAGTAAGTCTCCTCTGACTACTCACTAGGATAGTCTGTGCTATGGGTGTTTGTGCACAGCTTTAGCTCTATATTGCAGCCATATTGTTTGTTTTTCTATCTGACATTGGGAAAAGCTTCAAGAATTCCTTCTCCATGGGAATTTCTTGATCCACAGATTAGAGAGCAATGTACCCTGATCTTCTGTGTGTAACCTCAATGCTAGATGCATCAATGCAAAGGTCATAGGTTTCAGAAAATGCACAAAGGAGACTATTGGAGTCTTAATCTTGGAAAGAGCAAGGTTGCCCTCCTTATTGGAAGTATTTAGTGAGTATGGGAAGTCTTGTGTCTCAACAACTGAAATTGTAGAGAAGTAGCCTGATCAGAGACACAAAACACTCCACAATGTGTAGTGACCTCAGCAGAATAGTGCTGAATTATTACTGTTGTGCTTTGCATTTACCAGACATTTCAATAGGTGTCCTCTAATTCTGCTCTGTCAAGTAGACTCAGTTTCACCTGGTGAAATCTGAATACAAAATGAGTTTCCTATGGGTAAAAAAGGTTTGTACCCATCAATTGCCACCAGCACGTCTTTGAGCAGTCACTTCTTTCTGAGGAAAGGCCTATGAGAAATAAGTTCATTGTTGATTAACCTGTTCAGGAACACAGTATTTTTCCTTGTCCACTACTGCTTCATGTCACAAACATCTCTTTCTATCCATTCAATTAAAAAAATCACCACTATCAGTGCATCATAATTTAATAATGAACTCATGAAAAACTCTTTCTGAAAGACAGTGAGCAGGTCACTCAAGGCAAAGCTATAGTAGACTGCCAGGCTTCCTTATTCAGAAAAGGTATTCAAACTGTAGGAGCATGGGAAATGTCTGTCTCAAAGGGAAGATGACAAATAGGTCAACATTAATTTAAGGCTCACTGAAGATATCTTTAAAAATAGCTGTCTGCAGTTACAGAGTGCTACACCTCCCTCATTTATTCAATGTCTGCTCTCTGCAATATAAACCTAATTGCAGAAATTATCCATTCAGCACAACATAATTTAGAACTAACAGATTGCATTGTAGAGCTTTACAGAAGTCTCCAGGGTTTACTGTGCTGCTGCTGGCTCCTACAGGTCTCCAGAAGAGGACCATTCACACCAATGTTGCCAAAAGGGCAAAAACTGGTCAGTCCTCCTTCTGCTTGGCATACTACAGTCTCCACTTTATTTTTATTGTCTGCATTTGGACTACAAATGGATCACAACAGATACTAGATACATAATCCTGCAGGCATATGCTGTGTCATTAGCTGTGGGCCAGAGCATCAGACCCACTACATCAAACTGACATATTCTGCCAACATTCATCATCTTGCATAATTCCATTGTATCACGACCTTTCTAAGAAAAGGAAAAAAATTAATCACCATGATCAAGCTAAAGAAATTTAAACCTTTGATTCCAGATACTGTTAATTAAAACAAATTCTTAAAAATTATAAAAACTTAGAATGGTTTGGGTTGGAAGGGACCTTAAAGTCCCAACTGCCCTTCCAAGGCCAGGAACACCTGCCACGGTCAGGGACACCTGCCACTAGACCAGGTTGCTCAAAGTCCTGTCCCAGCTGTCCTTGAACACTCCCAGGGATGGGGCATCCACAATTTCCCTGAGCAACCTGTTCCTTGCAAATGAAGTCAGTGAACATTGTTTCAATCACTATATTTATAATTTCAATTATTATCTTTATATATTTGTAGAACATATACATACATATTACACTACAGAAGAAACTCAGGAAGACAGTCAATAGGACAATTCCATCCTTAGGTTTCCTGAGGACCAGTTAGAACAGGCGAGAAAACCATAAGTAGGCTCACAGAGCAAAGTATCTATTTGCAAGGCTTCAGGGCTGAGGCTCATCAGCTTTGCTCTGCCTGAATATATCTTGATCTGCCTGCAGCTTTAATTGCTGTAGCTGTGTTTGCAATTCCTATAACCAACCAACTGTGTACCTCTAGTTTGTTTTGCCTTTATCTTTGTATAGTTCAAGCATAGTTTTATATAGATACCAGTAAAAAACTGTTAACCTATGCAGAATGACATACGTGTCTAACATAATGATGTAGTGTGAAGAAATACAGGCCTGGTCTGACAGCCGAGGCCTTGAGAGGTGGAGAAACCGGATGCAGCTTATAGGAGTACAGGTCTGGGATGATAAGAGATGATGCATAGACTTGCTACTGATGACTATGAACAGCTCAGCCATGATGAGTAACAAAATGTAGACTTGGACAAAACTGGATTTAGAGTTAGCTAAGAGAACAAGGAAGGAGTGTCCGCTACATGTAAAATGCACCATGCATTAAAAATCCAGTTGTATCATGGAGATGCGGATCAAAGAAATGACAAAGGTATAAAAGTGTGTTAGCAAATGCATGAAAATGATCCCAAGTGGTGGATCCTAGAGTGAGGAGGAAGTAACCATCAATATGAACATTCTATTCCTCCTGGCATGGGACCTTTGATGCTGACAACTCATGGTAACACCTCCACTAGAACAAAATCATTGACTCTGGGACACAGAGGAACAGTGAACAGGTAATCATAACCCCCAAAATGGAAGAAAGAAGCGTTTGTAAAGCAATTTTAACTACATTACTATTTCTTTTACTGCAACACATTTAGATTAATAATGATTCTTGAATTAGACTGCTAAGATTTCAACTATACTTATTTAAAAAATCTTATATATATATTAATATATACACACACATACACATATATAAAAATGTGTGCTTCCTCTTTGTCTGTAAACAAGACTTTGAGTGCAGCAGACTACTGATTCCAGACTAGTGCTGAGGCCAATTCCCAACACTATGCATATTTGCTTACATTGCACCAATGGAGATGGAGGCAGAAAAAAGACAGTAGTAAGAAGACACAGTAAGTCCACATCTTGAACAAAACGGTATAAATTCAGTTACAGCTTAAGTGAGGGAACATGTCCTGATTGATGAAATCACACATTCAGTGGTGCTGGCAAAGAAAGAGGTTAGGTCAAAATATGACAATGGAGAATTAGTTCAATTAAGGAAGAAAAACCTTATTAGATGCAAGGTTTTAGTTTGGTAGGAAATCTGAGGACATTAATGTCACGTATCTTAAAATAGCTTGTTTTCTCATTACGATCCTCACCACTTCCTGTTGAGAACAGTTTCACAGAGAGTATTCATATGATTTAGCTTCCTGCAAGTCAAGAAACAAAACTAATTAGAAGACCTTTCTTTCCAGTTGCTGCTGGCTACCTAGACAAATTGAATTATGAAACTGCCAGTTGAGAAGTTTTTTAATTCAAATGCATAGCAGATTCATACAGTCAAAACCAAACATTCTCAAGTGGTTTCCAATTTTTGCATCTCCTGAAATGCAGCCGTTCAGAATTACCAGTTCTTCCTAAAAGCAAGACAGAATTAATACATGCTAACATTGTACATATTATTCAGTTGTCAAAGCTCTTGATAAGAAATACCAATAATCAGGTAATAATTCTGTAAGTTACAGTGACTCCAAGAAATACAGGCTTAAAATATTCTATGACTGTAAACAGGAATTCCCTTATGGAATAAAACTAATTATTTGATCCAGCGTCAACATCTGATTATTCAGGGATATGACAAGGGACTGGAAAATAATTCTGGTAGAGCAAAACTTATATGAATCAGGCTACAGAATACACACTGCATTCTCCTGAGAAAGTACCTGTAATCAGATGACTGTAGAAAGCAGGTGCAAATATGAATAATAGAGGGCAGAAAACTACATAACCTGAGGTACTTCACTGCAGCCAAGCAAACTGAAGGAAAGGCCTACGTAAGTCTCAGTGTAGATTGACTCAGAAATAATCAAAAGTTAGCTGTAGTTTAGTGCAGTGTTTCAATATTTTTAGTACCAAAATTTGTGTAATCTTTTTCAATTAGCAAAATAATAAGTACAGCTATGCCATTTCTCTGATTTTTGCACAGGTTACATTAAAGATGACAAGCTGTGCTGGTTCAGTGTGGTGGGTTTTTTGGTAGTGGGGAACGGGCCCATGGGTGGCTCTGGTAAGAAGCTGACCCTGCTCCAAAACCAGCCAAGGAGCCATTAGAGACACAATAGATGTGCCTCTGCAATGAATATGCAAAAGAACCAATATAAGACCTGAGTAGAGAGCAAGCAGAGGAGAAAGAGCTGTGCTGGAGAGGTGAAAACAGTGCAGTGGTGGAAACCGTGAGGCTGATGAGGAAGAAGGGGAAGAAGGTGCCCAAGCAGAAGTTTCCCTGCAACCTATGGTGAGATGGAAGGTTGGCCCCCTGCATTCATTAAGGAACATGGTGAAACATTCCCTGGAAGTGCCAGAAGGGGTGAATGTGGATTTGCTGCCAGTGGACTTGGATCATGGAGCCATGGAAGACCCTGCACCAGGAGAGGTGACTGTTCCTGAAGAAGTCCATGATTCTGTGAGAAGCAGCTTGCTCCTGACCTCCTGGGAAGGACTCATGAAGGAGAGGTTCATGGAGGACTCTCTCCCGTGGGAGAGACCTTATGGGGAAGCTGGGGAGGACTGTAAGGAATCCTTCTTCCTGAGGAGGAAGGAGCAGCAGGAACCACCAGCCTGTGAACTGACTCTAAACCCCCTCCCCTGCGCCCCTGTGCCACTGGGGGGAAGGAGGGAGAGAAACCAGGAACAAAGTGATTTGGGCCTGGGAAGCAGGGAGGGGTGGGGTAACATATGCAAGCCCTGCTCTGTGTGTTGTCTGTGTCCTGGGTGTGTTTGATTAGTGTGAGATTAAGCTATTATTTTTCCCCAAGTTGAGTCTGTTTGCCTGTGACTTTAATCGGGGAAGAACCCTCTTTGCCCTCTGTCTTGAACCATGAGCTTCTAATTGGCCTTTCTCCTCCCCATCCCAGTGTCTATGGATGCGGAGGGGGGTAGTTGAGAGAGCGGCCACGTGGCTGCTTCTTGTTGTCGAGTTGGGCCCAAACACAAGAAAAGAAGATACACACCTTGAAGGATACCAGTTATGCACTAGAGTGGAACTTAAGAGATGTAGGTCCCATTCTAAAATTTGCTGATGATTTGCTGTATTATATTGGGCAACTTAGTTTTGGTTTTCATGTTTTCTTGAATATGCTTTATCTATCTTGTCTATACAGAATTTAACCATACAGAAATGATTCATGGCAGAATTGGCTCTTGTTACTTTTCATACAAAGGAAAACACAATGGACTCTGATCTCAGTGGAGTGCATCTATATACTAGTGCCATAAATGACTTAACAGGTTAGATAATTAATCTTCTGTGGCAGTTAATTGCCCTACATGCAAAATGCATCAGCTCTTTCCTACAACAGCCAGCACGTCAGTTCAGTTGTAGCCAGGGAGGGGGACAAAAAAGAACAGTGAGCACAGCAAAGAAACAGATCACCGATTCCCTGCTTTGATTTGCCTTGGTGGTTGCAGCTGTACATACCACTAGTCTACCCTTCATCTTGTAGTTACTGGAAAAAAGTTTGCTCTCCTCTGCTGGCCACCAGCTAGTATTCCACTTCTCACAGTCACAAAAACAAGCACAAAAAATGCTTCAAAATTAACAGCATGAAAATTACATTAAGAGAAACACAATAAGAGCAATTAATTATACTCTATTCCTCAACAAAAATAATGTCATCAAGTATGAATGAACACTGTATTATCACAAAAATCCAGGCAAAATATGAGCAATAATACTTCAAAACATGCTTGAAATAAGGTTCAAATTATTTCTAAGGCACTCAATGCACTCTAACAACAAAAATAATATGACATCTCTGTAAAAAAATTATTAAAATAGCTTACTTTTATTGTAGACTGTTTTCACATTTTTAATCAAAAAATATTAGGAGAATTCATATGCAATTTGTATAGGACCAACACATCAAGGTTTAATTCAAATGAAGTCTTTTTGGATAAAATACCAGCATAATCAGTGCCACTGGCAACCATATACAGTGTGGATTTACTTCATGATCCAGCAGATTAAACTATACTGATTTCCCTTTCTCCATTCTAGCAAAGCAAATCTAATAGTGTGAACTGGAATAGGAACTGATTTTTAGTGGCAACCTTACAGAAAGTGCATAATCTATGGTGATTCATGATGGAAACTCTAACCACCTGCTGGTGATACCTTAAGAATCGTATGTCTTGACCCTTAACAGACCTTAGCTATCACTACTCTACCACTGTATAGATGCACAGATAGCTCCTGATTATGTTCTACATTACATAGATATGAAAAGATGATAGATTATTCATTTGTACTGTTGACATTATTTACATTGCCCACTGGGCCCCTTTTCACTGCTTCACAATTTGGGATGTTGAAGTCACACATTCTAAATGAAATAATACACTCAAATTGTTAGGAAATGAATGCCAGGTAGCTATTTATAGTCACAAACCACTGGGGAAACAAAAAAAAGCAAAACCCAAACAAACCTTTGTCAGCCTATGAAGAGCACACAAAAATACACCTGTATCAAATTACTTATCAGTAAATATGTGAAAATTCTGAAAATGCTTTTAAGTACTACAGTTTTGATTAGCAGCAAAGCATGCATTTAATATAGCCAGTCTGTTAAACAGTACATGTGTATATAAAATGTATATAAATGTACATGGCATATTTTATATACACCTAAATGTAGACATATAATGTGCAAGTATTTTGGAATAGCAGTAAAAACAGCTGTTTTGAAAATAGCAGTCCTGTGCAGTATGTGCCAGTTGCAAATCATTACTAGTAAGTAATATGTCATACCAGCCTTAGAATTTGCTACCATCCAAATGTAAGTAGAGAAATTCTTTCTTAATGTTAAAATCTCACTGATAGTATTTAATCTGTTTCTAATTCTAGTACAGTGAACCTACATATCTTTCCTGTCTGGTCATATTATAAAGCTGGCTTTGTTCACATAAAGACATAGACAGATATAAACAGTGTTACAGGCTTTGAATTATTGTTCCAGCAAACCTGACTATGCAAAAATTTTTTAAAAAAAATTCCAAAATTAAAAGATATGTACCGTTGGATATGGTGTTTTCCTCCTAATGTATAAACCTGGAAGCATCTTTCCCAATGTTCCTTGTAAAGTGCTCATGCTGTAAACAAAGCTAAAGTTAACAGTATCATCCTGAAATATCATGTGAGGTAACTTGAGGCTGTCCCACATTGGAATTCCACAGGGACGGTATTTAATAAGCAAAGCTTGCCCCTTTGGTAATTAGACAACTTGGGCTGAAGTACAGGGAGGTTGACTCTTAGGAACAGTTGTGAACCCTTTGTTTAGAATTACAAGTTCTCTTCTTTTGCTGAACAGTTCTTTGTTTCACTTGCAGAGCAGAGATACCTAGCAGGAAAAAAAATAAAATCAGTAGTTAGAATATATAGGGAGTAAGAATTCCTCACTATTCACAGTCACCAGGTATGGGATCTCTTTGCAGTATGAGCAGAAAGCTGATGTACAAATAGGGTGTCAAAGCCAAGGAGCTTCAGAAGTCTGTCAAAAGAAATGTTTTAGCTCAGAGTTTACAAGAGTTTGATGTAGAAATCTCTGGGTCATTTATGCTACACACAGGGAATTAGTTTGTCTAATGATCCTCTGACTCAGAATGTATGGACTAGTCTGCACTGCATGCAAAACAAATTAGAGCAGCATGGTGCACAGGTCTCCCACAGCTGATCAATGAGGCCTAAATGCAACGTAATGTATTTGTGGGCCAGCTTTAACTTATGTTGCTGATGTAACATCTCCAAAGACATCACCACTACAGTGAACTAGTTGAAAGAAAGTCTTTAACATCACTTCTTTCTCCTTTTCTAATTTCTAATTTAGCCTGCTACATAGAAAATTAGCACAGAAAGTGATGGACCTGTTTCTTTCAGCTTTATATAGGTGAAAATTGCCTCATAAACAAGTTGTGTTGTAGTGTTTTAATCATTCTATGAAAACATGATACAAAGACTTCTCATAATGTGCTGTGAGAAAGTAAAGCAGGTGTTTCTTTTTAGTCTCAAAACTTTACCACTCTCCATTCCAAGAGTAAGATCTCTTCTAAAAATTTCCCTGAACATTCGTATACAATATTTTAAACTGAGACATTCAAAGCCCATTCAGACATTCCTCTATACACATGGTCCCTCAGGAAACAGTGCTATATTGATTACTGAAGGACTGAAAGATATGGAAGTATTCCAGTAATAAGGACAGGAAAAATATGAAAAATCATTTATAATTTTGCACAGACACTTCAACACAGGCAGATAAAAATCTCTAAGATGAACAATTTTTATTAAAGTTGTAAAGCCATATGCCCATAAGAAAAAAAAAACAACAAACACATAGACTGAAGGCTGACAGCAAACTTTCATTCAGCCCTCCATGTGGATAACATAATCCTTAATGGAAAATAAAATCACTGAATGGTTTGGGTTGGAAGGGAACTCCAAAGGTCATCTAGTCCCACCCCTCTGCCATGCTCAGGGACATCTTTCATTAGATCAGATTGTTCAAAACCCCACCAACCTGGCCTTGAACACTTTGAGGGAGGGGCATCCACAACATCCCTGGGCAACCCGTTGCATTGTCTCACCATCCTCATGGTAAAAAACATCTTCCTTATGTAAAACCTAAATCTACTCTCTTTAAGTTTAAAACCATTGCTCCTTGTGCTGTCACTACAGGCCCTGGTAAAAAAAATCTCTCCATCTTTCTTATAAGCCCCTTTCAAGTATTGAAAGGCTGCAATAAGGTCTCCCTGGATTCTTCTATTCTCCAGGTTCCAATAACCTGGAGGTCCAACTCTCTCAGACTTTATTTGTAACAGAGATGTTTCAGCCCTCTGATTATTTTTTGTGGCCCCGCTTTTGGACCCACTCCATGGGTCTATGCCTTTCTTCTAGTTTCTGGGCCCCCAGAGCTGGATGCAGTACTCCAGGTGAGGTCTCACAAGGGCAGCGTAGAGGGGGAGAATCACCTCCTTTGACCAACTGGCTACACTTCTTTTTATGTAACCCAGGACACAACTGGGTTTCTGGGCTGCAAGTGCTGGCTTGCACATTGGACATTGCTGGCTCATACCCAATTTTTCATACCCCAAGATCACAAAGTCCTCCACAGGGCTGCTCTCAGTCCATTCATCCCCCAGTCTGTATTGATACTGGAGATTGCCTTGACCCAGGTGGAGCCATGGAATTTTATGAGGTTCACATGGGCCCACTCTTTGAGTCTGTCAAGGTCCCTCTGGATGGCATCCCCTCCCTCAAGTGAGTCAACTACATCACTCAGCTTGGTGAAATCTGTAGATAAGCTGAGGAAATACTCAATCCCACTATGTCATTAATGACAATATTAAGTAGTGTTTGTTCGTTCCAGTAAAGACCCACAAAAGACACCACTATTTATTGGCTTTTACTTGGACACTGAGCTATTTACTATAACTCTTTGGTTGTGGCCACCCACCTAATTTCTCATCCATTTTGTCCATATGTCAACCACATATCTCTCCAATTTACAGGTTCTCAAAAGTACTTGTAACAGCATCTTGCTGTGACATGGAAAAATATTATATTCTTCTCAGTTAAATTGCCCTTGCTGGTCCAAACCATTAAAGCCTTAAACAAACAAAACCCAAAAACAAAACAACAACAACAACAAAATCTCCTCTTTACTTCAACTCAAAGTGTTTAGTTCACAGTAACTGTACAAGATACAGGTCTGCCAGCACAAGAATTATTTCACACTACAGGGAGCTTTCTGAACCACTTTGAAGGAAGGTGCCTTCTTATTTGATGTTACTTGACAGACTGTATCTATGCTCTATACAAGAACTCTGCCAAGCAGACATACATCTCAGACACACAGTAGTTAGTCTCAAAGTAAATCTTTTCCTCAAACTGGTAGGAAGACCTGCAAGTGCAAACCCATCTTATCTCAGCCAAACAAGTCTGTGATGACAGATGCTTCTACTCAAAAATGAGAAGCTCATATATAAGAACTTCTGAGAGCTGAGGGCATGTGATCTCTCCAAGGAATCAGAGCCATCTGCCTAGTGTTGAAAACAGCCATTCCTACAGTCCAAAAGCTGACAGTCAGCTTCATAAACATGCACCTTATCTACAGACAGTGTGGACTCCAGGCATTTCCACTGTCAGAAGACCACTATATTTTGTATATTCATCACTGAACTAGATCAGTGACCTGGAACCTACCGGTCAGACAAAACTGAGGCCAGGTGCTCCTTCATTTTTTCCTAAGGGCTGAAATGCACCTTTCTGCATTTGTCACTGTTAAAGAGAATGTTCACTTGAGTGAGGTGAGAGGTTCTACACCAATGATAGTCCTACCACATGATCAGCTTATGTTGGTACTTGCACCAGATGGATCCCTGAACAACTCCTGCACAAAGCAATCTCATTAATTACAGTCAGGTTCTACATCTAAGTCTTTTATACCTAGCAATCCTGCTACCAGTCAAGTCTAATAGTCTTGATGCTGACTGCAAGAGCAAATAACAGTTTCTGCTACAGTTCCTATCATTCTGATTCATGGGAAAAAAAGCCTAAAACAATTTTTCAAAAAAGACCTACTTACTATCCCAAGTGGAAAAAGTGGGGCTTTTATGCTAATGTAGTATCAGAAAAATGCAAATCCTGTGTCATTAGATTACTGGTCATTCTTGAAATAACCAAAACATTCCTGCAGTTCAATAAAAATCCAGTTGGCAGTGAGTTTTTCACATTTGGCCACCCCTTGCCATTAACTGGAATCTTGGCACATGTAACTTTCGAGTACAGCCAATACTGGTGTGCCTGTAAAAACTAAGTAAAGATTATGTCTCTAGTAAGGACAAACACATGCAGTGTGGCTATTACCATGTGCAGTGGTGAGCTCTAACCAGAAATTGTCTTTTAATCCATCTTTTGGCCACACATTTCATTGTTGTTGAAGGATTAGTCACTGCCTTACCCTAGGAGTTGGATGAAATTGAACCCAGGATAAATTGCTACCCTGCATTTTCATGCTGCTCATCCTTTTTCTAATTTCTGCAGAATTTGTGACTTAGGAAAGGTAGGCCAATATTGCCTCTCAGTGGAACGACAGCTAACTCAAAACATGTAGGAATGTTGGTCTGTGGGAATAGTGCTGCACACGCACAGTGCCACATAGACTCTCAGCTGACATTCATCAGAACTGCAGGTGGGGAGATCAAAGATCTTGCAGCCATAGGTGTTCAAAAGAAAAATAAAGAAAAAAGAAAAGAAAAAAGAAAAAAAGAACTAAAAAAAAAGAACTGCTGAGCTTTGGCAAACTTTTTTACCTCCTTGAGGAGGAGCACAGATCAACAGATTGCTTGTATGACTAATAAATATTGCTGGCCAAAACAGTCTTCTTTTGTATGCTTGAGATGTAAGAAGTAAGAATCAACATGGACAACCATTTGGAAGAAGAAAACAATTAACATAAAATGTCAGGCAACATTAGCAGGAAGTGATGCCAGAATGCAATAAAAAGTAGTAGAGTGTCTTAATCACCCAGATATCACTAAGTCAAAAAAAACACTTTAGGTTCCAGGAGCACCGGAGCTGTGTACTTTCATCTAGTGACTCGTTTGGTATGTTCCAGAACACCAAAAAACATTAATTAAGCTAAATACAAATTAGAATCCATTAGTCATGCAACACAATTAAAGAGGTGCACTAATGCTAAAGAATAAATAGCATAGTAAGAATTTGCAGCTACAAAAGCTCCATTAATGCATTTTATTTTCAAACGATGAACCCCTGTGCCAGAGATCCAGTACAAACAAGGGCTGCCTCAAACAGGCAAAAATCAGAATTTGCTGTCATTCCTGAGCTATATTATCCTTCTCTGAGTAATACCTTGAGCTATTCTTTGAGTAGTTAAAAATGTATAGCTATCATTAGAGCCAGACTTGCCAGTTTTCCTCTTCATGAAATTTATCTTTCTGACTATATGAATGATTACTTCTCAAATACTAAAACTTCAATAACAATGGTAGTGACTGAGTTGAACAGAGTTATGAAAATTATAAGTGACAACATATCAATATATACACTTGATTATGAAGACTTTCTTTCTGTTCTTGCACGCATAGCAACCATTCTTTTTCCTACAAAACTAATGCTGAAACAACATTTCTCTTATAAACAGACTTCTGGTTATATGAGCTTGTACAGGTTTTGGCTGAGAGAAGAGTTAATTTTCTTCATAGTATCTAGTATAGGGCCATGTTTTGAATTTGTGCTGGAAACAGTGTTGATAATGTAGGGATGTTTTCATTACTGCTGAGCAGAGCTCACAGAGACAAGACGTTTTCTGCTCCTCATACCACCCACCAGCAAGTAGGCTGGGGAGCACAAGAAGTTGGGAGGGGACACAGCTGGCACAGCTGTCTGAAGGGATATTCCATGCCATATGATGTCATGGAGGAAGAAAAAGGAAAGGGAGAGATGTTTGGAGTTATGGCACCAACCAACCATTAGGTGTGATGAAGCCCTGCTTTCCAGAAAATGGCTAAGCACCTGCCTGCTGATAGGAAGCAGACAAACTAATTCCTTCTTTTGTTTTGCTTGCAGGCACAGGTTCTGTTTTACCTCCTACACTGTCTTTATCTCAAGTCATGAGCTTTCACACTTTTACCATTCTGATTCTCTCCCCATCTCACTGTGGGGGCCAGTGAGCAGGCAGTTGTGTGGGGCTGACTGCTGGGCTTAGATCATGACAGAGCTAGAGTACTCAGCTGAACACATCTCCTGTCTCTAATCATTGTTATTTTTGTTTATTTATAACTACTCTTTTTTCATATAACTGAATTTCTGCTTGGATTAAATCTGTTAATACAATTTATTTAAAATAGATTTCTGCATCAAATTGGGTGTTACATGTCTACTTCAATATAAAAAAGCATGATGGAAGTTTGAAACTGATATTCATTGTCCTATTCACAAATAGGCTCAGAAAGAACAAGGAGCTTGCCTCTTGTGCAGTATAATATTAAATCCAAAGGAAAAAAAAAAAAGAAAGAAAGAGTGGCACAAGAGTTATTAATAGAATAAGCATGATGGAAGTTTGAAACTGATATTCATTGTCCTATTCACAAATAGGCTCAGAAAGAACAAGGAGCTTGCCTCTTGTGCAGTATAATATTAAATCCAAAGGAAAAAAAAAAAAGAAAGAAAGAGTGGCACAATGGATGTGAATAGAATAATTTTGGAACATTACAGGGTTGTTTTTTTCATGCATGTTTACCAAATTTCTGTATAAATAAGTAATACGATTGGAGTGCTGAGTAATTTCAGGAGATCTGGGATAAATGGGCACAAGTTGATTATTCAAGATAAAGCTGAGGGTCATTATGCTCAGCTGGTCATTAATCCCCATGAAATGACTGGTATTGAGATAGTAATTACTATTATAATGAAAATGAGGGGGAAAAAAAGCATGACATTTTTCTTATAAAGCTGTCTCAGTTTCTGAAGTATTCGTGTTTCTCTCATCACCCAGTCAAGTTTCCAGCATATTTTTTAACCCTTTAGACAGTTAGTTCATCCTACTACATTTTTCGTGTCATCACCTCACCTGAAGTTTGGTTTCCCATCAGCTCTTCCTGGAATTTGGCGGCACAGCAAGTGGCAACAGTGATAGGAAAGAAAGATAATGCACACAAATCCACAAAAAGCAGAAAATAAAGAAAAAAAATTTCAGAATTATTTCTCTACAAAGTGTGCTCCATGATGAATTAGGAGATTGCATTATTATGGTACATGCTGTCTAACTGCTTATTCTAAATTAAGCATTTAATAGTGCTTTTAGCAATAGCACACGTCTGTTGTTGTTTCATTGCAGCTGTGGAATTCTTTCTCCAAAACCAGAACTCACCTTGTATCCTTACAACATACAGAACTGATACTGTCAAGTTAACTTGGCATGAAATCGTGAAGAAATTTGGCTGTAAGATGAAGAAATGTCTTTTAAAATTTGCAACATCACAAATCAAGTTTGTGTTGTTCTGGTGTTTCTTCTGAGGACTTTTTAGTCTTGGGAGTTCTTTTTTTTCACGTTTCTATTCGGAGGGCTAGAAACTTACTACAGGCAGAAGGGAGGCAATTTGTTTCCTGCTCGAAACACTGTTGTTCTGTTTCCATTGTGAAAGCCCCACCCATGCTACATCATGTTAACTTCTCATGTTAAAAAATTAAAATCTCAATAAACACTAAAACCTTTTAAAATAAGCTAAGGAAGATAAAAAGTAAGTGTATTGCTCTATATGTTTCTAAGGCAAACAAAATTAAGATACTCATTACTCTTAGTACATTTTTCTAAAGCTCTTCTGCAAACAGTTTTCTAAGAAGAGGATTCCAGGAAAGCTATAGGATGTACTGAATTCTTGCTGAAAAATTTTCAGCTGTTTCTGAAAATGTTTCACTGTGTATAAAATAGGGAAGAAGCAGAGCAAGGCTCAAAACAGCTTTAGGCAGGAGTGGCTGATAGTATGTTGCTCTGAGGGCTGCAAATCAAATTCTGCATGGTGGAATAAAACCAGATAATGGTGAACACTGGTAAGTGACTGGTAGTGCACCTCGGAGATTGATTTTTCCTTCTAGCTTGCTTAAACTGCTCAGGGAGTTTGAGGCAAAACCTAATGAGGCATGTCTGCTAGCCAAATGATACATTCAGTGCTGGACAGCTACCAAAACTTGACTGGCTATCTGGAGAGTGTGAGAAGCAAGTTCTGAAAGCTCTGAATGGCATTGAGCAGAGCATACTTCAGAAAACATGGCAAGTTGTCTGGAAAGAGAGACATGTTTTTGACAGCCAAGGTCAAAGTATGGTCTGTCAATTTTCTGGAAAAGAAGGAAAAACAGTAAGTTATTTGGGAGTAGAACCTAAGTACCATAATAGTGTCAGGGGAGCAAAATGTAATTATGTATCATATGAGGTACAGGATTCAAAAGTGCAGTGAAAAACCAAGGGCCCTTATTGTTGCTGGTGAGGGTTCATCAATTGGGTTGCAGTATGGCTACTTTGTATCTGCCAGCCAAAGCCAGGGCGTGCCAGAGTGACACACATGGTGACACACATGCGGTGGAGTTGGTCAGAGTCTGCAACTATAGCTTTTACGTGCACATGTTAACAATTCTAAGCAGAAAGAAAAAATATATATCAAATCTAGACAGTATGCTTCTAAACTTTTAAGGAGAATCATACCTATAAGGAGATTTAACTTCATTCCTTTCACCCACTCCAAAATCAGTTTTGTCTTTGCTACAAGTCCCATGAGCGAAGCACAAATGAGCACTGACTGTGGATAACATACTATCAGCATCACTGAAGAGGCTGCATGACTCAGGGGAAACACAACATGACTTCCAAATTTCCTATGCTCCTAGGAAAATCAAATACACAGCACCTCCACCCATGTCAAGAAGGATGCCAAGCATCCACTGGCTTTCTCCAGAGTTTATGTATGTGTGGAAAAGTATCACTTGCTCTTTCTCCCCTCTGCAAGACAAACATGGCATAGAGAATAATACCTTATACTACACTGTCATCCCCTGTGTCCATGAAGAATATGCTTTTATGTCTCCCCTAATGTAAAAGTTCCGGAAAAGTAGAAAATTAACTGAAGATTCTACAGAAAATCTACTCTCTATGGAATTCTAGCACAGCAGAAAAATAAGTAGTCCTGAAGAAATCAAGAAAAGCTGCATGTTAATTACTTTACTGCCATTAGTCTCGTGCACTTCTGTGGTGTTCTTATATTCCATATTGAAAGTACTAGCATATTTGCCTGCAAACTTGAAGCAACCTTTTACATTTTTGCAATTACATTTACAGCAATAGGACACAATGAAATGGAATGAAGCTATGTCAGGGGAAGTTCAGATTAGACATTAGGAAAGGGTTCTTCACTGAGAGGGTGGTTGGTCACTGGAACAGGTTTCCCAGGCACCAAGCCTGTCAGAGTTCAACGAGTGTCTGGCCAATGCTCTTATTCATATGACTTAGTTTTAGGTAGTTCTGCAAGGATCAGGGAGTTGAACTCAATGACCCTTATGGGTCCCTTCAACTTGAGGTATTCTAGATCTCCATTAAATGATAGCTTCTTTTTATAGCAGTTTGTATAAAATACTCAAGTCTATATTCAGCACACATCTGCCTGGTTAATTGCAGTAAAATGCTTTTTGCCAGTCTGAGAGATAAATGCCTTTACCACTACAACACATTCATACATTTAGAATAAGACTTTCTAGATCTTGATGATAAAAATGAGAGGCACTTTTATTTTTGTTTCCACAGTTGTGCAATATTTTTTCTACAGCTCCAAATCTTGGGAGTGTGTGATTCGAACAAAAATTTAAAATACTTGAAAACACTTGTAAGCAAATTTTTTAGACCTCATGGCTGCCAAAGTTATCTGTAAAAATGATTCAAGTATATCCTGAAAGTCTAGAGAGTGAATTATTATTTTATTTTGGAACTACTTAATAAGGATATTTCACTATTTACAGCTGACAGCTGCAAGACACTTGTAGGCTGGAATTCCAATTCAAAGAGTAGCCTATAAAAATGTTCAAACTAACATTTGAAAATATACAAGCTGGAGTCAATCCATACAATGAAGCTTGCAGAGATAACAGATAACTGAAAAATATTACTGAAGCACCAGGAGCTATATGTTCTTAAAACTGCTTAATAACCATATTGGTGGGAAGGGAGTATGTGTTTGTTTATTTGTGTTAGAATACCTAACCACAGTCTCCCTGGCTTTTAAATGTTGATTACTGCAAATACAAGGAACAGACTTACTTGATTAAAGTAACTTATTTATTTATTTATTTTTGTAATAAAAATATCTCCAATTTTAAGTTAGAGGCTTGCTGGTAAAAAGAATGAAAAATGCTAAGCTTATATTGTAACCAATAAGGACGTTTTCATGTATTTTCTTTCTTGTGATCCTCAAAGTCTTCCTGCAGGAAAGATTTACCATCTTTAGGACAAGGTGTTTACCTAGTTTCAAAGAACATTAAACTTTTTTTCATCCCCTGAACTTAAACGCTCACAACCACTTATTCTGCTTCTTGTGCTGTACTCAAAGATTGTACTAAATGTGCCAGCTTCATCCTTTCAACCTTATAATAATACAGTCCTGTAATAAAATAAACTTTTATTTAAATGAAGTTCTTATTCAGCTGTGATTTTATATGGAAAAAATCTTATGAAATTGCAGCTAAACTTGTACTATTCTATCATCTGAGTGAAAAAAACAGATGTGGCAAAAAAACCCCAAACAACTGCTTAGATTAGCTGTTATGTCCCACATACATTTCTTCCAGTCCAACCATCCATACCTTATAGTAAACTAAGTTTAGTTGCACTAAACTAACTATACTAACTATAGTTGCTAACTAACTGCACTAACTATAGTTGCACTAATCATGTAAACAGTCAGATGACATATTTGGGTTTAGCACATCATAATTCACTTTTCATTTTTTTAAATGGAACAGACTCACCTGTTAGAAGATAAACTGTAATAACCACTTTCCTCTAGAACCTCTTCAATTAGTGTCTACAAGATAAAATAAATCCATTACAAGTACATTATATTTATTAAAAGTAAAAAACTAATACATGCAGGTATATTTATAACTTACCTGCAACTGTTCATATGTCATCCCTTCTGCTACGCCAGAAACGCCAACAGTACCTTTAAGCAAAAGGCAAGTAATGTTGTACTTATGCTCCCTCTTCAATTTCTTAACAATTCCAGTACAAACATAATGACAAGAGAGATGCCTGATTATTAGCAGCTTATTTCACGAACCACAAAGACCCCCTGCAAAGGTGGGTGGCATCTTATGACATGATGTGAACATTTTAGGCATGCAATGTTACCACATTATGGAAGACTTCTCACTGACAGAAAATATTCGATGTACTTAATGTAACAGAACACGGCAATGCAACTTGCTTATTTTCCCTCCCTTAAAATTTGTAGTAGGAAGGCACACAGCCAGCACAGTCTGTGAGGACAGAAGTATTCTTTGCACGTTAAGAGACACAAATACTACAGACTTTAAGCATCTGATCTAATTGCATTGTTGTCTCCGGGAACAAAATGAAGCTCGTATTTAAAGTGACTGTCAGGTACTCATTTCCTACTCAGGTATTACCCCTGACACATACTATTATTTTTGCTTTTTGCAATAAGCTGTGGAGCCGATATGTCAGTTTCAACACAAAGGACATCATGGACTGTGACATTGCCTCTTCTGAATCTAGAAGAATGGAAATGACACAAAGAACAAAATCTAGGCTGCACATTTCTGTTACGTCCATTACACAAAAAGGCCTATGACAAAACAAGTCTCTGAACTGGCAGTTGTGGTTCCCCACCCCCAGATGATGCCAGTCATGGTAAGTGTGATTATAGATGGACTTCATGCTTTGTCACTCTGAGTATCAGTACTCTACAGTACCTTTGACACTATTCATTTTCTAAAGTATGTGTGTACACTTTACACCATATAGATGTGGTATAGCATGTAGCACATCCCTCTTCAAGCTTGTAGGGCTTGATCTAGCTATGTAATTAAATCATCCTGGTATAAGTTTTTCAAACATGACAAACCAATGACATAGGGTTTAAATAGAGTTTCTTTAAAAATCACATGGAAGGACAGGTAAATCCCAATTTGGATATTTTCATTTACAAACATTTTCAGTTATAAACATTTCTACTGATTTTCATGGATGAACCATGTGTTATTTTGCAGCTGTGATATTTCTTTGTAATTCCAAAGTATACTCTCTTAAATTAGTAGAATGTTCCATCAGTGATAAACTGCATATCTTGCCAGGAATTACACAATACAAAAAACAAACAAACAAAAAAAACATGATATTGAAAATCAGTATAGTCAATATAAATTTACTGTCTTTAATGATAGATTTTAGATCAGCAATTTCTTCTGCTTTGATACCATACACTTCACTATAAATATATATGCCACTACAGAGGTTTTGTTGCTTTCTTTACCTTTTCTTTCATCTGGAAGCAAAATATTTCCCCCTGAAGAGAGGAGTACTGCATGCCAATCTGCTGTGAATAAGTTGGGCTCTATCAATTCAGGAGAACCTTGCAGCAGCTGGGGAGGAAGGGGGAAAAAAGATAAGAAAAGAGAGAAAAAATCAAAGGACACCTGAGATGCCCACCTTCCTTATTTGTCAAAAACTTTAGAGTTCTGTGAGGCAGTTTACCCTTTCCTAGGTTTCCCAGTGCAATCAGCAGCAGTCAAAGGAGACTTCAACACTTTAGATTAATGAAAAAATGGTGAACACGGTTATGAACATCCTATCTTCTTCTCCACGGAAACACTGACTGAGCAGTGCAAGCTGCCAATCAGCAGCTAGTATAAGGCTCCATATTCTTTAGACTATCTGAATAAAATAACATAAACTATACATTTGTGTGAAGATTATCAGGGAATTTTATTCCTCTGAACCTATGACAGAAACAGCCAATGACACTGATTTTCTGAACTGGGGCTTCAAGTTAAATTGTTAGTCCATTTGGAAGTGGCATAATTCCCATTAGAGGGATCCCAGTATGTCTAAAACCTGAAGGTCAAGTTTAGCTACTTGATTATATAAACAAAGGTACCAAGAATAAACTTTAAAACATCTAGTTTTCAAATATCCAGTGGTAGCAACTCCAACATGAAAATATCTTTGTGGGCAGGAGAGAAATTCCAATTCTGCATTTCTGCAGCATGTTACCAGTTAATTCCACCTACAGAAACAGAAGAATAACTGTGGTTGGAAAACCTTTTTGCTACCACTGATCAGTGGAGGAATCTTTCTGTCTGTTGTTCTAATTAGGCTTTCTAATTCAGCGTAGTTAAAACCCCATGATTTTTAAATTATATTTGCAGAAATTGCACAACCTCATAACAACATCTGCTGGAAGAGTTCAAGCTAATTCTTTCCTCTATTTAGATTCTTCCTATTACCTCCAAATGATCTCCATGTTACCTAAGGTATTTATGACAGTGATTTTAGTAAAATACATACCATTTATTCACTGATGCTTATCAATTCTCCATCCTTATAACTGCACTTTTTGGTCTTGCTTTCTATTAATAGATTCTCTAACTATTCCCTTCAAGGTAGAAATGCCCAAAATTGTATTCAGCACGTCAAACATCTTCAATTTAATACCAATTACTTTTTAAATAGTCTATTTCTTCCCTTGTCGTCAGGTTTAAATCAAGTTGTTTTGAAGCTACAACCATTTTACAGTTAATAACATTTAAATAGGTTACTTTATTTCTTGGCATTTGAAAAATAGGCCAATTTTATAATAAGCGCTTCATTTGTCTTACCTTATTTTTTGACATCCTTTCCTGAAAACACCAACTCGATATGCAATTAGCAAATATTTCCTTAGATTAAATGTTTTGACTAAGTACAGGAATTGTTTTATGTAAATTCCAGCTTGATTTACAGGACAACAAATTGGCATGAAACTGATGGCTCAGAGAAAGGCATCTTTCACTATCTTTCGAATGTACTATCAATGTAAACACTAAGTAGCCACCTTCACTTGAGCTTAAGCATCTCAGATTAATTATTAAACAAGTACAGGAAAGATTAAGTATTTAGAGTCAGTTCATTCTGTAGCAAACAATCATGTAGAAGAGTGCAAGTAGGTGACAATAAAATGAGATTACACAGGGGAATTATGTGAGTGACAAGAAATTATCTTTGTCATCAAATTTTAGATACAGTAACATGCCTAATAACTGCTTTGTTGTCAATTAAAAAAATAAGTATCTTAGCTTCACAGCCTCCCACAGTACACAGATACCCAGGATGTCATTTTCAGATCCTCTGCTGAATACAGTCTTTTCTGGACATTTTAAAGGAACACTTAAGAATTCTGATAATAACTGTTAGCTCTTTCTCTGTTGGAGAGCACCCAGTATCTCACTGGAAAACATGTAGGCACAGTTCTTTAGTCATGCCATTCTTGCAATTCTGTGGTATTTTAAATTGATGACACTAAATTGTTTCTGACACATTACGCCTCAATGGGACAAGGCATGTTCTATTCAAGACACTCCTGGATGGTGCATTCTTCATAGTTTTAGTAGGAATACATTCCAAAACATAAGTAATTCTGGGAAACTAATAGTAAATTAAGAACAGCTTACATAAATTAAGACCTTACTTAATCTTTATCTGGCTTTGCCACAAAAAGTTATCATTTTCTTCCACTTCTCTTTCTGAGATTTGATGAGATTAAGTCTGTTTTTGCTTATTAGCAGCTAGCAGGTCCTATCCATTTACAAAAATGTTGCAATGATCAGACACAAACTCAAAACTAATCTGTAGAAATTACTCCATATTTTCCAAATAAAGGATCATTATGGAGCTTTATAAATATTTCCTTTTAAAAATGGAACCTTACACTTACACTTCTGTGATATTAATATCAATATCTTAATTCAAATAGAAAATACAATGTTGATGATAAGTAGTAATTGGTGTACTACACCTTTTTCATTTCTAATTTCAGATTACAAGGATTGCTCTGCTGACTGAAGAGGGACTTCTTGAATCTCTCAACGATTCTCCTTTTCAGGTTGCTTTGCAAAGCTGGAGGAAGCTACATGAAACAAAGAAATACATTTTCACCACTCAGTTACACCTCCCATGAAGATTATTTCCATCAGCAGTACCATTATTGAAAACAGTAGCTACACTGCAAAAGAAACACTGACATTTAATAGTATGGTGATAAACAGTGCAAGACATGACTTAAATGCATATTACAATAATGCTCCTTATTTTGCCCTTTCTGTTAGGCTTGGTGTATCATAGAATTTGATGCCTCTAGCCTTGAAGGTCAAGATCATTACCATAAGCCTAATATGGGTAATAATAGCTTTGCCTCCCTGATCAAAGTGCTAGTATTTGGAAAATTTTTATTCAGATGAAGTCCACAGAACACCGGACTAGATTTCACATTGGCTACAATGAGTTGCCCCAGCTGAAATTAATGGGACTTCAAGAAGCTTAGACTTCATTCTGCATGTATAGAAATTAATGTGAATCTTCCTCATGGCTTCAACAGGCTCTTTTACGGTCCTTAAGTACATCTTGAGGCAATTCAGAATGTCTCTTTTGCTTGAAGCTTCCTGTGAGAGGTAATTCTTATTTCACTTAACTATAATGCAAACTGATGTTGAATACTTTTTCTCCTGTGTTTTTTGGTTGAAAAAGTGCATGTCTTTTTACTCTGTTTAGAAAAGAAAACCACAAATCATACTTCATCGTGGTTTAAAGCTTTAATAGAAAATTCAAAGTGGCTCTCTTCCCTTGCCCTTTGAGATTTTAAAATAATTCTTATGTTCCAACAGTTAATGTAAAGCTTCAGCTGTTGGTCACTGCAATGACACCAACCCAGTCTGGTGACAATTCTATGGTACATACTGTCCTTTTGGAAGGATATCCTATGTTGTTTCCACGTGGTTGTTTATACCTGCAGTATTTCTAAAACTATAATGTTCAACCACTTACCTTTATAATCACATCATTGATATAAATTCACACAGTAACTGAATTCAGGAAGCTTTTTGACTACTCAAGGAAGGTTTGACCAATGATTCACATTCTAACTCTGTCACAGTACAAATTATAACATTTTCTTTTTCCTGTTGGAATACATTACTGCTCTCAGACAGCTATAAATCTGGAACAGCTATATAGGCCTCAGAGGAGTCCTGATTTGCTATGGCAAACCAGGGATCATGGTTACCAGGGGCAATTTTGGATTTTCTGAGGCTAGGGTGGTAAAGGATAAATCCAATGCATGAGAATCTCACTGTTGCCTCAGGCACTAGTGTTCAATTTTAGCTTTTGTTTTAATGAAATCAGATGTCAAATCAGTTAAAAAAAAAAAAAAAAAAAAAAAAAAGCCAAGGATTTACATAACACTTTTTTAAAGCTTTCTCTTATATTGTTTTCCAGAGATCACTCTGATTCTTGTTTCCAAGGAAACCAGATTGGGAAGGCTGCTGGCAGCCACAAACTAACAGGCAAGAACTCTACTTGTAAACTTCGGTTTAGAATTGTCAGCTGAAATACATAATAGAGGTTTAGAAAACAACTCTATATTATAAAAAATCTTCTACGTTATTTTTGTAAGAACATAAAAAAGTACAAGAGTAGCATATAGCATTCAGTGAGCCTGTACAGGTCTGGATCCTGGTTTCTCTGCCAACTTTTATTTCAAAACCAACAGACACCGAAAACATCAAATATGTTAGTACTGCTACAGTGGTCTGAGCAAGTCTTGGAGTTGCTCTTAATTTTCAGTTCTTAGCCATCCATGTTATGATAACTTGCATTAATTTTTAGGTCACTTGAGAAAACCTTCAACAGAGATTGTAAGTTTACTAATGAACATCTTGGACATACTCCTAATAAAACATACAAAGACTGAACTGCCTCATGTCAGTTAGCAGGTAAAGAAGAGAATTCTTGTAATAATTTCCATCAGTTCCAAATATTTTAAATAATAATTTATTTCTTTCTTTTTCCGATAATTTATTTCTTGTTCTACCTGCTTCAATAAGATTGACAGTTAAAAAAAAAAAAAAAAAAAAAAGGGGACATATAAAATACACACAAGTAATTCAGTAACATGGAATCCCCTGAGGTGGTATCACTTCCTAAATAGAAACTCCTTATTTGGGAAAATAAAAACATGTTTATTTAATAATAGCAAATTTTAAAAGTAACTGAATGGCAGTCATCTTTCTGAAGAGCAAAAAGTTTTCAGTCACATTTTCAGTAGAGAATTCAATTCAGATTTACATCACCTCCATTTCCCCTTTGGAATCTGCATGAAATAACTAACTCACTTTCACTGTGAAACATCTGAACTTAATTTTAAGGTAAGTCTTCAGTTTGAAAAATATCTGTACTAACATTTCAAAATACTTAACATATTCAGGATTTGAAGAATTGCACTAGATCTCCCAAGAAAGTCTTACAATTTTTTTACAATAAAAATTATTACTTAGAAGTTCTTTCAAAATTACTACTGTAGAGGAAAGCATTTTATATCCTCTCCATGACACTTAAAGTATTAATATTGTTAACATGACAGAATGTTGTAAAAATAATTTGTAAAATCCATTTTTGAGGTGAGCCAATGAATGTTGTCATATGACTCAATTACTGCCATCCTCCACATACTAATAGTCAAGGTTGGTCTTTATTTAAATGATATATTTTTAAAACATCCTGCCATCTGCAAAAATGTCAAGTTCTGTTGTTTTTAAAGAAGAGTGACTAAATTAGCAGCACTTTGCAGAACCATCATTTTGACAACGGCAAATAACTAAAAAGTATAGAAGGTCAGAAGCAACAGTAATGCATACTTGAGTTATGAAGATAATTTTGTGCAGCTGAACAAGAATCCGCTGAACAGGGTCACTGATCTGACGCACCTTCCTCTGTGATACAGCAATTCCTGCTGTAGATGTCAATAGTAAAATCAGGACAGTTCATTTACTTGCCTTAATATATAAACAGCATGCACTGTTTAAAACCTATGGATGTAAATATTTCGTTTTAATGCATTATTTATTTTTCCAATAGTGTTGGGAACAAAAACTTAAACGATTAGATAATGTAATTGATAATGGTTTTAAAAAGAAAATCTCTTTCTCTGATTCACTTATACTAAGTTATTCTAAGAGAAGAGAAGCATTAAGGTGCCTCATTAATCATAAAAGTCTTCCTACATTTATTAAAAAGTACAATTAAAGAGAAGATAAACAGAATTTCTTATTTTAACTCATTTTTTTACATGGACTAACACACATGAAATATGTTTTTAAATATTTTGACATTACAAAATTAATTTTCATTTTACCTTAAGAATTGCAATATAATGTCCAATGTGGAAAATCTGAAGAACAGTTTTATTAAAATACATTTTCATGCTGCCTTACAGTGATGTGTGCTGCTTTATCACAGCTACTTTTTGTTTCCAATATCTAGCAAGGGCATGTTTTGTAAGAAACCTAAATAAAATGTGCAAGAAGCTATGAATCTCTTGGGTCTTCTTTACTTTGCCTCAGAAAATTAGTGGTTTCTGTCCTTTGTCATAAATTCTTCCTGACCAGAGATCACTCTGTCTAAAGGGAGGCTGTAGAGGGATGTGTTATAAGTATTTTCCATGATAAAATGACATAATGATAAAGCATGTAAATAGCACTTTTCATGTTTCAAGTAAAATATGATCAATGCTAAACAAAGAATAATGCTGAAAAAATTTCTCTCCTCACAAAGGAAATAATACAGACAATTATCATGGCAAGGAGCAAGAAAACTGTATTTTCTTTTCTTATGAAAACAGTGATTATGTATAAAACTGTTTCTCTTCGTCTAAAGCCAGGCTACCATCCTCTGACAAGCAAATTAATGCACATAATGCATACTTACCACAGGCAAAATAATTCATGCATTAATATAAACTATCAATCACGGAATAATTTTGTTTGGAAAAGACCCTTAAGATCATCAAATCCAACCACACACCTAACAATTCTTAGTCTAGCACTTGACCACATCCCTAAGCAGCACATATTTTAAATACCTCTAGAGATGGTGACTCAATCACTCCTCAGGGCAGCCTGTTCCAATGCTTGAAAACCCTTTCAATAAAGAAATTTTTCCTAATATCCAACCTAAACCTCCCCTGGTGCATCTTGAGGCCGTTTTCTCTTGTTCTATCCCTTGTAACTTGGGAGAAGAGACCAACATTCACCTTGCTACAACCTCCTTTTAGGTAGTTGCAGAGAGTGATAAGGTCTCCCCTCAGCCTCCTTTTCTCTAGGCTAAACAACCCCAGTTCCCTCAGCCACACCTCATAAGACTTCTTCTCTAGACCCTTCACCAGCTTAATTGTTTTTTTTGGGAAATGTTTTATTTCAGGAAAATAAATTTGATGTCACAAAGCACAGTAAACTCAACACTGATTTTTTGATATTACACCTAAAAAGTTGACTACATTTTGTTAAGTAAAGAGCATTATGAACTTATCTATTGAATCAAAAAGAATACAAAATGATTTATTTCTGTTCCATGGAATAATTTTAATTCCAGCCATAAGAACCAATAGAGGAATACTGCTGATCAAGTTTTAGATAATTTAATACAATTAGAACATAGAAGTAAATATTAACTATTCTACAAATTGTCCAGATCTACAAATTATCATTCAGATTTTAAATATAATTATTAAAACAAACAAAACAGCTTGATTGTTATTTACCTAGTGCTCCTCTATCATGCTTTGCCTGCTTAGAGAGAGTACAGCACCAAAACTAAACCAGATTCTTGAATTCTTATGTGGGAAAACAATCTTTATTTATGATTTTTGATCTTGTGTATCTAAGCCATACATATTGTCAAACCCAGAGATTAAATAAAAGTACTGGACCAGGAAGCTAAGCCAAGGCTTTGGTCCAAAGTATCAAACTTCAGCCAGCAGCTCTGCAGCTCTCTTGATTACAGTTATAGCTAAACTACAGTCCAGAGGCTAATTTAGATCGATATTCTAAAATTTCCTCATACAGACACACCCTCAAGATCATAAGTTTCATGTATAAGTTTACATTCACCTAAAACTGGTTTTTTTTGGAGGGTTGTTTTTTTTTGGGGTGTTCTTTTTTTTTCTTAAATAATCTAGTATCAAGAGTGAAAATTCCACTGAGATGGAGAGGAAACCCAAATAACAAAGTTAATTAGCCCATAACTTAACATATTATGATGTTTTCCTGTTGGATTTCTGTGCTGGTTACCTTTAAAAAAAGTAAAAGAGAGATGTGCAGAGACTGAAGTGTCTAAGCACCAACCAGATCTGATCTGTGGTCTCACAAAAAACGAAGAGATATCAAAAATGTCTTTCTTTATCTCAGAGAGACACATTTCTAGTAGGATAGGGAAGGTAACAATATCATTATTATTGTCAGGTTTTTTGTGGCAACGCCTTTTGACTTGTGTTGAAAGAGGCAAGTGAAATTCAGTGCAAGGTTTTTTTTCTCTAAGTCTCTTCTTACTAGTAAGAGGTAGAGAAATCTTGCCTTTCTCCTGAGCCACTTAAGGGAAGATTTTTGGTTGGTCTTTCTGCTCAAGGTAACAGTGCAGTCCATGTTATGATAATCTAAAATAGCATATGCCACGTAGCTCTTTTTTTTCCTCATGTTATTCTACTAACTGTTTCAACATTGCTATATTCAATCCCAAATAAATAGTGTGGTCTTGCCACTACAACCTAGGAAATTTCAGGTTTTGTTAGGACATCAATAAAACTTTACTTCCTTGACATTTTACCTTTTTCACTGTTCCCTGTGGCATTTGACTTCTTCGCTGTCAACATCTTGCATTCGAAAACAGCAAATAAATGAGTGCCCTTTCTATTATGGGCAAAGATATTACTAATATAATAGGATACACTATTTTTTAGGATATAGAGCTTTCTCTCTTTTCTACTATGACAGCAATGATATAACTTACAAGCCTAGAAGGACTACATGTAATGTTTACTTGCAACGTCTACGTGCGACCACTCCATCACAATCTTCTTTTGTTTTGTTTTATTTTTAAATACAGAAGTACAGCATTATTTGGGGGATGAGGGCACAGGTGTGTGAATAGGCTGCTCAGGGCTTGCTAAAGAATTTTAAGTGTTTTATCCAAAAGTGTTTTATCCATCACTGTCACAAGATACTGGATTTACTCAAAGTACCAAGAGTACTGAAAATGCAAACAAAGCCCTAAGTGTTTGTCTGCAAATCATAACTATATAGTCAAAAGTGCTATTTTAAGAAACCCACCATGTCACTAATGAATCTACTGTTTTCTTAGCGTGGGCCCTGCACATGAGTGGAAGCAGTAAAGTTGAAGAAATAAAAGAGGAGACATTCTATAATGCTACAGGAGAATAAGGCTTAAAAACATGGAAATTGATAAAGCACAAAATTACCTGGTCGTAGTCTTGATCCCAGGCCTTCAATATAATCTCTATTATTATTATTAAAGAAAAAAAAATATCTTTTAACGTGTGTTTGGCATAAATGACTGTAGGAGAAATATCAGTTTTCTCTGACTCTTCCTCGCATTTCCTCTAAAAAAAGTCTGCCCAAATTCTCTCACTTTTAACTGTGCATTTAATAAGTAACATAAAGGCTGGCTTATGCTATGACTTCTACTTAATAAAAGTTAGACTCCAGTCCTTTCCCAGCTCAAATTCTAGCATGGAGAGTACAAAAAAAAGTTGAGAGGTTTTTAACACTTAAAACTTAGCAAACCACTAGATTACACATTCTTTTGCATCTGTACATTTTTAAGTACTTTTCAATTTACTTACTTTATGGATGGAAAACATAAAGAACAAAGTCATTATTGCTAGTGGATAAAAACAGGAGTATTAATGCATGTAGTACTAGTAAAGTGGGGGGGGGAAATGAAAAAAAAATAATATTACATCACCACCACACCAATAGGTCCATGTCACAAATGCTAGGTTCTGCCCTATACTTGATGCAAACATTGTCCCAGCCTGCTAGTTTTACTAGCTGAGGTAAGCCACAACAAACAAAGAGAGAAAGATGGGGAACTAAAAGAACCAGTATGATGTCCTGATGGATGGTAGCCTCAATAGCCCTAGTGTGGTAAGTGCTTGTATTACGTATTTTTAAGGCAGTAGGGAAGATCACAGCTACAAGGAGTAGTTAGGTAAGAAAGGCAAGCAGATAGCTGGTAATGTTTATGTAAGGGGCAGAGGAGAAAGAACTAAAGCTGGAAAACTAGTGAGTGACAAATGACAGACTGGATGGTGGTATGCTCAGAACAACTCAGAGCAAAAACCAAGTATTGCATTTGAAGTGATAGGAAAAGCAGAACCAGTAAAAGGATACACGCAGAAGATGGCAAGGTTGAAGGCAGGGCTGCAGAAATGTTCCTTACAGCAGTGTTCTCAATGGGCATTTGAGTGACTAGAATGGATGTCTCAAAACCAGGGAGGGTGCTGATTGCATGATAGCCTTATGAACCCAAGTAAGAGTTTTAGCAGTGTATATTGCTAGGAGAGGTTGTATCTTAGGGGTGCTAGGCAGAAGAGTGAGGCATATTCTGAATCACCGACTTTGAGAGACATGCAAGGGAAAATGGATGCTCAGGTATTGATGTGGATGCTCGAAGTATTGACGGATGTCATTTTTGAAACCAATCAAAACCCAAGTTAATGGGTAGGACTTCAGGTACAGGCAGTTATGACATTCCTTTTAGTTATATAGAACTTGGAAGGGGTCATAAAACAGCTTAGTATGAGTTGCGACAGTAATATTCCTTAAGTAAAAGCTGGACAAACAGGGTCTCTGGAGGAGCAGGGGAGAGAAATCAATGCCGTTTTTATAAATATTTAACTAGTTAAGTTAAAAGAGGGAAAAACTGTTCAGGAGGCAGATGGAACCAAGAGATTCTGGGATTTTTTTCAGAGGTGAAAGGAAAACAAATGAAGAAACAAGGAACAGAGTCTAGGAACAGGAGTGGTGCCAAGCAGAGAAAAAAAAAGTAGGTTTGTCAAGAAAGTGTTTGATGCATTTCTGAGTAACAGAGGAACAGAAGAAAGTAACAGAAGGAAAAGGAAAGTCCTTTAGAAGGAGAATAGGGATGGCCATGCCATATTCTGTTTTGGTTTGTTTTCTTTTTGAAAGAAATGAGAAGGACTCCAGAATTATAAAAATTCTATGTTTATACAGAAGATCTAGAGGAAATCAAAGAGACAAGATACTGTTCCATACTATCAAATGCACATACACATTTTTATATGGAAAAAAAAGCCACTTAAAAATGCAAAACTAGAATTTGGCTAACTAACTAATGTCAGTTTAAGCTGATGTAGAAAGGTCCACTTTTAAAAATATTTAACAGTTTAGTGTCAGTCCTTAAATCACTCATGTAAGCTTCTGTGTGCACACACCCTTAAACAATATCCTCAAGCAGACCAAGTATCATAGGCTGAGAAAAAGTTGCAACAACAAGGTAATGTTTCATGAAAACAATTGTGCAACTATTCCACCATGAAATGACCAAATGGAATTGATCATAACAATGATAAGTTACATAATCTATATTAAAATAATAAATCATACCTACCTATTCTGAGGTTGTCTTTCACAAGCACTAAAGCTTTGTTTAATTATACCTGAAACAGATGCATAAATATTATCTCTGCATTAACACACACATATATATATACACACATACACGTTAATATTTTCTATTTCCCAGACATGGCAAAAAACAATTTCTAAAGAATAAACTCTAAGCCCCCATTTTACTATGACGTTGCTGTTTGATGTATCAAAGACTTGCTTGCATCTTAATTAAAATCTCAATCCCACACAGTATTTTAATAAATCCCTTCAGAAGTTCACATAAATTAATGATACATGCTGACTAGATGTCCACAGATGATGTACCTGGATTTGCATTCAATATCTACCTCGGTTACTGCTACCACTGTAAACACAATATTGTCTCTAGACTGGATAAAAAGTTAGAATATCTACTCACTTTCTCAGAGTACCTTCAATCTAAACTATGTTCCACCAGAGTTCTATTGCTACTGTTCCATTAGCTATACTACATATGCAATATCTTACATCTTAAATAATCCCCTGATTTTAAGACCTTGAAGACAGGCATATGACCAGTATATGACCATGAATAATCAGCAATAAAACTGAACCTACACGTTGATGACGTTTATTGTGTAGTGCCAAAAAGTGTGAAGAGGGAGGAGTAATGTTTGATGATATTTATTATTTATACACTTGTAAAGCACTGTCTTAAAGCAAGCATTTGTCTTTAAAAAATCCTCCAAAACCATTCCTGTGATGGTAATTTTGACATGAGACCACTCTCTCCTACCAGTGGTACTTCATATTAAAACAAAAATTAAAAAAATCCCAAACTTAACATTAGTTTCTTGTTGGTTTTGTTACAGCAGTTACATTAATTTTAGAGTAACAGTAGAGGACTATTTTTCCTACTTTTCTGAGAATCTCTGAATTTTTTTTAAAAATCATGAAGGAGGCTGGCATCTGTCACACAGAATTCACTTTAAAACCAAAAGAAATTATATATCTTTATGCCAAATCTGTCTCACTAAAAAAGTAGATACACAGACAGAGAATCACAGAAAAGAGTATTTTATTCCTTGATAATGCTTTACTTCACAAAACAAATAGCCAAACTCTGTAATAGCCCAAAAGAAGGTTTGATAGGAGCATCTGATTTTCATAATAGCAAATATACTAGGCCCTCATAGAGTCAAAAATAGTCCAATTAACTTTAACACTGAGACAGAAAAACAGATAGGAAAACAGTGTCCACCATCTAGAAAGCAAAGGATGCCTCTGGAAATGAAAAATGTAATTATGCTTATGCAAAGAACAGATACTTCACTTCCTTAGGACATGGACAGAATAATACAAAAGTAGAAGTTCTGACTACACCTTGATCATGTTGCTTGAGGTAAAGATTATGATTTACAACCTCACTTACTCTGTTATAACTAAGTCTATAATATATTATGGGAATATATGTGAGAAACTTCGTAACAGAAGCCACTTGGCTAGAAAGCTAAGTTTGAAGACAGGTGTTTGCTAGAATTTTTAAAATAGCTCCCCTTTCCAAGTATTCATATACAAAATTGGATTTGAAATACTATTGCTTTTGTCTGATTCAAATAAATGGTCTCTCTACCAGTAAAGAGCTCATATCCAAATATCATCTATCACTTTGATGACTCACCACATTTGACTTGCTTATGAGTGTATTTACAAGTCCATGATATTTCATACCAAAATGTCCATCTCACCACTGACTGTACATGGTAGAGATGCAATATTTTCTGACTCATATGCTAAAAGTAGGATAATATTTTTTAATGCTAAAAAAACCCAAACAGAAATCATTATGCAGAACATCACTAAACAATAGCCAAGACCCTTCAGCCCCATTTGTATTGCTCATTATTATGATAGTGAACCACTGAAAAGCTACAACTGAGAGAGGAGTCTCCTTATGAAAATACATTTAACTAATTTCTTCAATAACTAAGCACAAGAAGGCTCAGACATCAAAAAATCACTGTAACAGATGTGTGTATACAGACACCCATGAACACTGATGACTTCAGTACTAATCGTTAGTCTTTTGTGTAAGAGTTATGCTAATCATACAAAGACAGGGAGTAAGAAACACCACTGATGAGTAGGAAAGTTAACTAACATAACTCATGCAGCACATAGTGCACAGTTCAGCCCAGGGTGTTACCTGGACTGTAGTTCCTTTTACCATGGTTACTCCCCTGACATGGATGAGAAGAGCAAGGCAACAAACGTTTTGTTCAAATGCCTTGCAAGAGGGAATTTCTCAGTTCAAGATGATCTCAAGGAAAATGAAATCTGAGCCCTTCATCTCTATCCTGTTTTGTTCCTACTGTGAAAGACACACAAAAGCCAAAGTTTTCGATTCTCATCAGCCTCCCTTCTCTGAATAGCTCTATGAAAATAGATATGGCAAATGAGGTATCAAGCATTTTTCTGACTGTGATTTTGGTCTTTAATAGCTGATGTAATTAAAGCAACTTCTAAGGCTTTAACTTCCTAACATGCATTGACATCAGTGCAAATCATACATTCTAATATGAAGTTTAGTGTTTTTCTCTTGCAGGCACCTAACCATGTAACGTCAAGATAAGAGGTTATATAACATGGTTCGTGTTTAGAAAAACCTGGGAAGACTGTAACTTTTGCTTTGGCTTTCACTTTCACTTCACTGGTATCTAAAACAAACAAAAAAAACCTCTGAAAATCCTTTCAAGTTGGATCAGACAAATAGGAAAATTGAATCAAGATTTCATATTAGTAGAAAACGACAGTCCATCTCCTTGAACGAAATGGAAGCAACAGATGTGTTTTTTTGAATGACAGCTTATTGATCTTTTCAGGAGAAACATCAAATTACCTTTATTTATACAAAACACTCTTACTAAGCTGCCCTTTAAATCACTGTACACTGGAATGGACAGTCCCAACCATGAACTACAAAAAAAGCTAACTTATTCTAACTATTACACAGACCCTCACACACATTCCGGTTTCTGTGCCACTGAACAACACAGTATATCATGCTTCTTTACAAAATACCACCCCAGATTTAAACTAGACCAATATTATTCTACATTTTCAGTCATTTTTTCTTTGACAGTGATGTGGTGGCAGCATGACCAGACAAACCCTTTCAAGTCCCTGATCAATACAGCCTCAATTGAAGCTCATATTTTCATGTCAGCAGTTTCCAAGTTAGCTAGATGAAAGCTGGTCACATTTTCCCTGTAATGCTGACATGCTTCACAAACCATGGCTGACAATTCATTCACTGTTAGTAATTTATGAGCATAAGCCAAGAAATACTCAAGTATCTGGAATAACTAATACTTTTTTTTTTTTTTTAAGCTATCTTTTCTTCTTCCCCAAAACGTAGACAAAATTTCCAGCATTAATTACAACAGATCTACAAAGCTAACTTCACCATTACATGAAACTACATGTGATCTAAGAATGTATAACTGCAGAATTACTTCTCTGGAAAAGCAATCCTGAGGTATCTATATACCAGTTAAACTCTATGATAGGAGGAAATGGGCAATGACTTCTAAAAATGCTAAATAAAGTAACTGGGATTAATAGGAACTGAGTGGATCTTTGCAGTTAAAATATTTCATTAAATCAATGGAAATATGGCACAAAAATTAATACTAGAAAAAGCTGATATATTGTTAACATCCAAATTTTTAAAGAAACAATTTAACAAAGAAGTAATTACCAATAAAACTTTGGATGTGGCAAGTTACAAACTACATTAAGATTTCAAATGTCTGTGTGCAGTGCTGAACTATTGCACTAAGAATTCTATGTCAGGGAGATGCACAAGGTGTTATTATTCAGTATAAACACCAAAATAGAACACTGCCTTTGCAGGCTGCTTTTCCTCAAGATGCTCCTTCTATGCAACCCTCTCCCCCAGTCAGACTAGGCTTCCCTGTATCCTATGACCTTCTCTTTTTACTCTTTTAGCACAAGAAAGTAACAAAGAAACAGCCTTTTTTTGTTGTTTTTTTTTTTAAAAGAAAACCTTGATAATAAAATCAGGGCTGGCTTAGTAACAGGTCCTCCAGCCTTTGGAATGGCACACTACCCAGTTACAAATGGCAAATCATATTAATGGATTTTAAGTTTAATTATAAAATAATTTATTTACCCTGCACTAATGGCTAAACATTTTAATTAAAAGCTGTCATACTTCTTCAGTACCTGGGCCAAAGTCTGACAAAAACCCTTCTAGCAAACAGCACTACCAACAGATAAAGTAATGTTACTGTTTTTTGAAGCCTGGGACCCTGAAGCAATAAAATTTGTTAATCTTAAAATAACTACATTCCCTTCACCTTTCAAAAGGACAGTTGAAATAATCCACAAATTTTCATGTCAATGTCACAGGATGAATGGAAATCTCAAATTTTGCTCAACTCTAAAATCAATCTTTTTCTTCTAGAATACTATGCTCTTTTATTTTCCTCTAATCAGGATCCCATCCCATTTAATAGGTAGATCATGGTAGCTCAGGATTTAAAAAGTAGCTCACAATGGTTAAAGATGTTTCACTGTTTTAATCTCTTTTTTTTAATTTTCAAATTTAGATCATAATCCAAAATACTATTACGTAAGATAACACCCAGCACAGCTGGTGCTTTTCTATCTGATTACTATAAATAACCACAGGCATAATTAATACTGTGTTTTGTCACATAATCCCTTCCTAATTCAAATCTAATCATTAAACATTGTTTCAATATGATTTAGTAAATTCACCTAGACAGGTAAAGATTGCTTCTTTCCAATTTATTTTTTACACTCTCTACACAGAGCACTCCATTTATGCATTTGCATAGCATTATTGTTACTAAGATGGAAGTTTTCACACTGTCTCCCATCTGTTTCTTAACAACAGTAGTTATATTTTAAATCCAACAGCACCTTCTTTGTCAAGTTGCACAATAATATTCTAGTTTTCATAGGCATTACTTCAAAACATAGGGACAAGCCACACAAAGAGACTGTGATGCAAAATGTATTACACTGGAAATGGCTGCCTCAGAGGCTCAGTCATTTTAGGTTTCTTCTGCTTGAACAGACAGTGAACTTGCAACAAATCATGGAACAACCAAATATTTTAAAACAACTAACATGCTGTTAGAAAGCTGTGTACACTTCATCCTTAAGGAATCTTACCAAAAGGAGACTCTTTCATGAGACTTGAACTGGAGTTGCTCGAGTTGTCCAATACATCCAGCTCATCATCTAATTCAGAAAACATATCTGCACATAAAAATACAAGTGAAGAAGCTTTTAATACTCCTCTTTTAACCATCTTCCAGTATAACAGTACTCCTGATGCTTCTTTTGCTAATGACTACCTTTCTCAGACTTGCCTAACGTGCTGTGAGCCTCTACCAGGATTTCTTCATATGTTCTTTCCTCATCTTTTCCACATGCAGACTGACAGGTTTCAGCTAGGAGGTTAGAATTTTCTGAAAATTCACTTTTGCAACTGGCTGTTCCACTGCTGTGGGTATGAAGACCCAACTTCTCATAACTTTTCTGACAATAAAGAATAAAAAGGAAATGTTTTTGTCTGTTTTTATCCAGCACTTGTTAGAAAACCTGCAAATGAAAGCATCACTTGCATATACACTCACACATAAAAATGTACTTTTTGTTCCCATTTAGCTGTTAGTCCAGGACTACATGGTACCAGTATCTGCCACTGATTCTAAATTTAAAGCAAAACTTCCCAAATCTTAACTTAACAAAATTATTTCTAGCTTTTATGTAAAAGGCATCTTTGGTTTTGATGAAGGTCTTTTCAAAATAACACTGAAAGTGAAAAGAAATTAAACAAATGCCAGATCAGAAAGAAATATTGAACAACACAAAAACTAAAAGACTAAACAAAGATAGCAGGTTCCCAGATACAAGCAATAGGAAGTTTACTCCCTCCCAGCTTAGATAATACATAACAGACTGGTTTTGGACAATGCAAAGCCTGCACTACAATCATGACGGTAGTAAAATATAAAGTGGACTCAATATGATATGATGCCAGAGAGACTACAAGGTTGAACTGGCCAAATGCTGACTGGCATTACCAAAGCAGAGCTAAAAAAAAAAATAATAAATACAGAATATATATTATTTGCTTGTAAAATTTAAGTGCTGAATCTTGTCTGTAGTATAGAGTTCTCTAATGAGTATTAAATTCTGCCTCTGTTGCTGCTAATGTTTCTAGTTTTTCTGGAATGAACAGAAATCCCTGATGCCTGTTACTGCTTCCATTTTAGTGCTATATATTTTGAAGGCAAGCTGTTTTTTTGATCTCTTTATATATTGTTCCAAGTCTTCTCATATTATTTCTACTGTGTGCAAATAAATTAATGCTTCTTTTTAGTCCATCTTCTCAGAGCAAAGTGCAATAAAGGAGAAAAAGAGATAAATTATGAAAATATATCAGATTAAACAAATTAGCATCTTTAATATTAAAGTAGCTTCAGGAGATAATAGATTCTTAAATACTTATATTCTTACCAAGTGTGTCAGATACAATTTGGCCTGTATCTTAGACAATGCTTTTCCAAAGTTTTTCCCATAAAGTATTCTGACCTTATTGGAACAGAGCAGAATGGGTGCAATAGAAACCCTCCCTCCTTCAGAAACCTAACTGCACCCCTAAGCACTGACCATACCACTGACTGGGTAATGGTCTGCTTCAATTACTTCCCCATCTTTTGTTCTATCCCCTAAACTATAATTTAACTTGTAAGAGATGTCAAGATTTTCTCTTTAAGTTTATGTGAGAAAAGGTCACTTCTATACTGAAGTACTGCACTGAGCTTATGTCCAAGACGCCACAATAGCACTGACTGCAGTGTAGCACAGCATGGCAACCACTAAGGATGACTTTCAAGCTCACTTAAAGAGTGTACTCTAGTCATGACACATGACCACACTTATTGTGCCCTGAACAGTCAGTTCACAATTACTGAAGAGAACCAATACATCTGTTCTGCATCAAAGAAAGTAATGTAAAGAGAGAGAAGGATCAAACTGAATGGATACTTCAAATTTAAAACTCCTCTCAACATTGGCAATACCGAAGTTTACTCTCAAATGACTAAACATTAACAATAACTTGTAAATCAAGTGGAGCTAAGGGAAAAAAATAAAGATCAAGAAGACTGTTGTTAGCAATTGGTGTCAGATCTAACTGCCACATCAAGAAAGAAAACGTGTTTGAAATGTGTGAACTGAATTCTATAGACCTCAGGATAAGACTAATCGTCAGACCCGCTACAGAAACTGTTCAGAGATCAGTAAAATGTATCCTAAAGCCTTAAAGCAGCTGTCAAAACTGTAAATCTCTCTCCTGTCCAGACATAAAAACTCATTCATTTACATAATGGATAAGGACCACAAGGACCTACCTGAGAATATAAGGATATAAAGAACATAACTCTGTAAGAAGAGCATGGAGAAATTATTCTCCAACACCTTGAAACAACCACTTCCATATCCCCAGAGAGACTTCTTTCAGATAGCCAGAAAGACAGATACTTATCCTGAAGAAATCTGCTAAACAGTGGGACATCAAAATACCACAAAATATCACAAACATTGAAATATGAGTTATATTGATATGTATTCATTTGAACTGTGCTCATACATTTATTATAGATTCCAGTCTTTTACAAATCTTTCTGGAGGCTGCTTCAGTTGATCCAGTTTATTCTCATATTTTCATAATAAGCTAGTACTTCAGTTTCCCCACGGGTCCAATTGTTTGGCACCTTTGCTGAAAGAAACTTTGCCTTCTGGAATAAACAAACAGTTCAAAAGGAAATCTAGGGGGGAAAAGAGTCTCGTGCAAAAAGGTTCCAATGATAAACCAATATTTATTTTTTTCCAGAATTCATCTTTATAATTGAGCAAGGGCACCTCTGCAAACACTTGAAATTCAAGTGCCAGCCATGAAGAAAAACCTCTATCTACAAGCTGAGACTCTTCATTCATATCCTGTAAACTTGCACAGTCTCTCTCTTCAGAGGTCACCATCACCTCTGTAAAATCATATATAATATAGTTTTGAAGAAGTGAAACCAGAATTGTTCTTTTCAACTTCTAACAGGAATCTAATCTTCTATAAATTGAAATTAACACTGTCAAAAAGAAACAAACCACAAAGGTTTAACTAAAATAAAGATACTGATCTTTTGTTTAGCTCCGTTTTGCTATATTGCTGTCCAGAAGAATTAACTTTTCTTTCTTCAAGAAATATAGAGCTCTCTAGAGGCATTTGAAAATAGTATTTAATTAATCTTCTTATTGGAGACAAGTAATTACAGCATTATACTAGTAAGACAAATTTCCATTTAAAGAAAAAAAAAAAACAACAGACAACAGAAAACTTCTTCCACTAATAAACTATTTGTAGAAACTAGAAAATAAAAATGAGTACAAGCTAACACTAAATTGCCAGGGAAAAAAAGCATACTAAGCCAACATATTTCTTTAACTAAGGTAACAGCTATTGTTCACTGGGAATGAGTAGTACATGTTATTTACAATGGTTTTAGTAAGGCTTTTGGCAATGTTTCTTATGACATCTTACAAGAAAGCTAGGGAAGCGTGACCTACACATAATCATGATCAGTTGGCTGTACAATTGATCATAAAAATTGTACTCAACTTGGTAGCTACTTTGAGTGTTAAACTGAAAATGGGTGAAAACATAATTTTTCAGGCTCCTTTCTGACCTTGTTGCAAAACCATTCCATGTTGTGACTGAATCACAATGATAATCTGTATAATGGGATAGACAGACTGACTATTAAATGTGCATAGACTGCGATACATTCACATCACGTATCATACTAAGCATATACCTCATACACAGATTTGTGTCAATGCAAGTGACAATAGGTTTCTAAGAAAGTTTTGACAAACTGGAGAAACAAGAACTACTGATGAAGTTTAAACAGGGAGAAGGCAAAGTTCTATGAGCAGGGAGAAAGAACTGTACAAGTGCACAGGCAGGCGAGGGACTGGTCAGACAGCATCTGTGCAGGAAAACAGGGGGATTTTGGTGGATCAGAAACAGCATGACTTAATACCATTACACAAATTACATTTTTCCTCTCCATCTTTTCCTACTCAGAGCATAAAAATATAATATTGATCACCTTGAAATGAAAGATACTCTGTGAGAGATAATTACCACTATTACTATCACTTCTTAGGGTCCTCTGTACCCTGTGTTACATCAGCAACCTTAGCCTTTCAGAGCTGAACACCCTAACTCTATTAAACACATTTCACCCCTACATTTACTTCTGTTCTTACCTAAACAACATTTCCATGGAAAATAAAGGAAGATAAGAATTTATGTGGGGAGCTAGTAACGATTGTGGGGTTTTTTAATTAGGTTTATTTTCAAGCACAGATTTTATGTTATACTTGCCAGGCAAGGTAACTACACTTCAACATCTGCCTTTTAACTGCATGCTTATCAGCTTTCGCACTGACCTTAAACTACTTAGAACACAGATTTCTCTCTGGCTCTAAAAAATCTCTGTTGCTTAGTTCCATAAACCAGGACAGACAGTACACTTTTTATTTCAGAAACATTCACCATATGACACAAGCAGGATGAAAAAGGAGGCCATAAGTACATTTTAGTAGAGAGAAAACAAAGTAAATGATAGCTAGCTTCAACAAAACATTGAACTACATGGCAGAAACACTGAATTCTCTGAGACTGTGGAAAAATGACAAATTACCTGGCTGTGGGATTGCTGTGGCCTTGACTAAGATGAATTAAGTTGTCCACACCTCACAGAGTTTTTATTTCAGGAATAAAATTCCTG
>NW_009952263.1:4195141-4279115 GCF_000747805.2 Chaetura pelagica | reverse complement strand
CCTGCTGCTTAAAATTCTTCCTAGTACTTTTAGAAAGAAAATTGTCTTTTTTTTTCTAAAGTCAAACTTTTCAGGAATGATTATTCTCTTTATTAGAAATCTTGTGACTTCATAAATTTTTTCTACAATACCAGGAACAAAGAAATAACTTGGCTTCTTTTGTTTCTAAGTCCTGGGGCATTCCTCTGAAATTTGAAAGACCCTAGCCTGATTTATTCTCTTATTTACAACAAGGACACACAATCCAGTCTCCAGTTGTCATTACTGAGCGATGATCCCCTCAGCTTCTGTAGTGTTTTGGATCTTTGTCAGATCCTCCTGCTGCACATGTTTCTTTTAATATGTATAATAAAATACCCATGGGGTGGAACTAGAATTACAGTATTCCTTGAGAAGACTGCCATTAATTCCCCAAAATACAGAGGTATTTTCCTCTTGTTATGTAGATAGGTGTATTTTTAAAGTATTTATACAAACCAGAAGCACTCTTCCTTCAGAGTAACTCTATTATTTCACACACATCTTAGAAGTGTCTGAATAGGGCACTCTTCTCTCAAACACAGGATCATTTCACTGAAATCCCAAATCAAGAAGCTATCCATCTACAGTACCTTTTTTTTTTTTTTTGGTATATTTCCTCTGGTTATGCGAGAACAAATATATGAAGACATTAAAAATAATAACATACAACAAGCTTCCAAATTTGTAGGGTAAGAAAACTAGGAAAATAATTCTCATATTGTTTTAAGTTATAAATCCTACTCTGTATCTTACTTTCATCTCAGTACCTCTTACACTTCAAATGACAGTGGTTTGTTGATGTTTTCCAGGAAGGTGAAAACATCCCTTTTATTGGAAAAAATGGTAGCTGCTAATCATGATCTTGGACTGACAGGTCAAAATTATTAACACTATCTACAAGTTTTATGTTTGGTCAGGAAAGTGAAGACAAATAACATACTTTTTTTTAAAAAAAATCTCTGAGTTTGGGACCAGGTGTTCCTGAAAACCTTTTTCCTGCACAGAGGTCCTTCAGTGCAAATTACAGAGCCCTGATAAAAGGTATTTAAGAGAGATACAATAGCTGAGCAGACGAGTAACTGCGTAAATTATAACTTTGCTTCATAATTACCATATCAGTAACTTTCACAGTGAGCTTTACTACACAAAAACACTGTCCTTGTATTATTAAATAAATTCTCTGAGATTATATACAAGCTTGGTTCAGTATGTAAAATACTGACGTAATGAAGAGTTCTTAAAACACTGCCTGAATCAAATGGGAGAATTTCAAGAATTATTTCTGCAGGACTGTATCATATAAAAAGTATTAAAAAATACCTTACCAGCATCACTCTTCTTAGCAATCTGTAATTAAACATTATATTTGTGTAGGTTCCATTTTCTAGGTGTCATTGCTAGTGAGACATACACAAGATTATCCATTTGTTCCACCTTAGCCAAGTGTATATTCTCATCTTCAGAAACCATTCACAAGTGTGCAGTAATAATTAAACATGATTAGATTCTACCCAAACTGCAAGTACCTCCCTAACAATGGCATTTTCCAACACAGAATGATACAGGGTTTTAAGATACAGTTATTTTTCCTGCATAAGCACATCCACAAAAAATTAATTAATACCTTGCTAAAAAGTAGAACCTGCATGGAAGGATGTTCTAAGAGGATGAGTCTTTTCATTTTTATTTATTTTCTGCTTTGTCATACCTTCTTTTCTCAGATATGACAAACAATGATAAAAAATAAAACCTAATACATGCACTTACTTGTGATAAAATGGGAAGCTTTTGGTGATAGGTTACTGCATTTCGATTGGCCTCCATGAAGCACCTCTGGGTTCGTCTCCTCTCCCGATCCAATTTCTTCTCCAGCGTAAGATGAGAGGTAGATAAAACATCCAAGTATTTCATCATCACATTAGACAGAAGTGAGCTGACCTCCACTATGTCTGGACGTGCCTCTGCATCAGGAGTCAAACATCTAAAGACAGAACATTCTCTAATGAAAGCTAATAATTTCTTTCTAAAAAATTGTTTAGTACCACAGCATTCCTCCATTGGTATTTATCTAGTCATGCTGGCTGGAACTCTGCTCAAGCCTCTAGGGGGCAGTTTGACACTGTGCAGCCCTGGTGTTGACACACCACAGAGCACAGTCTCTGGCATCCGCTGGAAGAATTATCCTTGGCACTGCCCCAGACAGAATTGCTATGGGGGGCTGCTGCTGTGCACTACTGGACTCTGCTGTGGAGACTATGCTCTGCTGAAGGTGCTGCACTGCTGGACAAAGTAGCTGTAAAGGAGAAAGTCATGCTGTCAGAAGGATTTACAGGAGAATGACATTCTTAACAGAGATTTTCAGGAACTGAGACTCCCAAGCAATGCAAAAAAAAGGAGGAAAATCTAGAGATTATTCTCAAAAGAGCAGTGGATGGAGGCTCCCAGGAGGAGGTAGGCTGGATACTTGTGACTTTTGCCACAAGAAGGAAGGCTTTTCCTCTAACTACAAATATGCAATTACAGAACAGGTATAATTACTTAGGAACAGGTGAGGAAGAACAAGATCTTACAGAGGATACATCAGTGCCCATCTGCAATCTGACTGCATGGAGTCCAAGAGCTTATGGGTAAGAATCAGAGGAACAGACCAACATTAATGACATTGTGGTAGATGTTTGCCATAAACCACACAAAAACAAAGAGTAAGTCAACAAAGTCTTTGTTGGACAGATGGAGGAAGCTTCATGATTGCAGGCACTCATACTCACTAAGGCTTATTAACCACCCTACCTGCTGATGGGTTAATATGGCTAATTTTCATAACTTTGTTAATCTGTTTTACTTAAAGTGTTATATTTGCTTTAAACAGACGCAAGTTTTTCACCCTTAAGAAATATTCCATTTAATTATTTTTAATATTTTTTATTTTAATCCACTGAAATTGGTCAGAATTTCCAAGGATGATGTCAGCTATAAAAGATTTCTGATAAGTTCTAAATCCATTACCCGTGCATCTAGAAATAAATTATTTCTTTATGACTAAACACTGAGTAGACTGATGTTCAACTCTAAAGGACTTCGAAGCTTGTGATTCCAGAAGTTTCATTAGTAATGTAATACAATAATCCACTGAAATTGGTCAGAATTTCCAAGGATGATGTCAGCTATAAAAGATTTCTGATAAGTTCTAAATCCATTACCCGTGCATCTAGAAATAAATTATTTCTTTATGACTAAACACTGAGTAGACTGATGTTCAACTCTAAAGGACTTCGAAGCTTGTGATTCCAGAAGTTTCATTAGTAATGTAATTCAATAAAACTGTATTTTAATAATAATAACACTAACTGCAAATTTATTGTTGCAACATTAAGCTTTCAATGTTTTTTTTCTAATAATTATCAATAAATTATTCTTTTAATCTTTGAATATGTACTATCTTCAGTCATTCGGAAACAACTTCTTCATTGTTGTTAATGTTTCCTCATCTATTTTACAAGTAAAATCTCATTATTACTATTTTACTCTAATGTTCTTTTTTCTTTATAAATATCCCAGAAAGCATAAGCCAAAACATAAATGTAAAATTTCATTTAAAGATTAACCAAAACTAAGAGAATCAACATTTTTTAAAAAACATTGTATGCTTCCCACTGCTCTTAAAAGAAGCAGAGAAATTCTTACATTATAGGAAAACTCAATTTTAATATTTTCATGCAAATATTTATTTAACAATGTATTTAAACCAGTGACCCTCCACAGCAGCCAGTCTCATTACCAAAGAATCACAGAATGTCTTGGGTTGGAAGGGGCCTCTAAAGTTCACGTAGTCCAACCCCTACCATAAGCAGGGACATCTCCAACTAGAACAGATTGCTCAGAGCCTCATGGCCTGGCTTGATGGATGTCTCCATGGATGGGGTCCCCACCACCTCTCTAGGCAACCTGTTCCAGTGATCCACTACCCTCATATTAAAGAACTTTTCCCTAACGTCCAACCTAAATCTACCCTTTTCTAGCTTAACACCATGACCCCTCGTCCTATCATTACATGCCCTTGTGAACAGTTCTTCCCCAACCTTCTTATAGGCCCCTTTCAGTTATTGAAAGGTCACTATAAGGTCCCCCCAGAGTCTTCTCTTTTTCAGGCTGAATGACTTCAGCTCCCTCAGCCTGTCTTCATATGAGAGGTGCTCTTATGATGATATGGGACATTCAGTGAATCTGTTTAATACAGCCACAGTATCAATAATTATAAATAACTCAACAGCTGGCCTTAGAAAAACCCTCAAAAATGTCCTATTACCAGGAATGAAAAGGAAAAGACAGAGGGCCAGATACGCACATAACTCTATCTAAGGCACAGATAAAGATTTGTTTAAAATGCAATACATACCAAGCCTGATGATCAGAAGACTGGAGGACCTGCCATATGAGAAGAGGCTGAGAAAACTAGGTTTGTTCAGCCTTGAAAAAAGAAGGCTTAGGGGAAACCCTAAGCTATGTTCCAGTACTTAAAGGGTGGCTATCAAGAAGATGGAGACTCCCTATTTACAAGGAGTCACATGGAAAAGACAAGGGGTAATAGGAACAGATTCCTCCTGAGGAGATTCCAATTGGACACAAGAGGTAAATTTTTCATGATGAGGACAATCAAACATTGGAATAGTCTCCCAAGGAAAGTGGTGTATTCCCCCACATTGGACAGTTTTAATTCTCAGCTTGACAGGGTGCTGAGCCATCTCATATAAACTACAGTAGTACCTAGAAAGGTTGGACCAGATGATCCTTTCAACCTGGCATTCTATGATTGTATGATACGATGTGACTGGAAAGTATTTTCTGGATGCATTTGGAATTACTGTATTATTCTTAAATAGCAAGCAATGAATTAATAAAGACAGTTACTCAACTACAAATATCTGTAAAATTTAATATATTACATTTTATTTCAGGACCTCTTAAACTTAAATGTTAGTTCTACTAGCTCCCATCCTCTCCATTGCTCCCCTTCATCCTCAAGGTCTTTAAATAACAGAAACCATTTTGTACAATAAAACATAGTATAACAATATCACAGCCTTTGTATAGTAAAATGCTTTTTAGAGATGGAATTCAACACAAGTGAGAAAGAAAATACTAATAAAGTTTTTCTAAATTGGAAGAATCAAGGGCTCTGTATCTCACAGAAGTGCAGCAATTCCCTCTGTATACTTTGTCTTACATATATTATCACCAGGAAGATGCAACCATAGCTAAGAGAAAAGTGTAATGAGTGAGTGGAACAAATATAGGCTCATCTTCTCATCCATTGCTCTGTTATCTCTGCTATTCTGCTAAGAGAATTAGAAAGTATGGGAAACATTTCTGTTGGTCAAATATGATCTATAAACAACATATTGCAACAGATTGACTTCCTTCACCATAAACTGCACTTGAAAATTACTCAAAATGCAGTATTTTCATGGGGGCCATGTGAGGGAAATATAAAGCTCTGCACTGGTATTGTTAAACTTCAGTACTAAGTATAAAGTCTGTACTGGTTGGATAAACGTACTCGCTATACTGGTATGAGTTTTCCAGTCACATCTATGCCACAATATTGCATGTATTATTAGCACGGTAAAGTGATATCTCCAATTTTCTTTAAATCAGAAGATATGACATATTCAGAGACAAATACTGGCAGTAGCTAAAGTCAGCAAACATTACTGCTGGAAACATACAAAACAAAACACCTTTTCAGTAGGATATCAAAATAGAACTGGATGAACAATTACCGCTTAATGGTAAATGACACTTTTTCAGAGTACAGCCCTTCTGGAACAGGTTCATACACAGCCCCTACTATCTGCAAAATAAAGAATATATAACCAATAAAAAAAATTATTCCGTTATTTATTTGAAGATCCCATATGACTAGTATTACTCCTTGAAACAATCACATGGGCATTACATCATCAGCTCTAAATTGTAAAAGAACTTAGAACACATCTAATGCAGAATGTCACTCCTAATTAGATATCCTCAGGTACAATACACAATGATATAGAAAATCCAATATTATAGTACATCAAGAAACTTTATATATCTAAGGCACCTATCTCCAGATTCAATGATAAAAATAGGCTAGTCTGAGATGTAATAATATGCTAACATTTACAGGCAATTTTTGCAATTAGAATGGCAAGATAGCAGTTCATACAGTGATAAACATGTGCTCGTTCACACATCAGACCAGAGAGCAGTTTACGCTTCTATAACCTTAAACATAAATTCTCATGGATGTAGTGGACACATGCAGAAATAATTGTTAGGTTGATCTAGTAAATCCAAATACCTTAGTTGCCAAAGAGAGCATATTGGTGCTGTAAAATGGTGGGTTCAGAGTTGCCATCTGATAAAGGATGCATCCTGCAGCCCAGACATCAGCCTTCTCTCCATATGGCTCATTCTTTACAACTTCAGGGCTAAGTAAATGCAACACAATCCACAATATTTCATTAATTCACCTAGAAGTAGGCTTTTTCTTTTTTTTTTTTAAACACCCAATATTTAGTTAGTCACTATAATATATTTTCAAAGCACATACAGTTATGTTCAAAGGGTTGTATTTATTTTCCTTTAACAGCCAAATTCTTTAAATGGAAGTATAATTAATAGCTTTTCATCTTCCTCTACAGTTTTTTTTCACAATACTAGTGGTTTATATTTTGCTCACTTGTCCTGTCTACTCATGCCATTTTACAATGTCTTTGGATTTAATGATACAAATGAATTACAGCATTGACTTATTTACAGCTACGGCATTTCAATAAAATGGACTAGACAATAGATGAATCTATCACACCCTCTCGTAATTCAAATAGAAGATCTGAATGTGATTCCTATAATTAGAATGCTCCTGGAGATGACTTTACTATTAAAGTGAGTAGCACCACCTAAATGAAAATAAAAAAGAAATCCATTGTAAAGATCCATTTAAAGCAAACAGAAGGCAGCAGTAATTTTGACTCAGTACAAAGCAGACTCCATTTCTTTCTCTTGATTTCCTCAGCACTTTTCATGAATGATAATAATTTACATTAGTAAGGATATTCTGATGCTGGAGTTCAAGTCTTAGCAGTAGGTAAAGGTCATATCACATAATGTGTTTTTTCTCACTTAGCATCTATTCAGAGACACACAAAAATACTTGACTCCTTTCATCTGTAAAATCAACTTGAAAACCTACTTGGTTTCCATTTCTTTTCAGCCTAGAATTTCAAAACACAATGTCCTGGTTTGAGCCAGGATGAAGCCAATTTTCCTTTTACTGATTTTTTTTTTCCTTCAGTAAGCTTTCTTTTAACTAGCAACTGTGTGTTCTGCTAGGTTGATAAGACACTGGAATGTTTTTCTAACTACTGAGGCTTCAAGGCTGCACCTTCACTCTGCCGGCTCAGACACTACGGGGAGATCTGTGACCCCCCTGTAGGAGGCTGAGTTAGACAGACAGCAAAACTGGCCAAAGATATTCCATTCCATATATCTACGTAAGCTCAGAGGAAGGTCAGAGATGACAGAAGACAACTTCCTTCCTTATTTTTCTTCCCTTCTCTTCTGTCCACGGCCGGCATCCGGGGAGGACTCTGTCCATCCATCACCGTCGACCCTTAGGCTCAAGCTCTCCTGACCCCCATAACTCTCTGCTCTTCTCCAGCAGCAGCTCCGGGATTCCTCGGGACTCTTCCCAGTTCAGAGAAGTGCTGTGGGAGTTGCTGGGGTGGGGGGAGGTGAGAGGCTTTTGCCCATACCTGAATATATCTGTATATAATTGTATATATTTTCTTGTATCATTCATTAGTGTCTTAATTAAAGCTGTGTAGTTTAGTTTTCAATCCAGCCAAGTCTCTCTCTTTTTCTCTCTCTCCTTCCCTACCTGGGTGGGAGGGGGAGAGGATCAAGAGCATTGTTGTCGGACCTGAGTCAAACAGTGACACACTATAACAACTTCATGATTGTACTACTGATATCTTTGGAACTGAGAGGCACTGTGTAAATTCAATTGATGATGCAGTCTGGATAAAGTATGGTGCTAGAAGGTGTTCTGCTGATTTGTACAAAATGCAGAAAACAGATAATTAAAATAAATTAGATTAGGTTCCTTAGATAAACTATTAAGTGATATTAAGAAATAAAGTGATCTGAACAGAATAGAAAGTCAGAACCAAGGTCACAGTGTGGGTAAGTGAGAGACACTCACAGGTCACGCATTTCTGATAAAACTGATCAAAAAAGATACCAATTCTTGGGCAAAATCTAACTAGCAGTTTTCCTTGATGTTTGCTGCCAACGTAACACAACCAAAGAGGGGAATGCAGGATGTTGATAATGGTGTTAGAACACAATGCCATTTCTGTAATCAGACTGTCTTTGTTTCTCACTGTGATACTAATTCATCAGAGGACTTTGTCGAAATTTCATTTTTATGTATTAAAATCTAACTATTAAAGTAAACATTGGTATTGCAACTTATCAATAAGGCAAAGCCCCTGTCTTAGTAAGTTCTAAACATGCTCCTGTTCAGAAAAATAAATCTGACTTGAATTTTACAGTCTTTCATTCTACTAATAATTTTCATGCATAAAAAGGCATGAAGCTATAAATCATTCTTTTAGATGACTAAATAATATTAAAAACCAAATTGAGAGTATTCAAGCCAGTTCTATGTACCTATGCAAAAAGTCTCATAGCAGTCACAGAAAGAATAAGCCAAATGCAATCACAAGAGAAACAGAAGCAATCATGACCTGGCTTGCAGAATCTTGTATTCATGAACAGCAGGGAAGCACCTAGCTTGATGTGCAGAGCAAAAAGCACTCCATTGGGTGGGTGACTATGAAAAATGTGTTTGTTACTAGTATGGTTTAAAAATCACAGAAAGAATACAGTGCTGACAGAGTCATAGTTTTAGCATGGTTTCACACAAATGCATAACAGTACAAAGTTAATGAACTAATTTGGTCTGCTTACTCATGCTGAAAGACTTCTTGTACTAAATGCGTATCTAATATATTTTTATGTTTATTTTTTAATCAAAAGGATGACTTGCAACAGAGTACTCCCTCATCTTTACTTCCAGAACAAATGTCTTTAGTCAGAAGTGCATTATGATGACCAATAACTCAAAGAAATATTGCTACATGCTTAAAAAATACTCTGTTAATTAATTAATATTTATCTAGAATTACCATAAAATTTTTACTGATCATATAAAATCCCATACTTACATGATGCTATGCTTTAATGGCTAAATAAATTTGTAATTAAGATTTTTAAGTAGAATGTTCAAATATTATTTATTTACTTTCAAGAGATGTGGTGAAATCCCTCACCATGATCTACAGGCTTGCCTCACCATCTGCTAGTTAGAAATGTGGGTTGGGTACAGTACTTGTTGACTAGCAAAACAGTTCTGCAGTCGAGTTTCATCTTTTGGATCTGCACTGTTGAGCGATGCCAAGCAGAGAAAGTATCCAGATCTGCTCCTGTACACTGCCACCCACAAACAGGAGGGTGGTGGGAGTACATATGGTTTGTCTAATTCAGTTGACAACTGTGTATAAACTGTCACTGTCTGGTCAAGACCAGAAAAAATTAGTACAACCAGACTCTAAATTTTATTCCATAAAAATTCTACAAAATCAGTCTTAGCTACAAATAATGAAAATTAATTTATGGGTGTATCATTGGTATGACCTATTTAGTTTTTGTTTATTTGTAAAGTCACAGTTCTTCCTTTAATTTTTAGACTAAGAGATCTTGATTGGCTGAAATACGATAGTGGCACTAATTAAACTTTTAGCAAACAGTTGTCCATATCATAAAATCAGCATGCAACATCAAAATAAAATACACAAAGGGAGAAACTCTAAGAGCTGATAAAGAATTTCATATCCATTGCTCCAAGGGCTGATAGTACTGATGTTATACTCTAGATTTACAGTCTTGGATATTAAAAGAGACAGCAGATACTTATATAATTAGTAATTTAGTTCTTGCAGCTAACAAATTCAAGATAATCACTACAGTTCTCTAGGCTTATAAATCACTGCGCATTTCCAAATTACGTATTCAAGCTGAAAAAGCTTACTTCGGCAGCATTATGTTAACTGCAAGAGAGTCCTTTGCTGAACAAATGTCCACAGCAATAGCAAGACTAAATTCTTCTAAGTGAAAGACACAGAAATATATCCATAGAATGCTTTTCCAAATTCTCAGGATCCTGGAACAGATGGTTTTATAATCATTTCTCAGAAAGTTCACTCTTGCTCAATATATCACCATTGTTTTTATATTTAATAACTAAGTCTTCTATGCCAACAGTCTTTAAATGAGTCTTGAATTTGATTAAGCCATTGCTTCATCCAAAGTTACCTCTTTTTTCTTCTGAACTATTTCTGCAAAACTAAGCAGAATTTTAAATACAAAAGATAGCTTTCCATACTACCCCATATTTTCAATTGGGATTTAAAAAAAAAAAAAAAATCCTGTCAAAATTTGTGCTACTTGCAAAGCAGTACCAATTCACCAAATCATCTCTACATGGCCTTGGGGACATTTTTGCACTCAATCTTTCAGTTGTAATTTTGCTCAATGACATTATATCGTCATGTTTTTTTTACCTAAGGATACTTTCAAGAGAGATTTACAGACTGTTCCAACCTGAACCTGCTACATTAGTATTATCACATACCTATATGAAAGAGCATGATGATTAGCTCTTGTTCACATCAGTTATCAGTGGACAGAAGTTCCAACAAGAAGGAAGAAGTCCTGAATTTGGAGGGGGAGGAAAGGGCAAGCTGAGGGAATGATGTTTCAAAACAGCATTAGTTTTTTAGAGCTTCTAAAACTTCTAAGAATTGTTGTTAATATTTTCAAGCTGGCTTTACATGCGTCGCAATCAGCAAAGATTTCCCAAACTGCACAGAACTTCAATAAGCTACTCGTTACTTGGCTTGGGACAGTGTTCACTGGTTAATCCAAGTGCAGTTGACAGGTGTAAGAACCAGCTGGTATGTCATCCTACCATATGAGGACTATTTTCAAATGAGACATTCTTTCAACTAGACAGTTACTTATTAATTAAAATAAGGGTGATTCTTCAGGAAGAAGGTGATAGCTATAATGAAAGAGTAAATAAATTAGAAACATACAGCACTGCAGAAAATTTTGACAGTGACAGAGTTATTACTCTTAGCCTTTATCATTCCTCCAATAATTATTTACAGTTTTATGGAGATTCCTTAAGTTGGGGGTGGTTATACAAACATTCCTGCCTAGAAACATTATCTAGCTCAGGAAGCAATCCAAACTGAAAATAGTTGGAGGCTAGCAAAGTATCAAATGTACTTATCCCATTCTACCTTCCCTACAGATATCAAAATATTGACATTATTGGAGACAGGACAGCAGGAGAGATGGCAGAAAAGCTTGCTGTACATGCTGATAAAAACTTTTTTTGGTTGGTCGGGTTTTTTTGGCCCAAACACTAAAAGAGTCTCTAACGCTTCCATTATTTTGAGGTATCTTTGTTAAGGTATCTATAAAATAATACTTGCTTGCAATGGGTAGCCTTTTTTTAGTTGCTGGCAGAACTCATCAAAGCAAAGGGGAAGGAATTTACTTCAGCATTGCACATGTAACTGCCACAATTCACTATAAAAATGAGACTGTCGTACTCTGACCCAAGCGAACCAAGGATTTATCCAGTTGTATCTTGAAAACCTGCAGAGGTAAGGACAACACAACCTCTCTGTGCAGTTTTTCTACACTTGACTGTTACAATAGTGAAAAAAAAAATTGCCTTATATGAAGTTAGAATCTCTCCTTTGAATTCAAGAAATGTCTATTTTCTCCTAGAAGGGCCAAGACCAGAAATTTCAGTCCAAAAATAAGAAAATCAAGGTTATGCTTGTGTTTCAACACCATTTATAGGTTTCTATGAGCCAGGGAGGCCCATTTTCATTTTACTAAACTAAGGCAGGATAATTTGTCTTTGGAGCCCAGTGTGAAAAAAACACAGATCTACTATATAATCAGTATCTAAATCAAGGGGGGTGAGAGGGAAGGAAGATAAAGTAGAAAAAAAAAAAAAAAAAAAAAAAAAAAAAAAGAAGCAACTCACCATCAACATCATCCCAAAGGAGAAAAACAAAAAAAACAACAACAACAACAAAAAAAACCCCAAACAAACAAAAAAAAACCCAGAGAAAAAACAGAAAAGCAGTTGCTGCTTGTCACAATTTTTCCTTGGATACTTTGCTGTAAGCCACATATACACATTGAGTATTGTATCTTCATAATTACCACTAAAAGCAATGAAATTAAGAACAGGAGCCACAAACCTGACACTTTGAATAAAGATCTTCTCTGAACATTGCTGAAAGCTATTTGCATTTCTCACCTACAAGAATTCAATATACGCCTTTTGGGAATATTTTCTCTGTCCCTTGAGTGATGAAGCTGGAACAGGATTTTCAATCAGCAGTAAAAAATTCTCCCTTCACAGTTTTCTATTTTGAAATGTATTGCTAAGTAATTATCTAATAATTTATTACAATTGTTCTAACTTGCATACTTTTTTCCCTATTACAAATTACATTACGTAGTTTTGTATAATTTGATATATATAATTTCTTCTCACCATTTCAGGTATCCTAAACCTCTGCTGATGCCTCTAAAAAAGTTAATCAAGTCCATCATTTTTTAAAATGTGTGGGGATAGGGAAGAAATTTACTATGTTAATTTTCAATTTTATGGTGTAATAAAACCTCCTGCCACCAGGTGGGGAATGCAATTTTAGTATAGGTAAAGTCAGCTAAGAGAGGTAACCTTCATATGTATAATTCCTCTCTCATCAGTGTAATCTCAACAGTTTCATTTTCTAGTCTAAGCATTGCCTGTTTTTGCCCAGGAAAGCTCCTCTACATTAGTTTAATTTAGTTTATAAAGAAGCAAACCAAGGCCACTTGGCCATCTGGACAGGCAGTGCATGTCAGGGACAGGGCTATCATAACTGCAGGATATAGCAAGATACATGATAATACTTCACTTATTTTTTTTTACTAAAATCTTGCCAAAAAGGTTCTGGCTTGGTATGGAAGGACACTTTTCACTGCAAATAGTAAAGTTGTGTAGTCTGTCTCAATCTGAAATGTTAATTAGCATTGAGAAATGTGTAAAAACAAGATCCCAGTTATAAACCAGTGAAGCTCTCAGCTACACTGCTGTTGATCAACAATTCAGAGAAATCACTAACTTGCTGCTTTCTTTCAGCACATATTCAGTGTTTCTCTGTCTAAAATAGAAGCAGATGTTTTACTCCACCTCCGGGGTTTTTATTTTACAGTTTTTAAAATAAAGACAGAGACATAAAGTCAGCATTCAAAAACTGATCAGTATGTCTCTGAATTTACATACCTTTAAGCTTTTATGTGTACTAACATTATATATTAGTTCTTAGAGATTCTAAAGATATTAACTTACAAAAATACTTACTAGGAGAGTGTTCTAGAACACACTGTAAATGTCATCAAGTATCACCTTTCACAATGTAATGAAAATACTGCAATTATCTAATTAAGCTCAACATTTGCACAGGTGCTTCAACTGGTTTTATACTTCTGAATTTTCAGTATTACCATATGCATCTGAGTACATTATAAGACCAAATCAAAGTATCATTAATATGTAGTTTAGCGCTTACATGCAGCTCCTCTGGGAGGCTTAAAACAGAAAAACACACTGAAGTTCAAATTTACACCTATTTACACCTTCAGACACATAATGAAACAAAGTCTAAAACAAGAGGAAGTGTAAGACAGGTTCTGAAATGTACCTAATAAACTTTCCATTCAATGTGATTTTCCATTTATATTATTCAAGGCAATCATCATTGTATGGTCCACACATCTGGTGTTCTTATTCATACAAAAATCATAGAATCACAGAATCATAGAATCTTAGGGGCTGGAAGGGACCTCGAGAGATCATCTAGTCCAACCCCCCTGCCAGAGCAGGGTCACCTAGAGTACATCACACAGGAACTCATCCAGGTGGGTTTTGAATGTCTCCAGTGAGGGAGACTCCACAACCTCCCTGGGCAGTCTGTTCCAGTGCTCTGTCACTCTTACAGTAAAAAAATTTTTTCGGATATTCACCTTGAACCTCCTAGGCTCCAATTTACACCCATTACCCCTTGTCCTATCACTGGTCACCACTGAGAAAAGCCTAACTCCGTCCCCCTGACACTCACCCCTTACATATTTGTAAACATTGATGAGGTCACCCCTCAGTCTCCTTTTCTCCAAGCTAAAGACCCAGCTCCCTCAGCCTTTCCTCATAAGGGAGATGTTCCACTCCCTTAATCGTCAGTTTTACAGATACAATTTATCTTCAGCATTTCTGTTAAATTGTGGCAATGTGCTATCCATGTACATAAAAGCTGAAACCCTCATATTCTAAAAGGTACTCATAACATGCATCTGATAGATACTTCTAAGAATGGATTCCTTCCAATTAGAGATGCTTTCCAGTGAAAAACTGCCATTCCTTACAAAATGCTTTGAGGAATTGTCTTACATCTGTAACTGTACAAGCAGTTCAAGAAAATGAAAAGTTGGGGTTTTATCTATGGAATATAAATCTCAAAACTTAAACAATGGTAAAAGATTGGTTAGTGAGCTATATGCCTTTCAGAATGATCTCCATTCAGTGCCTTTGTCCAAATAACCAAGTCCATCAAGAAATCATATGAATACTTAAAATTGAAAGGGAGATATGGAAAACAACTATCTGCAAGATGAACACAAGCAGTATCAAATCCAATTCTACAACAACTCTAAAATAAACCTGAATCTTGAATAGCTGATTTCATATGAGTAGTTCATTTTACCTAACTTGAAACTCATGTTCAGTATAGATTAAATGTAAAATGAAAAAAAGAAAAAAAGCAGACAGCTGAAGATTTTACTTGAATAAGATAGTAACATGTCACAGTTCGACTCAGGATCACCAGCTAAGCAAGCGACAATGATGCTCTTGATCCCCTCCCATCCAGGTAGGGAAAGGAGAGAGAGAACAAGGAGAAAGACTTTCCAGATTGAAAACTAAACTAGGCAGCTTTAACTAAATACTAATGATAAAAGAAAACATGTACAAATGTATATAAGTATGTTCAGGAATGTACAAAAACATATTGACTCCCCCCATCCCCAGCAACTCCCACAGCACTTCCTGAGCTGTGAGCAGTCCCAAAATGTCCTGGAGCTGTCAGAGAGAAAGGCAGAGCAGACAGGAGCTGAGGGGAGAGTTGTGAGGTTCAGGAACACACGAGCCTTGGAATCAACAGTGATGGATAGACAGAGTCCTCCATAGACACTTCTGTTCATGGCCATAAACAGAAGAAAGGAAAGAAGACGAAAGAAGGAAGGGGCTTAACTTGTGTGATCCCTGAATTATATACGGTATGGAATACTTTGGTTTGCCAAATTCACAGTCTGTCTAATCCACTTCTCCCTACAGGAGGGCTGCACATATGACTCTTCTGCTCTTTAGTGTTCAAAGCAGTACATTCAAAGCTAAGAAATCGTGTAAAAGAGATGGAAGAAACCAAAGAAGGACTAAGGCAGTTTGAATAATCCTTGACAGAGTTCTGAAATCTGGATACAATGAAGAAGCAAGCAACTGAACAAAAGCCACAGCAGAAACTGAAGTCCAAGAGCCACATGAAAACAGGAAATAACTTTAACTGACCATCAATAATATGGTCAAACAGCAAATACTATCACAGGAACATCAAAGACAGCAAGATAACACATAATGTCACTGGAAATGGAAACAGCCTACCATATACTGGGCAGCAAAGTAAAGCAGAACAAGAAATAGTAAAGGTTTACAAACAGTAAGGATCTGCCAAGTTACCAATACAGCTGACATCTAAGATAGAAGAGAATGGGGGAAAAAAAACAAAAATAAAACAAAACCAAAAAACCCCACAACCCCCACAAACAGAACCAAAACAAAAAAAACCCAACCAACCAAAAAAAAACACCTGAAAAAACACCAGCAAAAGTATTTCGAGTGTCTGTGTCAAGGTAACACCGTTCACCTAAATGTAGCTCACTTGACATTAGTTAAAAGAAACATTAAAAAATAACAATTCTAGCAAACAAGTACCAATAACATTGGACTAAAAGACATTTATTAACTCATAAATTAGCTTGATGAAATGACTAATTCTGTTCTAATAAAAAGTGTTCATCCATTCTTATTATCTGCTCCAAAAGGACTATAAATTAAAAATCTTAAGCCATTGAGGGGTAAAAAATAATAATTAATGTACATTTAAATAATTGTTATACAATTTCTGCAGCAATAATTCTTTCCAAGAAATACATTGTTGGTTTCTAATCTGTTTGGTTTTTTGTTGGGTTTTTTTTCCAGACAGCAATTTAAATTAATCACAATGTCTAAAAAAATGTTACATACTATACTTAAATGTTTTGGGTTTTTCTCAAGAGTAAAAGTAACTCTATAGAAGCAAAATAAAAACAACCCTCTTGTTCGAAAACAAGTCTAGAAACTAACCTGTTTTCACACAGCCTTTCATTAAGAAAATCTGTGCTATGACTTTGAATTACTTCTAAGATTTTCTGAGTAAAACAACAGTTTTCTTAGGATAGAACTAGTTCATGTCACTTGCGGCCTGCTTTCTTTTAGTCCAAAATTTTTTTACACTCTCTCCTATCTAGTGTTAATTTATGTCCTATGGCAGGGATTTCTGTGATTTCCATTGAGATTATTTATCTATTCCAGAGATAAATGCAAATATCTTCATGCTTTTTTGCTTTTTTTCACATAATTTCCAGTTTCAGTCCCATGTATAACGCTATGTAATACTGGACATGATACTAAGAACATTTCAAATGTGAGGTGACAGATGTTATTTAGCCAAATGTGTTACTAAAAAATACATATAAATAAATAATTTTGTGATATTTTTATAAATTAATCTGTCAACCACTTTCAATGTTCTTCCTTGAAGTCCATCCATCTTATCTTTTCAGTAATGTTATGCCCACAATGATACACAATGTTCTATGCAGAGCTGCCCTGTGGCATGCAGACAGAGCCAGGATTATCCGCCTGTCCTCAGATACACTGTCCCTGCCGATTCCACCTCCAACTGTACTGGACTTTTTGCTGTTATTATAAACGTATGCCTAAACTACAACCATACAATCACAATTACATTTCATTGTTATGTTTTATTCTCAGAGTTGAATATTTGTATTAATCGACTTTCAGAATATCCTGCAATAAAAATTCTGTATTAATGCATTGAAAGGATTGTTTACCTTCTGTTACCTTTCTAAGCAAATGAGCAAATCCTCTCCAGGACCCAGTTGTCTCATGAACGGCAAAACTAGTGCAAAACTAGTTTTTCCACTAGTTTTCTACTTTCTCTCACCCCACATTATCTTCAGTTTCCAATTCGCTTGGTTATCTAAACACAGCTACTGACACATGATAGCATGAAGTGCATCTTATTCAGAAGGTAACATTCCAGCTGAGCTTAAATACTTTTCTCACCAAGAAGATGAAACTGTGTCTTTACTTATTAACCATTACCAAATTTTCACAAGCACTGAAAGAATCTAAACTCTCAGATTTGGTTTAAATTGGTGAAATGGTTCAAAAGATATTTTTGGAGGAAGAAAGAACTGCTGGAAAAACGGTTAATTGGTTTGATGATATAACATCATAAAGCAGGCTAAAAAGTAAGTACTTATGAAAGAACAACAGACTCCTTCATCTTAAATTACACTTCCCAACACACAACTGCTTTCAATAAGTGAAAATATGATCATGTCGCCAGAATAAGCAATGAGAAAAAAAAGCCACAGCAGATCTCTGCATGAAATCATATCACAATACCAATTTATGCAGCGCTCTCACAAGACATGGCCATAAATAAAAGCAGTGACCTGTATTAGATAAGAAATTTGGGTGACCTAACACTGTATGCAGATGGACTGCATAGTCCATAAACAGCAATTAAGATCAAGGAATACTTACTCCGCAGCAGCAGAGAAGATGAGGGACACAAGTAAAATAGTACTTCTAATTACCATGACAATTATAGTTTCCTCAAAACAGCACAAAAAGAAAACATCTCAATTTTAGGACAAAAAGCCAGAGCTCAAGTAACATTGTTCTATCACTTTATTTGGAATAATTATGTTTCAGAAAATTCAAGTTAGTTTGCCAACTAACAAAGAACATTCTCACCTACTTCTTAATGATACTTGAAGGGTCTGCTCTTCTTCATTTTCCCAACAGCTTTCAAGATTACTCAAGTTCTCAAGGAATCACAATGTGATTCTCTATTCCATCTCAGTCTCAAAATTTACTTCATTTCCCAGAGTTTTTCTAAAATTTCTGTATACATATACAATTACAGAAGCAGTTATCATAACCATGACTCTCATAACTTTTACTTATATCTCTTCATCTGTTGTCGATATGTCCCCTTCATACCTTAAAATCCCTTTTGTGAAACAAAAAAATGGCAGGTATACATGAAAGGAAACATCATTCTCTGTAACCATGTACGATTTCTAGTGTCTTATTCTGGAAAGGTCTTCAAGACAGCAGGATAATAAAAACTGTCACCACTAAATTGGAGCAGATTTTTTTCTGGTGACTTATGAGCTGGAAAAAGACTTCAGAATCCATTAGCAATTCCCTAAAGCAGTCTTTTCCTCAATTTTTAATGTATTAAGTGTAAACACAACCATTTAAAACATTAGGTATTCTAAACATACACAATGCTGGATTTTTTAATTCAAGGACATAACCAATTAGAAGAAACTTAATTAGCATAATAGTAGAATAAAACCAAATACGAAGTAGAATTTTAAACCATCACAATTACAAAGTATAATTGTATAAGCCCTTCTCTAAGCATAAAATAGTGCCTGCTGTTATTTTATTATGACATAGCTTTAAAAAAATTCCATTAGCAAATTGATTCAGTCACCTCCCAAACCAAACATGTTTGGTACATATAAGGATACGTTTTTACCTGAACCACTCTGCAAAATGCTGAATAGCCAAATTTAAATAATAAGCATCAGATACTATTTCTGACACTTATTCTTTTCTTTCTGTACTATATTGTCTGCCCAGAAAAAGGTGGGTTGCATCTCAACCTACCCAGAATTGTTATGTTGTCAATTTAAAGAAAGCCATTTCTGTCTCCCTAAAATGACAAAGCTGCCTCACAGTTTGTTTTTTTTTTCTTGTACAGGAAATAATATTGCTGCTCTCAGTAGATCTGCATTCCCAGTATTTTTATTTTATAGACCTTCACATCTACTTAAAAAAAAAAAAAATCTAGTCCAAGCAGTAATTAAGTCTATAGGCTGCAACCTCTGCTCCATGACTTGTGTTAAGACACCCCAACAGTTCATCTTATTAATTGTGAACAGGTTTCCATACCAAAAAGCCCACTGTCACACTCAGTACCAGCCAATTGCCTTGAAGGTGGCATCCATTACATTCAGCTTTTTGCAAAGACTTTTTAACATTCTTAAATTATTATGACATTGGAAAGGCTTTAATACTTTAGCTTGTCATTTTAAATATTACTCTTACATCTGTTTTAAATACAAAGACATCAGCACTGTGTCCTTGTTCTCTTTTCTGACTGCAGAAAGGCAAGGATCACTGCTTCCATGACTTCACCTCTGGAGTAGAACTGACAAGTAGCATCCAAAAAGACCACATAATGCAACATGTACCTGACATTTTATCCTCATGTCTGTATCGAAATAACTGGACAAAGAGGTAGAAAAAGAATGGCCAAAGTCTTAACTTTGATATGAAATTCCATGTATGAAGACAGGGTGTGTTAGGTTGGTGTGGTGCAGTTTTGATAGCAGGGGAGGGGCCCAAGGGGTGGCTCTTGTGAGAAGCTGCTGAAAGCTCCACCGGCTCCAAAAAAATCCAGCCACACCTCTGGCCAAGGCCAAGCCCAATAGTGAAAACAGGTGCGCCCCTGTGGTTAATATATTCAAAAGGGAGAAATGAACTACTGCACGACCTCAGGGCAGAGGAGAGGGGAAGATGCGAGCAACGGAAACTGTATACTGAGTAGAAGCCACAAACTGACTCTGAAGAAAGAAAACAGCAGCTGTATATGAAAAGGTGTTGCAAAGAAGCTGGAACAAAGCTTAACCAATCATTTTGCATACAAAGAAAGAGATCCACAACTGTGGCACCAATTAGTAATTTCTTAATTGATTTCTGATTTTTTCAATTTCAATCAACATAAATTCTCATCTTAAATGGCAGGCCCAGAACTATCAACTACTATTATTAGATGAATACTGACCTTGTGCTTTCCACAATTTAGATTTTTACCCAGATTAAATTTGCTCACTTTTGTTTGCAATACAGTAACCTCAATTGACAGGCATGCTTGTTATCTATACATCATGCAACACAAAAATCAATACTCTGTCCTGTGCACAATTACATTTGTTTGAGAGAATCTGACATGCATATATTACTCTCAGTCACATCCTGGGCTTACATATGCAGGGAAGCTTTTGAATAGGAAGTGTTTTCTCTTCCATACTCTGGAGAAAAAAACCCACATCAGTAGTAATCTAGGAACTTAAGTAGCTATATTGGTACTGCAAATTAATGCAGTATGGTTCCTCACTTTGACTTGCTCACAAACGGGATGCCAAAAGAAACTGCAGCTTATTCAACAGACTGAGTAGTGTATTGTCTAAGGCAAAATTTTAGAGCAGTCATTTATACATTAACTAAGTTTAAATTTCAAACAATGTGTGTCATGCTTTCACACCTTTGAAAATGTCAAACTTCAGAAAGTATTTTTTCAGTTCAATTATCAAAATCAAGTGCCTACTGATCCAAAACAAATCCACTAGCACCAATTTCAAGTATTTTTCAGAAGGCAAGTTTTCCACCCGTACAAGACACCAGAATACTGAAGGCACAATTACATTAAAATCCATTAAAATTAATATCTATTTTTTACATATTTCTTCTTTTAACAAATTTCTTTATCTGTAAGGATATAAGTAGGTGACTAAGTTACTACACAGCAGCAGTTACTTTATTTTTGCTCCACCTTAACCCACAGTAACTGACATATGCAAGAATAGACTACAACAAAATAGACAAACAGCTACTGCAGAGTAGCTGTAGGTGGGTAACTTACACATTGGTCCTTACTCCATTGTAACATGCCTGTCTGCTCCAAAAAGTAACCATGAAGATGGAAGTCACTGAACTGAATGTTGTATGCAGGAATACTTACCATGAGTATAGGACAGTTCCCACTACTGACGTAAGTTTGCTGTTTTCTTGTTTTTGCTTTGCAAGCCCAAAGTCAGCTGCAATAAAGAAAAAAGATTCACATGTCAATAACCACCCTCTTTGCATGACAATCAGTTCTGGCTCCCAACAGCTGAAAATTTGGGGGAAGGTGGAAAGGACGTTTGGGTTTGTTTTTTTTAATCTTACATTTCACAGTACTAGGCCATACTATCTTCCTATCTCAACAATCATCAACAACTTATATTGGAATCAAGCCAATCAGTTTTATAAACACAACTCCATGGTTTCAATCCAAACTACATGACCAGCTTCAGGTTTCTATTAATAAATTCCAATCAATTGCATGACAATGGTTAAGTATCTAATAAGCAATAACCTAAAGCCCAAATTAATGGGGGAAAAAATATGTAACGAAACAAGTAATTATTATACCTTCCTTCAAATTATGATAGCAGGGAAAGGTGGACTTTCTCAGAAATTTAATTTCAAAGGAGTACAGGGAAGGGTGAGTATCTGAATAGTTCATGTTCAAAGAACACATTTGGTAAGAAATAATGGTGAATCTTAGCCTTACTTATACCTTACCTACCTACCAAAAGCTATAGATTTAGATTATAATACAATTCTGTCAATATGAACACCTTTTGCGAAATTATCAGATAGTCTTTCACAAAATTGTCACAAACAGCTTTAGAGATGATATTTTAAATCTAAGTCCCATGCAAAGAGTATATTTTTTAAATTCAGTGCACTACTGCTGCCTCTAAGCAACAATACAGCTCAGATATATTGCACTTTATTACATCAAAGCTCAGAGCAATCAAAAAATAATTTTACTCACTGAAGTCTATTAATAAGTTTTGTATTATAATACTTCAGAATGGGGAAGATGTGTGGTAGATAATATTGTTTAAAATATTTTAAGGCTCCTTTTCCACTTGGACAGAACCCATAACATTCCTATTCCAATTGTTTTTACTCTGAGATAGTCTATGAACATTTTAGTTCAGAATGTTTCTACTCATCGAAAAAGCTGCAGATCAGAAGAAACATGGGTAAGAAAAAACAGTTTCTGTTGGTCCCTGTTCAGTGCAAGCCTTGAGGGTCAGAAAAGGTGTAGATACCTTATTCAGAAAGGGCCTTTGATAAGAAAGCTTAAGGTCCCAGAAGCGTACACAGGTTACAATCCTTTATTCTTAGAACAAAATGTTCACCTCAGGGCACAATAATCCGAAAAGGCCCAGAGGTTTCTGTAATGTTGCTACTTTCCTGAATTAATTGGGATGAATCACTGTAAATGCCTTCCTTTGGAATCCTTCACATAATATTCTATGGAGGAATAGTACTAAGATATTACATCAATGAATTCCATTTCTGGTGCTTGAAAGGTTTAGGAAAAAGGAGGTGGACATCTCTGTTCTGGAGGATGAACAGAGTACCAAATCCACCACATATATGAATTTCAGACCTGCTTAGGTCCAATTTTCATTACCTCCCCACTGAACAATTTCTTCTTGTACTCTGAAAGACCTAGAAAGATGATGAGAAAAAATTACTTTGGTTCTCTTCAGCAAGTTTGAAACTGTAATCAAGAAATTTTGACAGCAACTTAAGGAGTGATCTGGGAGATAAAAACAGAAATTTAATTTTATTTTCCATGGAAACATATCCTAAAATCAAGATCATCTTCAATTCAATCAGAAGTAGTACATACTTACTCTACTTCCTTGCATCAACAGAATGGGAAGAGAATTAATTTCTCATCATTCCCAAATACACTTTTCTAGCTATTCTATCATTCTCCTTTCTGTGTGCTTATATCAATGCTTCATAAACTTGTCTACTTTCTTTCAGTTTTGTGAAGCTTGTAACTTCTGCACTAAAAACATTAGCATTGATTCATATCCAGAACTGAGATTTTTAGCAAGAGGTGCAATTGTGCTATTAATCCTCCAATATGATCCAGGATGTTTGATTTACTTTGTACCAGGGAAAGTCATGGCACAGATCTCCTTGAGTGCCATTATGCATTATATACAGAACAACCAGGTGATCAGGTCCAGTCAACATGGGTTTATGAAAGGAAGGTCCTACTTGATGAACCTGATCTTCTTCTACAACAAGATGACTCAACTGGTCGATGAGGAAAAAGCTGTAGATGTCTATCTGGACTCCCGTAAAGCCTGTGACACTGTTTCCCACAGCATTCTGATTTAAAAAAACTGGCTGCTCATGCCTTGAATGGGCACACTCTCTGTTGGATAGAACACTGGCTGAATGGCCAGGTCCAGAGAGTGGTGGTGAATGAAGCTAAATCCAGCTGGAAGTCGGTCACAAATGGTGTTCGTTAGGGCTCAGTATTGGGACTGCTTCTTTTTAACATCATTATCAATGACCTCTATGAGAGTATAGAATGCATCCTCAGTAAATTTGCAGACAACACCAAGTTGGGAGGGAGTGTTGATTTGCCTGAGGGGAGGGAGGCTCTGCAAAGAGACTTGGACAGACTAGATTGATGGGCCAAGGTCTATTGTATGGAGTTCAACAAGGCCAAGTGCCAGGTTCTGCACTTGGGCCACAACAACCCCATGCAACATTACAGGCTTGGGGAAGAGTGGCTGGAAAGCTGCCCAGCAGAAAGGGACCTGGGAGTTCTGATTAATAGGTGGCTGAATAAGAGCCAGCAGTGTGCCCAGGCGGCCAAGGCAGCCAAAGGCATCCTGGTCTGTATTAGAAATAGCGTGGCAAGCAGGACTAGGGAGGTGATTGTCCCTCTGTACTCAGCATTGGTAAGGCCACACCCCAAATACTGTGTCCAGTTTTGGGCACATCAACACAGGAAGGACATTGAGGTGCTGGAGCATGTCCAAACAAGGGCAACAAAGCTTGTGAGGGGCCTTGAGAACAAGTCTTATGAGGAGCAGCTGAGGAAACTGGGGCTATTTAGTGTGAAGAAAAGGAGACTGAGGGGAGACTTCATTGCTCTCTACAACCACCTAAAAGGACGCTGTAAAGAGGTAGGTGCTGGTCTCTTCTCACAAGTAACTGGTGACAGAAGAAGGGGGAATGGCCTCAAGCTGCATCAGGGGAGGATTACACCAGACATTAGGAAGAACTTTTTCACTGAAGGATTTTCAGACATTGGAACATGCTGCTCAAGGAGATGGTTGAGTCACCATCCCTGGATATGTTTAAAAGACATTCAGATATGGCACTTGGGAATATGGCTTAATGCTGGACTTGATAGAGTAGGGTTAATGACTGGACTCAATGATTCTAAAGGCCTTTTCCAACCTAAGTGATTCTATGATTCTACGATAAATGGAAAATTCCACTCACACTATAATGGAAGCTTTGAAAATTAAGTACAAGAAGCATTTCCTTTAATCATAGTATGAAGGGTAGCAATTCTGATAATGAAAACTGGTTTAGTGAGCTATATACTCTACAAGAAAACTAGCATTGATCCAAGTGACTCCAAAAAGTAGTGACTAACACACAACAGACACTAATTATATCCACATTATTTCACGGTCAATGCTTCTCTGGGCATTGCACAGAATCAAGAGCCAACAGGTCTTTTTAGAAGTGCACTCAACAAGCAAGTATTCTAAACTACAAAATTAACAGGTAGCTTTCTTCCAGCAGCCAGCAGCTATGTGAACTTCTCAAGTCTTATTTGCTTCACCATTCTGACACTTTCTGGTTTCCTGTTATGATTAGAAGTATATCAGACGGGTGAATTGTCTCAAAACTAGTATTCTGCTGCTCTACAATCCTAGGATGCAGTTCCATATAGATCCTTTCAGCTGCTAATGTGCAATGTGTACTAAACATTAAACAGAGCGTGCCACCCAAAATATTGTTTGGAACCCTTCATGATTCTCCTTGGTATCAGAGCTGAAAGGTATCAAAGTAATTCCACACAGTCCTCTTTGACCATCAAGATTTAAACCTTGCTGCAACTCAATGACACAGAGGAAAAGTGATGATCTAGAGAGTCTTCTGTTTTGTCCTACAAACACATGCAGCTATGAAGCTCTAGACGGAAATATGATGTGCTAGAAACAAAATACTGCTCCAGTAAAATATAGCTGCAATAAAAGCAGATACGTATTTTAAATTCAGAAAACTAACTTCTCAAGGTCTTATATAAAACCAGTAGGCAGGTTAAATTGAAAGCCAGAGATTATATTAGTTCAATTAATCTCTAAAATCCTATACAAAACAACTTTCATTAAGGCTATGCCTAAAATTCTATTTTTGTGTATCAGAAATTATTAATCAGACATTCAACCTGACCAGATATGCACAATTGCAGTAACACTTTTCTACCAGTTTAGAATAAAATGTTTTATGACATTTCAGGTTAGCACAATTTAATATTTATATTTTTTGTAGTATTTGTAGCTCAACCAATTATTATTAAATGCTGTACCAACAAATAAGAGATGAATTTATGGCCTTTTTCCTATCATTTTTTATCAGAGATGAAACAGAACAAATGAGTAGTGAGTGCAGTTCTAGAAACTAGATAACAACAGTATGCTTAAAGTTTACTACAGTGAGAAACAAAGATCTTATAACACTAATAGTCTGGCTACAGGTAGCTTGTAAATGTCTGTTTCCATTTGCAACAACAGATGACTTAAAAGAGCCTGCAAAAGATTGGGATAACTCAGCTTTAAATAACATGTGGAAAAGATGTCTAGGGAAATGCAAACAAAGATTCATAATCTTGAAGTTAGAATTAATCACCTCCTGGGCTTAGAACTTTCATTTGTATCTTGCATAGGTTTAAAAACAAAACAATATAACAAGGACCTGGAGAAGCACAGCATTAAATCACTCTCAATAATTAAGAAAAAGAAAATATAGTGTGAATATACAGATTTAAAAAGTCTTCCTACTATTACCTCAGCTATTCTTTCTTTAGTAAAGCCTACAGATGTCATATTTAGAGACCATCTCTAGAAAAGGCCTCTCATAGCTTCACCTTACATTGTACCCAGAGTCCTCTGCCCCTATGAACTCTAGGTTTTAGCCACCTTTCACCATATATTCCTGCCTACCAAATTCTGCTGAAATTGTTTTACAAAGGCCACCTGTCTGTAACAATTTATCCATGAATTCAGAACAAGCAAGCATAAATCTTTAGCAGGTTTAATTTTTTTCTGTGCTGACAGAAAGGTGGGAATATCTCCCACACTATGCACTCGTTTCCTTTTCAGCCAAGATAAACTTTGAAACTGTGTGTGAGTTTTTTTTATTTTTTCTTCATGGGAAATTTCTTCCAAATCTTCATGGGATTTGGAACTTGAGTGGCTCAGTTCTCACATACCTGTGGGCCCAGGGGCCGCTCCACAGCCATGCACAGCACAGAATTAAAGTCTGAGCCTATAGAAGTGCTATGAAATGTACCATGAGAGTCTGAAACTAAGGCACCTCTCTAAAGACAATGCATTTGAAGAACATTAGTTACAGAGAAATAAGCTACCTTTGTTATATTGTCAGCCTGCAGGTTCTCACAGCAAAAGATTAACAAGAGCTACTATTTCCAGAAGGACTGGTTGAGGAAAATAAAAAGGAGCAGCATTATAAGATATACAAGCTTCTTTTATGAAGCAAAATAATTTTGATCATTTGAGGCCATATCTTATTGCAGTCATACAACACTACTTCACAGGTAGATAGTAGTTAGATCGAGACATATTTTGGACAGTTTTGAGATTTGAAAAACCAGAAAATTGAACTCTCTTTCTTTAGGCTGAATGTGCAGCTTGTAAACACAGAACTATAGTTCTGAGATCTTAGAGCAGATCTTCTCCTTTTATAGATGCTGTCAGCTTGAATTCACTGCAGAGGCAGGTTTAATATTTCTCAGTATTTGAGCATATGGTTCCACCTTCATCTAGAACCACTTTAAATTCTCAAATGGATAGTACACTTGATCACAAATACTGTGAGACATGATTATCAAGATCATAACTGCTCCTGCCTTTGGCATATATGGACTGTATGAGTTTGGCTTAATACCTCAGCATGCATCCATGCAGTACATATTTATTAAAATTGGAAAGAAAGCAAATTCTTATTAATTTTGTTAAGGTTGTAAAACAACCAGGCACAGTAGAATTCAGAAGTAATAGATAAAAGTCTTCACCTCTTTCTGAAAATTCAATGTACATTGGTACTAATTAACATACTAAATAAAGTGTTTAACATTACAATAGTTTCAAGCCAATCATGGAGAACTGGACAAAGTAAGTTTCAATTCTTCCAATTTTCCTTCAATGCCTGTAAATCTTGGACAGAAATATAAATGCTTTTCAAGGACAATTTTGAGCTTATATTTGAAAGTACATTTAACACTTATTTATAACTAGATTGGACCAGAGATAAGGGAAAAGTGTTAAATCAAGGCAAGAGTGCCCCTTAGTGGCAGTCTGTTGATATAAAGTACAACTATATGATACTTTATTTAAATATAATATTCTGAATATTCATTTTCATCACTCGGGAACAAATGCTCCATTAAATCTCCTTCTTTCAAAACTATATGACTACTAAGAAGCAGTGTTTTTTAGCACATTCTTAAATTATTTCATTATTAATTGTATGTACATTATTAGGTATAAATGCTATAAAGAAACAGTTTTTAAACATATTTGTTTATTACAGATTAGTGTACTGTGGTTGGGTGTGTGGATATGTCTACAGTACCCTATTATTTTTAAATAAGAGACTGATCTTTGCATCAAGACTTCTCACAACAATTGTGCAGTATTCAAATTGTTTATTATGTTCTGTGTCATGAGCAGAAAGAAAGCATGCAGTAGTTCTTTGAGAACTTTAAAAACTACAGTATCTGAACTGCCTGTAAGGCCTGTTGGTGCACCAAGTTGTTTTAATTCACTCAAAGAGTAAAACTTTATCATACTTTGGAGTACTGCTCACACATATAATTCTTTCAAGGCCTATCCAAAAACCTTTCTAGTTCCTTTCTCCACACTGTGGAGATAATCAAAGCCCAGATCAAGAACACTGACTGCTACAGGCTTAGACAAGTAGCACCTCGATGCAGCTAAGCACAGGGAACAACTGATGGGTACTAAACAACTGCATGGTAGAACTGGAATAGAACAGCTGGCTGTCGTACTTTGGTTCTTTGTTAGCACTTGTTATCTAATCTGGTTCTCTCAATATTCTTTCCAATTCACATCAAAACAGGCCTTGAAGGATAATTATAGTTTAATTTTGGGGGGATAAATCATCTTCTCTGTCAAATTTTATATAGGTAGCTGGAAAAGAATATAGCCGTGACTGATGACGCGTGATGGCAATGAACACAAACTCTCCATTAGCAATTAATTTTTCTCAACATTATAATAACGCAATAATTTACTAGATTCCAGGTATAGTGACCACTGCCTGGGAATCTGAAACCTTTCAAGAGTTTCAGTACAGAAGTTCTTCTTGTGTATATAATAGGAAATTATCAAGTAAAGTAGTTCTACTTACTAATTGTAACTTTGTCTTTATCCCCCAGCATGACATTATTTGGAGTGAGATCTCGATGAACAATCCTTTTCTCTTTATGCAAATAACGAAGACCTAGACAAAGCTTAAAAACAAATGAAATTAGTATCTGCTATTAGTGTCTGATATAAGCAGCAATATTTTGTCATTTCTTGTCCTAACAAAAATAAATGGTGCTACTAATTACATGCAGGAAAGCCCTGGTAACAAAAAAAAAAATTGAGGCCCTTACTTGGATAAATATATGCCATATTCTTTCTTCTGTAAACTGTTGTTGCTTTTCCTTCAAAAACTGAAAGTGTTCTCCCAAAGGCACTCCCTCTATAAGCTCCATGATTATGTACAATCTGTCATCTACATAAAAAAGAATGACTGAGTAGAACAAAATACTTATAGAGAAGGCATTTAAATACAGAGTATTTGAGGTTGAAATGTATTTTTAAAGCTATTATTTTTCACTTTAAAAAAAAATTATTTGTACAAGGAAACACATTTTAATCATAGTTCTACTCCTTGTTACTCCTTTTTTCCCCTCAATTTATATCACAGCAACTATAACAAATTCACTGCTTGATAATCTTTCAGGGGGCAGGTGCATGTCGCTAGCTCTTTATAAAAAAGAAAATTAAGACAATATGGCTGAGCAATCTATATCATTCATTCTACTACTTTCTATAGCTTTTCTCCCTATATAGCACACAATTTATAAATTTGGGATTCTTAATTCCATAGGATAAGAATTATGCTTTCTACATGTTTACATTAAATCTAGCTCTACCGATAAACAAATATAAATATTATTTCTCACCATTTTATCAATGTTAAAGAAATACAAGACTTTCTGAACTACAGCCATTCTTGAAGAAAATCATACCATTTGTTGCTCAAATTTGACACCCTCCTTCCAACCGGTAAACACTTCTATATATATTTCTATTTCTTCATTATGTACAATGTGGTAATTCTCTGCATTTACACTTACTTTCCAAGAAGGTTCTATAATACTGTACAACATTTGGATGATAAAGCTGAGGAGGAGAAAAAAAATTTAGATATTTAGAGCAGAGGAACTGATGGCACAGTATTTAGAATGTTTAGTTACACATTGGAAGGATCCCACAAACTCATTTATGAACTGCTGTGCAGTAGATCTTCATTGCAACCACAAACACAGAGAAGTGCTGCACATTGCTAGAGCATCCAGGATAAAAACACAGCAAGATTCTTGTCCACTCTCCCCTTAACTGAAAGAGAGTAAAAGGAGTTTGAAGACAGGCAATTATGCCTGCATCACAGTATTGGCTTTCTTAGTCTAAGAACACTAACGATGAGTCTGGTTTTATAGTTTTCAATTACAAAAATAGATTGTCTTCTCACTTTATTCTAAACCCAAGTATTCATTAAATGAATACTAAGACTCATCATTTTTCTGTCACAGTCTTAATTTACAGAATGCCTGAAAAAAGTTCAAATACTGCCAACAGAGAAAGTAAGAATCTTTAGTAACAAGCATTTGCACTGCTGCTAACGCTACAGTAAGGTTTTCAACACTGACAGTGTTCAGGTAAGAGGGGCCAACATTGTACTGGTCAGACAAGAACAGCAGCTGGAAGCCCTGCTACATGAGAACTCCCATTTAGTAACGCTAACAGGAAAATGCCCCTATATGAAACTAGAGTCCATGAGACGCACCTGCTCTTTGATGATGGTTAATTCAGAGACAATGTTCTTCACAGTCCTCTCTCTATCCTTTTTGTCCTTTCCAAATGCTGGATTGTGTAAATTGACTTCTTTCATTGCCAGGAGACTTTGTCCATTATGTTTCCTTACCTATAAAAAAGATAAAGCCCTTGCAAAATTAATATAGGATGGGGATAGAAAAGATTATAATGGCTAGAAGATTATTTATCAGTCATAATTTTTTCTGTGTATAATTTGATTTGTCAAAAGAACTGGAGCCCCACAATACAGAATAGTCATACACTGCTGAATTTGCCACAGTGTTTGGGGTAATATTGTCTACGCCCAGTGTTGCTTTTCAGAGAAAACATGCTTGAATTTCTGTGGGTTTACATAGATTTGTTAGCCTTTGTAATAAACAGAAATGCTGTTTGTGGAAAAGAATGAAAAGAAAATAAAAGTAGGAAACCTAAGAGATACACTGGTCAATCTTATAAATTCAAGAGGTGAAAAAAAATAACAGTAAATACTAGCAACAAGTTCAGATCCATAAAGGCCTTTTCACACCTGCATTCCCCTACTGAAATTCAAAGGGCAGTAATGTGGAACACAAGTATTAGACCCTCTTCATGGAGACCCCCCCTCCAACCTGTAAGTTAATATCAAAAGGCAAGTTTACCTTATATACACTTCCAAAAGCTCCACTGCCTAGGTGCTCTAAAATTGCGTAATTGCCTATATGTTTTGTAGGTGCCTTATTCTGATTCATGCTCTCAATACTTTCAGCAATTTGCTTCAATTCATTCTCCTGGTAATAATTAAATAACAAAGAAAGAAATATAAAATATTTAATGCTTTTCTTGTGCTAAGGTATAAAGCTATAAAGCTCTTACTTACCTTCAATAAATTTAGTTTTGATACCAACTCTTCATAAGCACTGATATCGCGCACATAATGTCCAACATCAATGAAGATCTCAAACAACTTAGTAGGGAAAAGTCTAAAAAGGTTTATATGTTGATAAATTTTAGAAATAGTCTACACAGCAGCTATTCATCCACAGAAGAGACTTTTTAATCTTTATTATTACAACTTACTTTAGAACTTTCTAAATAATACACTTTTTTCTTGCTCATCTATTCTGGTATTAATCCTCTAACATTACATATGCAGGAGCCAAAGACACTTCCAAAAGTCAGCCTTTAGCCTACATGTGTTGATTATTAACATAAATGCCAGTTCTCCACATGAGTATAAGCCTTTTTAAAATAAATGCACCTCCAAAGTTTCCACTCATTTTCCTATTTTTTTCTTACAGCACTTTATATTACACCTGTTGTCACTTATATCTGAGTTCCTTCTTGTAATGCTTTAAGGGATAGTATTAATACTTGTCTGCATTTGAAGAATCCTGACATCCATGTTAGAATTTTTGTCCAAGAAGTCTAGTTTGAAAGGTCAAAAGGACTGAGAACAGCAAAAGCTAACAGATAACAGGCAATATTTGATTAGTGACAAGCTTAACTGAAGGTTTGTTTCTTTTTAAAGTTCTGGCAGAAGCAGAAATAAAGAAAATTAAGGCATCTGTAAAAATATGAAAGACAGCAAATCAGTCCAGATTTATCACTTGCAAAACCAGACACCAATCACAAACATTCATTTAAGTACAAAATCCACTCTTTAAAAGTAAAAACAACACAGAAATTATATTTAGAATTCCAGTAATTTATGATACAGAATAAAGTCCTACAGGAACACTACTGAAAGGCAGACCTCCAGGCAGTATGGTTATTGGCGTCATCCCACCAATCACACTCAGGCATTACATAGCCTTTGTAGCCAACTTGGTGAAACTGTCATCTGACTAGCAAAAATAGGTAATTGATGATATTTTCTCCTCAATGATCCAAACCTTACAGCAACACTCCTAAGTAAACCTGTTTAATGCAAAGTAGAGGGAGAAAAAAATTTACTGCTCCCAGTTACTTGCTGCTCTTCAGTTTTTCAGGACAAAAGTTTGGTTTATTTACAACAGTATTAAATCTGTCCTCAATGTATTTTAAACCTTTATTCAGGGCTGGAAGGAACCCCTGCAGAGCTAGCTTCTCTGGCATGCATACAATAGTAGTCCCCATACTGAAAGTTTAGTTCTTGCAGGCCGGCACTGATGCTATTCAGAAAGGGCTGTTGCTGTGTGCAGGACAGAAGTTGCTTGTTACTGATGCTTTTTGTTGAATATAAAGGACTTTAAAAAACAGGCCTTTCTGATTGGAATTATGACTTCTGAAAGCTATCCTAAAGAATTTTCACAAAATAGTTTTGTAAAATACCTTTTAAAGATATGTCGATTTCTTTCCATACTGAAGAGAAATCTCAGGGCTCTGAAAGCATAACACTACAGCAGGAAAAATACTGAAATTAATGACAAATTTATGCACAAATGGAAAAGGCATTGATAAACACTGAGCACTTTTTTTTACTTTTGACACATTGGTAAACTTGGTACATAAATGACTAGATAGATTATATTATTAACCTGATAACAAAGAAAATTAGAAGTTCCTGCAGCATGTTAAAAAAAAAAAAAAAAAAAAAAAAAAAAAAAGGGGGGGCCCTTAACTAAACACCTTCTCATACTGTTTTTCTTTGTTCAGTTACATTTTTAGTAGAAGATTCAGTTCATTGACAAATGATACCTCCAACAAAAAAAAAAAAAAAAAAAAAAAAAAAAAAAAAAGGCAGGTCCATTTAGGGGGAAAAAAAAGAAAAAAAGGGGGAAAAATGGGGGAAAAGTGGGTGTCTACAGCTATAGTGCACATTGAGGAGCGTCTACCTTAATCATCCCTTTTTATTTGTAGATAGCTCAAGACTTGAAACCTGCACTCCTGCACAAGCAGGATACTTGTAATTTTACAGATAAGAGGTTGTCTCTTTTAGAGAACAATGTTTCTTTTTAGTCCAAAGTAAACTCCCCATCACAGGGGTACAGTGTGAAACAATGTCTAACATTCTCTTGAGACTCAGCCTCACAACTCAGCTGTACAAAATAACCCTGACTGGCTGGGCCACAGTTGCTACCTTGAAAGTTTTTAATTTTGGGGACTCTACACAGATCTTACTGTAGAAAGCCCATCAGCGAAGGGACATATCATATCACAGAATCATAGAATGGTTTGGGTTGGAAGAGACTTTAAAGATCATCTAGATCCAGCTCCCCTGCATGGGCAGGGACACCTTCCACTAGACCAGGTTGCTTAAAGCCCCATCCAACCTAGCCTTTAACAATTCCAGGGAGGGGGCATCCACAACCTCCCTGGGCAACATGTTCCAGAGTCTCATCACCCTTACACTAAATAATTTCTTCCTGATATCTAACCAAAATCTACCCTTTTCCAGCTTAAAACCATTACCCTTTGTCCCATCACTACAGACCCTCCCCAGCTTTCCTGTAGGCCCTTTCAGCTACTGGAAGGCTGCTATGAGATCTCCTCAGAGCCTTCTCTATTCCAAGTTGAACAGCTCCAACTCTCTCAGCCTGTCTTTGTAGCAGAGGTGCTCCAGCCTTGGATCATCTTCACGGCCCACCTCTGGACTCACTCCAAGAGCTCTATTTCTTTCCTGTGTTGAGGGCTCCAGAACTGAACACAGTACACCAGGTGGGGTCTCACGAGAGTAGAGCAGAGAGGGGAGGATTGCCTCCCTTGACCAGCTGGCCACGCTTCTTTTGATGCAGCCCAGGACACAGTTGGCTTTCTGGGCTGCAAGCACACATTGACAGCTCATGTTGAGCTTCAAATCAACCAGCATGCCAAGGTCCTTCTCCTCGAGGCTGTTCTCAATCTGTTCTCAACCCAACCTGTATTTGTGCTTGGGGTTGCCCCAACCCAGGTGCAGGACCTTGCACCTGGCCTTGTTGAAATTCATGAGGTTGTTATGGACCCAGCTCTCCAGCCTGTCAAGGTCCATTTGGATGGAATCCTTTCCCTCCAGCATGTCAACCACACCACACGGCCTGGTATCGTCAGGAAACTTGCTGAGGGTACACTCAATGACACTGTTCATGTCACTGACAAAGATACTAAATGGCACTGGTCCCAGTACTGGTCACTGAGGAATGCCACTCATCACTGTTCTCCATTTGGTCATTGAGCCATTGATCACTACTCTTGAGTGCGACCATCCATCCAATTTCTTATCCACCAAGTGGTCCAGCCATCATATCCATATCCTTCTAATTTTGAGACCAGGATGTCATGCTTTTGACCAGTGTCAAAAGCTTTGCACAAGTCCAAATAGATGATGCCAGTTGCTCTTCCCTTGCCCAACAATAGTAGGACCTCATCATAAAAGGCCACCAAATGGGTCAGTCATGATTTGCCCTCAGTGAAGCCATGTTGGTTCCCCACCAACCACCTCCATGTTTCCTATGTGTCTTAGCAGAGTCTTCAGGAGGATCTCCTCCATGATCTTGTCAAGCACAGAGATGAGACTGACTGGCCTGTAGTTCCCTGGATCTTCTTTCCTCCCCTTTTTGAAAATGGGGGTTATGTTTCCCCTTTTCCAGTCAGTGGGAACTTCACTAGATGTGATAATAGACTAATAATGAGCTAAAGAGCTATTCTAAATAGCAATATTTGTCTTTCACTAATACTGTGTGATCATTATATTAAAATGTGTTGTATGCTTCAGTTAAGGCAACGATGATTTTTATATCCGGTATATATGCAGAATAAATAGCTAATATTACTGCCACGCTTGAAATAATGGCATAACTTCACTACGGCATTATAGTAGAAAGAGCTGAAATGTAATCATTGAAAACACAAAAAACACTAGTAAAGCAACCAGATCACCACTGTGAGAATTCTAAGAAAAATACCTATGAAATTCAAAAAGGGTATTCCAATAGCTGCAACTGTATTGTAATAGTATTGTACAGCAGGAACAATGATAAAGGCCATACAGAGAGCAGTGAGAGAATTTGAACAAGGTTTCATAGAAAAGATATATATACTTACTGATTGCACAGATTTATTTTTCCTGTGTGATCATTAAGTCCATTATTCACTTGGCTTCATGTTTAGCAGAACTACTGTTGCTTCATATCTCGTGATTTACTTCCTATCACATTCTCCTGGAATCTAAAAATCTTGGTGGGCATCAATTAAGCTCCTTAGCGTTGTATGAGGCAACAGTACTGAGCATATGTCCCAGTTTATTAGATTTCATGTTATTTTCATAAACTGTCTAGGAAGATTTTTATTTATCTCATCCTTAAGATGATTTAACTGAATTGCACTATAAAACCTTGTTGCAGAAGGATGGTACCCACTGCACTGAATCTGCGCTCCAACACTAATCTAGAAGAACTGTGAGAAGATGACACTACCATGAAATTTTTTTATGGAAATGCCTTCCCTACTATCCAGGCATGTCTGCCTGATTAGATACTTAGATAGCTAAGTAGCCATGTTAGTAGTGGAGGGCTACGCCAGAAAAAAGAGCAGGTGAGAGGCAAGATCCTGACTGCATTCACCTGCGCTATGGACCTCCTCACAGGCCCACAGAAGGACAATAGGAGTAGCAGCAGCAGTGTTCATCCCTGAACCTCAGACCACTGTTTTCCTACAGTTTAGGGAGACATCAACACCATTTCACAGACGCTGGAGAAGAACTACCAGATAATCAATTACTACTGAAAACTTCGATCTGATGCCGCGCAGCCAAAAAAGTGGAGAAGAGATTATCACAAGAAAAATCCTCACTTTCCTTTATGCTATTTAAGGTGCTAGAAACAAAGTATAGCAGAGAACCAGAAATTGAGTCACTTTAACTTTTAATTCCTGGGCCATTTGTTATTCCTGGTTTTCTTTTGGTGTTGGTTTTTTTTCCCCTTTGAGCAAGATTTTTTTTTACTGCTCTTCAAAATAAACTTTAAAATCATAAAAAATTCTATGGGATTTTGGGGATTTTTAATGTGCAATGCTAATAAAGGGAATTACCTGTAATAAATTAGCTTTCTCAGCATTCCTTTCTTTGTTTGGTAAAATCAGCTTTGCTATTGTATGTATTCCATTTGCCTGGAGACAGAGTTAAGACAATATTAATAGACAGCACTCCTTTGCATAGAAAACACAAATAAGAGCCAATGTTACTTCAGATAAATCAGAAGCTAATACCAATTGCCAAATTCTCAACATCCTACTGCACACCTAAATTATAAGCTCAAATGACTTAAATAAGAACTAAACCATCATTACATTTAAACTGATACTGAAAGAGAGCTTGCAAACAGATAATGAAGCAACGTTTCTGTCTCTAGAGGTGAAAGAAATTGCAGTAACAGGTCTCCTGTCACCCATGTAGATGTTTTCAACTGTTAAGAACCAAAAAAACAGCCACAATAAATACAAACTGGAGGAACACCAGAAGGGATATCCTGAGGCGTACATCTGTGCTTGGTTTTTGAAAACCATACTGTATTTCAAATTCCATTTTCATATAACCATACATGTGACCTGCATGAAAGTGTCCATCATGTTGGTTTGATAGGCACTGGTAGATTTAGTCACAGTACCACTTCCAGGTATTGACAAGCTCACTGTTGGAGACTGCTCTCCTCTCTAGTAGAGTTTAAGGGAATACATGTCAGCTCTGCAGAGGCTCTACTGCAGTTCCTGACATGTTTTCTTAAACTTTTTATGAAGGCAGAGTAAAGGTAAGGTTTTAGGCCATGCAGTAGAGCCATTGAGCCTTAAATATGTTCTGTCCTGCTACCAGAACTGCTGAAGACTGCTATCAAGGATGTAAGGTAAGGCAAGGACACAGGATGGACAGAGCAGCTACCACACAAACAAATGGTTCTCAACTGCCTGAACCAAGAGTTCTTTGCCACTTAATGAGATAAATCTAGAAGTCACCTGTTTTTACCACAGTGAGTGCCTTCATCTTGTTCACCATGCAACTCTCAAAGTTTTATTAGCACAGAGAAAAAAAACAGGATTTAAAATTAAATAGGCTATTGTAGGGTAGAACTCTAGTTGAAATGAACATGTATGAAGCTATGTCCTGATCTGAAAGGGGGATGGTGTCTGGTGTTTTGACAAAAGGAGAGTTCATTGTCTCTTAATAAATGAGTAGGAGAAGATTTTAAGCTTGAAACACTTTTTCCCAGCCTGGACAACATCCCATCAATTTTAAAACAATTTACTGTCACCACAGTTACCATGCACCGCTAGAGCAAAGCAGACAAAAAGTCAGTCTTTTCTTTACCAAATCCTATTTAAATAGGTTATCTTTTATTTTTATGAAACCAGACTCAGTCTAAAACGTATGCAGTCACATTGTTCAGATAAAATTTTGTCTACATAAGTATGGTTTATGGATGATTTTAGAACTTAAGATACATAGAAAAAAAAATTTCCTAGACTTAATTTCATTCATTTCCTCTTAACCAATAGTTTTGAAATACATATAAACTTCTCTTCTCATTATATTTAAGGCTCTTCACTCTCTCGATTCTTCAAGGAGAATGCCCCTAGTTGGGTTTTAAGCTGACTTGAAGGCTTAGATCACTGACTTTACATTTAGAGTATCAGAGCTGGCTACAGCCTCTAGCTGGTTTTAATGTCCTAAGTACTTGTGTCTTTGGCTATGTTTGGAATACATGCCAGGGATTTTAAGAATGGTTTTCAGAATCATAGATTCTGACTGATTCAAACATTACATTTTAAAATGCATTTTAGAAATACAGCTCCAGGGATGGAGTGCCAGGAAGTTACCTCAAAAATACAAAACTCTGAGGAAAAGAGAAATTGTTTGAAAAACAGCAATACACTAATACTAAGCTGCACAGAGTTTGTTTAAACAAACTTCAAGAAATTCAGACCTCATATTTCTCAGCTAATTCCGTGATTACTCTTATTTACTATCCTTCTTTGATAGTAAAGAAGGATCTCTTGCCATGCAAGGGCATGGCAAGAAATGCCAACTAAAATGAACCCTAAATAAAGCTGTTTTATTCTCCCAGACAACTAGATACATACATTGCCATCTTTATGTATATATCTCTGTGTGTAAAAGGATTAAGAAACAGAGCCTCTAAAGTTATATAAAGGCATATCTTCCAATCTCTTTCAAAGGCATTTTGTTTGTTCTTTAAATTAGGATGACAAATAAGAACAATTACGGCAAACTCTAAACTATAATAACTTACTTAACTAAATAAATTTTCCTACCTGTACTACCTGGTAAGCGTTAGTCTCATTGAGCACCAGTTCAGTAATTGCAGCACAACAAGCTAGAATAAAAATTCAGATGTAACATTTATGGCAAGATTCATAAAAGATACTGAAATAGCACAGTGGGTTAACCTTAGCTAAGGGCAAAATGCCCATCCAGCTGCTCATTCAATCCCCTTACATAAAAGGGCAGAGGGAGAAAATACGATGAAAAATCTCATGGGTCAAGACACAGACAGAGAGACAGCTTACCACTTATCAACACAAGCAAAACAGACATGACTTAGGGAAAATTGGTTTATTTCCAATTAAAGTAGATTTTGATACAAAAAAGCAAAGGAAAAAAAACTTAAAACATTTTCCTCCCTCCTCCCATCTTTTTTCCCCCACTCATCTTCACTCCTGACTCCTCTATCCTCTCCCCCACCACCACTGGGGGGTGCTAGGTGAGGGTTACGGTCAGTACAAAACTGTTCTATTCTACTGCTTCTTTCTCCTCACACTTTTCCCCTGCTCCGGCGTGGGTCCCCTCCACATACTGCAGCAAGAACATCTGTTCCACAGAAGTATTTCCTATGGGCTGCTGGCGAGTATCTGCTCTGGTGCTTAAAGCACCTCCTTCCTCTCCTTCATTGACCTTGGAATTTGCACTGCTGCTTCTTATCCTCTTTTTTTTCCTCTCCTGCTCTGCCCACCCAGTGTTGTAGACCTTATTTAACTATGTTTTCACAGATGCACCACTGGCTCTGCTTTAGCTTTGGCTACCAGGAGGTCTGTTGGGAGCCCAGCTGGAACCAGCTGTGCCCAGCACAGGGTAATCCCTTACCTCTTCCCACAGTTGTCAGGCCCCCTGCTAACAAAACCTTTCCACCTACACCCAATACAGAAGGCTGAAAATATAAACAGGTCCACAGTCTGAATAGAAAAAGACCTCTATAAGTCGAGTGTGTGCTCTTTCTAAGGGTCCTTAACAAAAGCAGAAGTAACCGAAAAATATGCTCCACAGTGGCAATACTTTTGGTACTGGAATTTATTTCACATTACCAGCTCTTCATATGTAATACTCATGACAATGTTTTCAGAAACACTTATGCATTATGTTGCAGCTTCCAGGACAATACTGCAAACACTAATGTAATCCTAGTAAGGATATTTTGCATTGTCCTTCCATAGTCACTGAAATATACAGGATCCTCCAGAAGGCATTTCAGAATGGATAGTTGACTTGGTCCTTTAAAAAGGACTCTTTCCACAAGTACTGAGGAATCCTCATCTGACTGGTAGTCTTTAAAATACCACTTTGAAAGAGTTCCCTCATAATTGATCTACCACAGTAAATTCAATTTGAGGGAAAAGTATAGTCAAATAAAAACAATCTCAGGCTGAAACAAAATTTAAAGTATATGTTTGAGATGTTTTTACAGGTGGAAGGAATAAATGATTTCCCTGTACTTAATACTTTTATCCTTTGCTTCTTTCTAAAAATAAGTGTGCTTTTTGAAAAAACATGCTGGTATTGCATATTTTGAAATAAAAACAGCTGACTTGGAGCTGCCAATCCCTAAAGCAGATAAAAATATTTACAATTTCGATTTTGAAATACTTTGTATCCCTTTGCAAAAGTGCAAGCAACAGAGTATCATGCCTTAATAAAGACTACCTGCTTGAAGTGAGAGAGTATTTTCTTGCATCTCATCAGGACTCAAATCATCTGACAACTGAAGGTGTTGGATTCTTCCTGCTGCGTTCGCACTAGATAAACTTCCAACAGAAGAGCAATCTGAAACAAGACTTCTCTCCCTGAAAAAAAATCAAATTGCAATGTAAGAAAAAAAAAAAGGCTTAACATGTCATTGTTAAACATTTCTGAAGTTCTGAAAATGTATGTTTTTCACTAAATTAGCTAATATACTTTGAAAAAGCAAACAAGCCTTGAAACTGAAAATTCCTTTACAACGTTCATCAATATACCCACAACTCTACTGCAGTAAATAGGTATCTAATTAACAGGAAAACTAAGCAGACAGTAATGACATATTTATAATCCATTAATTACTTATTTTGTACACTGAATATGTGAAAATTACTTAAAGATAGCACAAACAACACATATCTGTAAAAAATACTGCTTATTCAGTATGTCCTAAATAGCCTTTTAATTTCTGAAGACATCTCATACAGATGACTAAAACAAATATGTTATTTGATAAAATAGATCTTGGTCAAATAAATCTTAAAATATGAAATAGTCTCATATAACAGCCACAAGGCAGAGGACTGAAAACCTACCCCTGTAATATATGAAGGAGCTGCTTGATTCCACCCCAAATCCGGATTTCTGCACTAGTTTCAGGGTCTTCACAAACCTGTACCAGAATCCAAACTATACTCCATAGAAGTTTGATATGATCAAAATGGAGTAAACTAAGCAAGACTGGAACTCCTTCATACATTTTTATTTGCTCTTTGACTTGTGACTCTGCACAGAGGAGACGCAGCAACTCTGCTGTAAGCCTGGAGAAAAAAAAAATAATCAGCAAGATTTTTAAAAAATAACTCATTACATTGTATTTTTAGTTAGCAAAGAGGAAAAATACATCAATGTCTAAGAACAGAGACCTCCTTTTAAAAAAGTTAAAGACTTAAAGTCACTGTAAATTGGATAAAGTCACTGTTAAAAACAAACAAATAAAACAAAGAAACAAAACAACTGAAAAAGAAGGTAGCTTAAATTTTCACTAGGGATGGAATTATATTTACATTGAGTTTGTTTGTCAGCACAGGCAGCCAAGCATATACAGCCAGGATGGGGGTGGCCAGGTGGACTGCAGTCATCTGTGGTACCACCTTCTTGTTAATGGCCTTAGTGCTACAAGCAGCACTGACTGAGTGAACCTGTAAGGTCCATCTGTGGAATTAGACTGACTCCACAAATAATCATAACTCTTCTCCAGGACAGTGTAAATACTATGTTTACAAAAGGGACTAGATACATCATTTTAAAGGTTTATGCAATATTTTAATTAACTTCGCTCCAATTAAGGTAAACTTTGCATAGAAAATACAGTTAGGGATTTTTTTTTCCATTTGAAGCAAAAAAGTTGCACATGTTTGTTGAAACATATTAGAGTCATATCTGAATTTAAAATTATTCTTAACTAGCATTGAATCTCAACAACTTCCTGTCCACATTCAAATTCCAGTTTTTATAACAAACTTTTGGTTTACCTATAAGCTACATAGTTACAAACCCACAAAACAAATAGAATCTTTTCAGCATATTCAAATTCTTTATCTTTAGTCATATGTAAAATAATTGATATGTGTGACATGATTAAGCATGAAATTTAAAAAATCTTTTCAGAATTTTAGATGTGATAGTGTAAGTGACATATCATAAAATTTGAGTGTCTTTTGCTTTCTTACTGAAATGCAGATACACTATGACCAGCGAGCAGACTTAGCTGAGATAAAAGGACATTTAAGAACTCAAGGAACCTTTATGATTTTTTGATCAAAGGGTGGAGGGCTCTGATCCAGCCTCTAGGATAAACTACAACAGCTGTAAGTTTTGCCATTTTTTACAAGCTTGTATTTGGCATCTCAGGAGCTGTCAGAATTCAACATTCTTTCCATCTACCCACTCAGGTCTGCCAGAAGCAAAAAAGAGATGCATCAAGAAAAGCAACTGTTATCACTTTATGGGTAGCACTGCAATTTATTTGCACTGCACTGGAGGCCATCAGAGAGGGGATGGCTCGTAACAGAACTAATAGAAAAAAATTGTGAGATCAACATCTGGCTGAAAATACTTAGGTGTCAGAACTTCACCTTTAGTATATTAAAAGTGACACATTATCTAATTCCTCTAAATAGACACGTCCCTGAATGAAAAAGTCAAAATATATTTTAACACGATTGATCTACAAGGAGGGTCTCACCTTTTAAACAGCAAATCGTAGTCATGTAGTATCACCAGCAAGTTCTCAACAATGCTGAGCTCACTTATCTTCTCCCTACATCCTGGACTACAAATTGATTATTCCTGGTACTTATATCAATTTAAATTATATGAAATAACACATTGCTCTTTAGTCTCCCTCTTCATACATTTGACCAACTATTTTTTTTTCTCAAGTGTTAAGTAATAATATCATATTGTGCACAGAATTATTTAAAGCCACAAAAATATGCTGGGTCAGGAGTGACATTTACAGGAGTGTAACCATTTGCCATATTCCCAGTACAAAAAACCATAAATGTGAAAGCATGAAAATAAAGACACAAGTGTATTTAATTTGTTTCATACCAGAAATTAAGAAAATTAAGTACATTTTTAGAATCAAATAACAAAAAGAGGATACATATACATGGATTTGAGTCTATGCATTCATTATTTACTACATTGAACAATATTCTTGCTGGTTATGGAGAAGTACTCAACGTAAAATATTTTTATACGCAGGAAGTCAGTTAGAAATCCAGAATCCTGCATAGGGATTGCAAAGAGAGATTCCATAACTCCAGTCTTGCAAAGTTCTCCACACGAGCAAGGAGTTTGCTGCAAGGACCAAAGTTTGTATATAGTTTCTACTGCTTCAACATAAAAGTAAGTACACTTTATAAACCTCCACAAAACAATGCCCCATTTTGAAGAAAAAAAAAAAAGTCTTCCTCAGAAAATGCAGTTTTAATTTTGTGTCAAGACATAACATTAAAATACGTATTGTGAACTAAAACACAGTACGTTGAACCTACCTTTCTGCTAGGCTAGTCAGAGCAAGGAGGGCACCCAAAAGCACATTGCTGTCTCTGGCAGATAACAAATTTACCAAAGTCTGAAAAATGAAACATGAAACAAGATAAATAAATATAAATTTTGTTATTTTCTTTTAAGACTCAAACACATATAGAACTACTCATTGAAAAGTCAAAATTAAGATACCAAATCCTTAAATAATACATTAAATGTCTTAGGTACATTTAAAGTACACTGTAATTAGAATCAAATATACATTTAAAGTTTTCAAATACACCCAGCCTTAGGACAAGCAAGAATATTTCTTCTCAAACTGCAACCAGCATCACTCGTGACTGTTAAAGAATCTGTCCAACTTAAGATGCCATTGTAATAATCTGTTTCTGTGTAAAACACTTCAGAACTCTCAGTCAAGGTTTCCTGAAACAAAAAGTTAGTTTTCAACTTATATTTTAACTTTGCAGGCTGTAATTTACAGCTTTGCACATGTTTTGTTAATGATTTATATAAAGGTAAATTTCTTCTTTGTCTTGATTCTCTAAAGATATGTTGTCCAATACTAACTGATCACAATTGCCCACATTTTACTGCAGGATAATAGAATAATTAAGTATTAGTTATACTGATCTTGATTTCTATTGTTTCTCAGTTTGGCCACAAATCAGCAATGGTTAAGTATAGACCCTTAGTCTGATGTACAGCAAGGGATGTTTAGGTTGTCACTGTCTACATTGACACTGTTCCATTTAGACCCAGATTATTTGATAAGTGAAAGACCATAGCAGAAATTTATGTTAAACATATATTTATCTTAAAAATGTAACTATTTACACTGTATTAACATGTAGCTCAGGACAGTGTAAACTTTGAGTAGCCATTTTGTATAAATGAGTTTAGTCCAAACCTTTAAGACCTCTTTATCAGAAACAACCACTAACCATGCCCCAGGCCAATTAGTGTACATGTAAAGAAATTATTTTTGTTATACTGCTAATATATCTGTAAAACATGGAACTGAGATTATCTTATTTTACAAGTTTAAGAAGCTTAACAATTTACTCCCATCTACATCAAATCTAAAAAGCATAAGTCATTCAGTTATGTAGCTAATTAGTTATAATTAGCAATTTTATAAAGGACTTACTTTATGTGCTCCATTTGTTACAACCCACTCTCCTTGATCTTTAACACCAGCAAGCTTTTGGAAAATGTCTGTGGAACAAAGGAAGTCACATAAATTGAAGCTTTACTAAATATTTTAATTTAACTTACTCGACAATACAGCAAAACACTAGATAATTTCTTTGAAGGATGCCTAGCTCATTTTACTCTGTTATTTCAGTGTACAGAGAGATATTAATTTCTCAAAGAAATATTACTTATGTACAAAAAACAGATGTGCTTTTCCACAGCAGTTTCACTTTTTTACTTGTGTAATGATGCCTACAATTAATCTAGTATTATCTTACTTAATAACCATCTCAAGGATTTTAAACATTTTAAGCCTCACACAAAAAGTGGCCTTATAATTTATGTTATCAGCTATAACACTTACATGTCATATTGACCAGCTTGTCTACATTATGCTGCTCTTCTCCATAATCAAGATAGCCATTTGCTACTGTTTCCATAAACTGCAAGTGGGTGGGGGAAATAAAAGATACCATTATAACCGAAGTTTCAAGAATCTATAACCTATAGTGTTATGCACAGAAATAACCTCTAGAGGGTGCATCTGTTTCACGTAAAAGGTAAGTCAGCAATTGAATCATAGAATGGTTTGGGTTGGAAAGGACCTTAAAGATTATCATGTAGGGCGGCTGGAACTAGATCAACATCCCACGTACTTTTACTGCAAAACTGTCAGGGAACAAAAAGTGATCTTGGAATTATAAGAATTCAAAAAGCAAGTGTAAAATTCCACGAGGGGAAAATACACTGGAGACTTATCAAACACAATTACCCTAATTCTAGGGCCAAAATTCCCTTCTTTGCAAGCTGGTAGAGGTCCATCATAGTTTTCTGGGGAACTATCACTTCATAGTTTTGCTCTTAAACTACTCCCTTAGCATCTACTACTGGCCAACATTTGGAACAGCCAGATGGATCTTCAGTCCACACAGCTGACAGGCTCAGACTTCAAAACCTACATGACTGTATCCTAGAAAGATACATGTGTTATTAAAATTCTGATTTTTTTTTTTTCTAGAAAGTAAACTCCTAACAATTTCAAAGATATTCAAGATATGTCATATGTCACTGCTAAAATGGCACTCATGAATATTAAAAACCCAGGAGGCAAGTGGTATTAACCCAGAGCAATAACAATACAGCATTCAGTTATCAATAATGTTTTGTAATGCAAAAGTTCTGTAGTCTCCAAATTTAAACCCATTCAATATTCTATCACTGTGCTTCTACCTTTGGAAAGTGATTTGCTACAGCTCAAGATGACTTTACTCATCTTCCTTCAAAAATCTACAGTTTATTTTGACTGAACCAATCATGCTGATTTTTCTAATCCTTCTCCCACTTCAGGAAGCATTTGTTAAGCCTTCTAAGCAAATGTCCTGGGTTAAATTCTGCTAGACGATAAGGAGAGCCGCTTTGTGCATTAGTGAGCAAAACCACACCAACTGCTTACATGCAAACAGAGGAACAGACTTGCTTCTTTCCATAAACCAAATACACTTCTTTTTACAGTGTATTTCATTCTAATCATAATAAACTGACATGCAACACAATGGACAAAGATACTATAAGAAATTCTACCTGAGCTAGATTTTCAGTCCCACCCAAGCTGTGGAACATTTCCTAAAAGAAAATTTAAAAAATTGAGTCAAAATAGGAAATTACTGGAATGAGTGAACAGTAGTAAATAAATCATAGAATCATGTACTGTGTTTGTTGAGAATATTGAAAAACCGTAACTCCAGTGGATGAAGTCAATCGATTTTGGAGATGCTTAGCACCTTTAGAGTTCAGAATTACTTGTTAAAAGTGGATAAATAAAAACACTGAAAAGGAATTTAAAAGACTGAAACTGGAAAAACAGTATAAGCTTTGGAAAACATAGAAAAGAAATACACGAAAGCAAATACCGTAACAGATGTCTGAGGCTTAGTCCTATGAATAACAACTACAATAGCAAGAATAAAATTAAAAGCTGGTTCTTTGTAGTTTAGAGCATTGGGCTGCTAGGAGGAATAGGCAGCTTCCTGCTTTCTTTTTTATGGGAATTCTAAATATCTGTATGGTAAACGCAGGTATGGAGAGGTTTGTTATGGAGATTTACAGGTTCTTTGTTAGGGTTAGTAACAACAGACACTACATAAGAAATATCAGAAAATGAGTAAGTTATGCAGCAACAGTGCAAATCGACTCTCAGAATCTGATTGCAAATCACATTTTCACATATAGAAACATAGGTACATACATATAATAAGTATGCATCCATAAGAATGCACGCTTTTACACACATGCACCAACACAACTCACATGCATGATGCTTAAGTGCATTCTCTTAACTAAGCAAGAAACAGTATTTTTACATACTGACCTGATAGTATGGATCCCTTATGAATAACCTCAGGCAGATTAATACTCTAAGAAAATGGATGGATGGGGCATGATTAACCCACTCCCTGTAAAGGAAATATTCAACACATAAACCAAACAAAATTTTTAAAACTGTTAAAACTTAAATAAAACACTTTGAGTCAGGAATCAACTGACTAGAAGACTAGTGACCTAAAACAGCTGTACAACATACTATGCTATAGAACTTCTAATACAATTTATATACAAATATAGTAATAGATTTAAATACATTTAGTACATTATATGAACATTACCAGCCACCACTTATTATCACTGAACTGATGCAGGAAGGTATATTCTTATCTTTAAGCATAAAGAGATCATGCTTTGATGTAAGCTTACTTTAAGTGTTTGGATCAAGGCCCAAAATGGCAAAATCACTGAGAAACCACATAGCAAACCTCAGTGCACAAAATACACTTATGTAAAAATATGCGTGCTGTAGAAGTAAAAATAGCTAGATTTGAAATGATTTTTTGAATCATCATAATCTATCCTGGGCTTCAAATACTCTAATACTATTTGTCCCTGGAATAATTTGTTATTTAGTTTAAATGTTCTTGATATAGGATGATACTCCCAAATAGAATTTCCTCTTGTATATTACTCCATACAATTCCAAAGCACAAGACTTGGCAGAAAACTCAACTCAGATCTGCACAAAGCATCCAGGGGCAGTAATCCCACATAAAATACCAGTAATTGAATCACTATTTCCATTGTCAAAGACATATATCTCCATTTTCCTATTTAAAATAAAATTGGACACCTTCCTACTGTTTGTTGTTGTTGTTTTAACTGAGAGGACAAAATCTGCAGTATCTGCGCAAGTTTCCAAGGAATGGAAGGCGTCTATGGGACGTAGCAGTTCTCTTCCCTTTTTATCATTTGCAGTTGGGAACAACGCCAACATTTTTAGCCAGCGGCTAAAAATATTTTTATAAAAATAAATGTTTTACAAATAGATACTAACAAAATCTCAGCCCTTCCCTGCCAATATTATGCCTGAAATAATACTAATTTTCTTTATGCTACCATAATTGGCCACTTCAGAACTGCATGAAACTTTTCATGGAGAGAAAACAGCAAACACATGCATTGGCAAAATTTGTAGGTCAGATAGTAAGTGTCCTAAAGATCATTACTATGGTGGTCCTACAGCTATTCCTTAAAAAACTTTTACTCTTGACAGAAGTTAGTTTCTTCAATGGAGCAATGCATCTGTCACATTAGTCCAAGTAGGGACAGTAATTCTCCGAGCCTGGTTAACATTTGAGAGCCTCTTCTACTCTAGTTACATTTACAATACCTATTACTAGATACCTTACTGTATATATATCCAGCATGGGTCAGCAGGATTTTTTCTGCCTTCGTTATACTCCTTCCCCAAACTACTTATGCTAGGCTGATCAGAGCTTTCTTGTCAACAGAATCACCTCCAATCAGAACTTCTGCTGACACAGTGATGCCAGTAAGTGGGTGTGAGTTTTTTCTTGCACCTCAACCAACATAGTTATGCCAGCAAAAGTGTGTAATCCAGACCAGTGACAGTTCCTAATGCTCCGACACAATGCAACAGCAGTAGCTTCAAAGAAAGGACACCATCACAGTCATAGTGAAATACTTACAAAGGGCAACTGAAACACCTTTGTAACTGCACTTACCTTATAGGTTTTACATACCTACTAATATATGCTTGTTTCATTAACCTTACCTGGGTGCTTTTATTTATGAGGCTGTTATTGCTATATCATCATCAACAAGCACCACAGGAAACAAAAAAACAAAATATGAGCTGGGTATGATACCATATATAAATAGAACTTGGGAAGACACTACAAATTATTCTTAGCTTTTTGGCAAATGAAGCTGAGCCACTGACATCTCACTGGTGGGTGCTGAGATGATAAAGCTCATTTGGAAAAGAAAGAGTTAACAGATTTACAAATCATTTAAATCAGCAGTCTTAAAGTCACTGCTGTTCAGTTAATCAAAGATGAGATCCCTAGTTAGTTCTGAAAAAGGGTCTAAGCAAACTATGTGAGGTTTTTTTCTGTTTTTTAGGTACTTCTGTAAATTCTAGCAGTTACCTTTAATACTTTTAGAAGCTTGAGGATACTTCCCTTAAGCTTCTTTATCAGTTTATATTTTTCAGAAAATGTACCTGGGCTTTAAAAAGAAAAAATGCAAGACACTGCAGTAGTGTATAGTAATAGAAATTCTGAAAACTACATTCTTTTTTTTAGAAAATATCTTTATCTATCCTCTCTCTGTTTTTTAAGGTCTTGCACTTCTTCCTTGCTCAAATGAGAGCAGCATAAGAAAGATTTTCCCCTTTCTAATCCTGTTATATAAACAAATATCAACAGTAGCATAAACTCATCTGAATTGTATGAAATCCACTGACCCTTCTATAGACAGATAGCAGTCCATAAATTCCAAATAAAATCAGTAAAATTAAATTAAATTAAAATAAAATAATTAGAAAAGCAAACAATAGATTACAAATCCCAGATATGGAAAAATGATCAAGGAAACATAGCAGATGTTAGAATTTTGGTAATCTGAATTTTGTCACATACCCAAGCCTTCCTTTTTCCATTCCACTAATCCAAGCATTCAGCCTCCACAGCCAATATAGAAGTGGTTGTTTAAAATTAAGACTATGCAGAGATGTGAAGCTGGCAGTTTCCAACACAGAGGTCTATTGTTGAAATATATCTGCCATGTATCTCGTTGTAACAGTATGAACCATTATCCATGGTTCTTTGCTTGAGGCAAGAAAGAGTGACCCTCCTTGGATGTGAATATGTTCAATATACTGACCTGCAGGTAAGTCTCTTCTTAATTAAAGCTGTAAAGATCTTTTGAAACAGCTTGTGTTTGGGATGTTTGCTAAAATTTCTCTCATTCTTGTAGGTCACACTAATAAGGAATGAAAAATAAAAACTTTGAATTGCTGATTTATCTTGTCACCACATGATATTAGATTGCCAGAACTTAACGTTATCAGGAAAAATTAAGAAACGTCATGTCACCAGATACAATAGACTAACACAAATTCAGATTTCCAGATATTAAGAGCATGGAAGAACTGTCTGTCTTGTGCGTAATTTGAGAGTTCTGTAATGGTATAATACAAGCTTTTAAAATAAAGAGATCATTACTTTATTTAAATTGACTACATTAACTCTCAACAGCACACTCTGCTAAGTGGGAGCATGGGTCTAAAACTTACAAAGGCAGGAATATTCACAATTAGGTTTAGAAAGTCAAAAATATGTAATTCATATCTCAGTGGGTTAACATTAAAGCACAAGTAAGAGCCAAAAGACTAACATAATTTTGTGTGGCCTTCCACACCACAACAAGCTTAAGATACATAAAGACATTCAGAGATTCAACACAGTGTCATCATATTAGCTTGCTTTTTTTCTTTTTACCTAAAGTTTTCAAGCTCAACAGCTTCTGTTGATTCTTGCCATTGTCCATGGGCTTTTAGTTCATTTCTTTTGAGGTTTTGCCAAGCTTTTGTCACACTGGTTTGACCCCTTTCAAAACGTATAGCTGGAAGCTAAGGAGTAAAGGGATAGCACTCATGAGTTAAACACTGCATTTTAAGTGAAAGTACCTTTTCCCAAGTTCTGACTTGAACTTCAGAGCTATAATCTGCCATTATAAAACATAACCCACACGAAGCAGAACTGAGGTGGTAGAAAACAAGTGCATGGGACTATATAAAACCCGAAGAACAGTGTCTTTCAGAATGCATAATTTAAAATCAATGGAATCTGCAACACATACTCATTTATCTATGCCCCATAGCTGTCTCACTTCTACAACTGCATAGCCTTCATATTCTTTTTATGCTGTAGTACTTGAATGTTCCAGATTTCTGCTCAGAAGCAATTCCATACCTCTAACCAGGAAGGAAGGACTCGCATGTCACATGGACTGTTCCCTAATTCTGTCATACCTTTTTACAGAATAAAAGGGAAGAAACTGTTCTGGCATTCACACCCATCATCATATGTTGGTTTTCTTTGCTATGGCAAACATAAGCTTTACTAAGTAACTTGAGGTGAATGAGATTTTACTGTGTCCTGTAAGTTTCATACACTGATATGTAATGTCCTGAAGATTTTTAGCCAGAGACAAATAGCTTATGGCTAAAATGGCTACACTTAATTTTCTTTTTTATATTCTTAAACAAACATCATGTTGTAAGCAATATATCTCTAAGCCTACCTTCTCATGACAATATGGAATGGCAGTGAAGCAAACAAATCTGTTGACTATATATGCAACAACTAAAAAAAATTAAAAAGCAACACCTCATCCATGATACAAGATTCTGCTAACATGTTTAATCATAACGGAACACAATATCCTAAGTTTCTGCCACAATTCATAATCAACATTACTTATAATTATACAATTATACAGAATGTTTAATAATTGAAAAATAGGTTATTGAGAAATACCTGTTGCTTCTGTGACTGAACATTTAAGAGAGACTGAAGTCTTTTAAGATCAGAATCATCCCTAGAATAAACAAAATAGCATAAATATATAGAAGTATTTTTGTAAGAGCAAAGAGGTCAACAAGCAACGTTAATGACAGAAAATAAAGTTTTATACTGTTGCCCAGTGTTCCCATTTTGCATAGAGAAGAATTCATAACTTCTTCAGAATGCCTTAAATCAACAAAGGTGTAAATAAACTTTGTGACCAGAGTAACAGTTGTCATGTTTATACTGCAATTCAAATTAAAGCATTCTTGTAAGACGTCAGATACTATACCTCATAGTGATCCCAGGAGGTTTTTTGTCATTTGCTTTTTCTGTGCTCTTCAACATTTTGTCCTGATCAGGCATTGTGTATAACTATTATCAGATGGCTACAAACTCATTTCCTTAAAAATAAAGTAGATAGACAGAATTATAACATTGCAGCAGAAGCAACCAGTATTTTCTTACAGAACCAACTGATAAGACTTTAAGGAAAAACAAAACAAAACAAAAAATCAATACAAAAAACTAACAGCTCTATTTCCCTAACATGAACCCTTAGGCATTGTATGAGGATACCCTTTAGAATTCCAGATATTAATAAGAAAGTAGTTAAGCTAACATATATAAACTTTATTTTCCCAATACTTGAGTAGACAGTATTGGCTGCGTTGCTATTACACTTTATTTTTGTTTGGATTTTTTCCACTTCTTGCATATTATTACCATTATTTCTCGCCATGGATTGCCTATTTACATTTCAGCAGTGCTTGGCTGACTTCTAGGTTGTATCATACAAGCAGTTGTCCAGAGAATATAATGGTTTTATCATCTAAATACACAAGACGAATGAAGGCAAAATGAAGGTCTCTGACAAATAAATGAGATGCATGAATCACGCAGCCTACCAAAGAACCACAGAATTTTTCAGTATTTTGAGTATTCTTCATTTCAGCCAAATGCCTTATACCAATAGCACCCAGATTTTCTTGGAGTGGGGCAGACAGTTTATTTCCATAGATGAGCAGAGCTGTAAGGCCTGGCCTCAGCAGGGCCACAGATTCACTGCAGACAAATATTCAGTCTGCAGGTCTGACTGCCCACAAAAGCCCACAGGTTGTTGCTCGCACAGCATGCAACATTTGTTCACTGAAAACCTTATAAAGCCCTAGAAAAAAACAGAAAGACTTGTAAAAATAGTCAAGAGCAATTTGTTGCTGTCATGAAAGCAATTATATTGATGCAGATCCTGATCTGAGTGAAAAAAAGGATCGTCATGCTGGGGCTGAAGAATTATTCCAGAGAACTGCATAGAGCTGCTATGTTTTGCACCTCTGATTTAAAAAACAAGGATATAATACCACTGTCTGATCCTTTCTACCCATTGGACTATTCAATAAACATGGACCATTTGGAAGTTTCCTTTGGTGTCTCTTTAATAGGCTTTTCCATATGAAATATGATAGCCTTCTTTTCTCTTTGTGCAGTGCAGAGTTCCTCTGCTATTGATTTTTCTTTCTTTTCCTCTAAAGGTAAAGAAGAAAACCTGGCAGGAAATAAAAGCATCATAAATACTAGAAGCTGCTGCTTCCCAACTGAAAACCAGTGTTATTTTCCCAATTATAGATTCTCATATCAGACACAGAATTACCCAAAATGCAACTGCTGACAGTATGAACTCGTGCACTGTATTAGCTCACCCTAGTATGTGGCCTGCAATCCCAGCTCATCCATTTCTATTCTTTTGAGCAAGCCTTTATGCTCCCACAGAAAACAACTGATCCAGATCCCCAAGAAAAAAAAATCCTTCTCTCTCCTCCACACATCCACTTAGCAGGGTTATTAAAAAAACACCTCAGAACACTTAACTGGTTTGTACCAGTTATCACCGGGGAATGAATACAAACAGGATCTGCTCTATCAGTCAGCAGATTAAACCAAATAATGTTACATTAATTTCCTTTGTTTCAAAAGCAGTAAAAGTTGAGATGAGCTAAGGACATTGCTAAGCATGTTTAAGAATCCTCATGAGTAAGAGTTTCCATGTATTGTTTTAGTGATATTTGCATTTTATATCCTCTCCCCAGTATCCCAGTCCATTTGGCATATTATTGAGGCATGACAGGATGCAATCATAACCTCACATTTGCACACTAAGAAATACTATGAAACTCACAAATTATCAACATGATCAGGAGTACTTGTGTACAAAGAACAGATTTCAACTGATTAAAGAATCACCAAGCAAAACCACACATACAACAACTTGTCCATGAGCAAACATAGTTAAATCTTCAAATTTTCAACAAGCCATTTTAAAAAGTAATCCTTGGGTTGAGCCTCTAAATCGTGAACAGCAGGATACCCAGGATGGCTAGGATTGCATCCCAAAGCCTTAGGTCTTTGTGATCACTTACAACAATCTTACAACCGTTGACCAACCTTGCTTTAGGGCTGCCAGTCCAATGTTTTTGCTGTTTGTGGTACCTTAGTAAAGGTGAAACTAAGAGCTGACTAGTATTTTTAACATTCATTGCCATTACAGATACAAACATTCCTGTAAAAAGTTGAACTTGACAAAAACAAGTCAAATTCCCTTCACTGCTGGATGAGAATAAAGTGATGCAGCTCAACCAAGGACACAGCCCTCACCCAGCTCTGAGGACTCATCCTGAGGTTACCTATTTCCTAGAGACCACTAAGCCAGCATGAGTCACCGAGCACTTCAACAATAAGAGGCCAGCCCTGGCCACAAGCTGACCCTGTACAATCTCTTTGGTCTGCCAGCACAGCACCACCATAGGTGCACAAGCAGCTCTAAACCTGGTTCAGGTTACAAATAATCTCTCCTACTTTAACCCTAATTATCTTATAACTTGTCCCCAAGCACTTCGGTACAATACGCAGAAAAGAGCATTTATCCATGCAGCTTAAAGTGTTGTGCCCTTCAGCTTTACTACAGAGATAAACCAATTAATTAACTCCTGATAAAAAAGGCAAATCATTTCCCCTTTCCTTCCTTTCCATTCCCAACCTCAGCCGCTACCCTCCACTTCTCCCGCTGACCTGACCCAAAACTGAGCCAGTTTAAAGAGCTAAATAGGCAGAAAGCAACACGTCTCCCTTTGTATCGATAGTTTTCTACCAGTGTAGATCCGTTAAGAGTGGCCTGATGAGTAGCTCTCCCGATAAGGCAGGGGGCAGGACTGCACACCCGTAAATGGAGTGAGAAGAGCAGAAAACCCTTTCGTTAGCCGCCAGTCATTAAATAGGTATGTGTATTAGCACCACACCCTAAGTGAGGGGCAGACAAAAGGAAACAACCCCGTTTTCCTTCTGTCAGCGATACATCTGAGAGAAAACATATGTTAAATATTTCCTTACCTATTCTCACAATTACTTCACTTTCTTGAAATCACTGAATGATTTCCCGTCCCTGTGTTTCTCCTGTACTCATGCCAGCAGAAATTTCCGTGGAACCAGGCTATTAACTGTCCTCATAACTATCCCCCAGCTACTAAGCCAGCCCCATGACTAACATATAAGAAACAAATAAAACAAGATTCACATTTCGTTTTGGTTGTGCCAGAAAAAGATTGAGATCAGACAACTCTTTAAACATATGAAAAAGAAAATGTCTACAGCAGAGAGTCTTACTTCATTACATTTAAAACAATGACATGAGAGCAATATTAACTAATTCATTTTAACTGAAGATAATTACATTTAATCAGCTATGTTAATGACATAGGAAGAAAAATGCATTCTGATAGTGCTGGCATGCAGGATAGGACAAGAAACACTGAGCACCCTGTCAGAAATCAGATAATTCACATGATGAGAAACGGGAGACAAAGGAATTACCACCCCAGGGTTGATCTGTGGCCCAGTCTAGCATTTGTCTCAGATGACGCAAGCACATAACACTTTTGAAGGTGAAAGGAAATCCCCAAATAAACAAAACCAAAAAGAAATGTTGGAGGATAAATCTGCTGTCACAACTACAATGTAATGGTTAGAGACTCCCTTAAACAAAAAGATGTGTTACATTCTTTATAATCTTTATTAACAATAACTACTCGCTAGGTATATTTCGTAAGGTAACTAGTTGCTTGATTTACCCTTGAACTCCTTTCTCAGTAACTCCAGTGGCTGGATTCCACTATCTAATTATATACAGAAGGTTAACTGGCTTAAGCTGGATAAAGAAGCAGTAGATATATCTTGGCTTTAATAGATCCTTTGATGCTGTTACTAGATAGGAACAGCAAAAGCTGGGTGTGAGGTCAGATGAAAAGTCAGTCCTTAACAGAGCAATAATCAATATATTATTGTCAAAACAGAAATGGCAAAGGAAGCATAGAAGATGATGAAAATTCCCAAAAGATACTTCTCCAGTATCCAAAAGGAACTCCGGACCACTTTGCCTCTTGCTCTGAGAGAGCACAGCAGCCAGAAGGATGGGTCAGCACTGGAGACTGCCTACATCTAGGAAGTTCTACACTGATTAACCCATAAAGACAATGTTTGAAGAATATGTTTTATACATTTATTGACTGAATCGATACAGAAATCTGTATGCTTGCTATACATGAAAACTTTCACATGCATATATTTACCTCAAATTCTACTCGGTTTAATAAGTTCTTGGAAGATTCTCTGAAGATTTACTAGGATCCAATGCAAGGTTTCTGTTTTTCCAACAAACCGAAACATTCAAATCACTGCTGGTTTATAGTTTGGGGGGGTGGGTGTGTGTGTGCCTGTGTGTGTGTTTGTTTTCCCTCTCCACAGTTCCAGTGGAGTCATAAGTGGCCAGGCCTATTCTGATTCCTGGACCTACGCAATGCAAGTCTCTGGGCTACCTTCCAGATCATAACTTTTATTTGTAGATTCTGCCTAGATCTACCATGTTACTCTGCAGTTCACAGATGCAAGAGGCTTTCTGAGGTCTGGCAAACAGCTCTGTATCAACACAAGGATAATACGTAGCTCTGTGAAATCAATCTTCTCTGCCCTGGCTACCAGGCAGACCTTTTTAGGGAATGGCCCTGCTACGACTCAGAGCCTCTGGGAATCAGGAGAGGTTGTTTAAAGTCTTCTGAAGGCTCAGAGCTGGTGAAGAAGCTGGGCCGGAGATTTCAGGAGGAACCAGGGAAGGAAGGAGGCAGAGTGACCCTTATTTTAGAGGCACCACTCCCAGCCGGTCAGGCGAGATCCCGGGCCGGGATCCCTCAGGACTTGCCGGCGGTTTTTTAAGCGTTTACAACGCGCTCCACGTTCGCCTACATTCCCAGACTAACGCCCAGCTCGGAACCGCTGCTTCTCCCCGGCCTCCCCGCAGCGCGGCGGGTGCCCGAGACCACCCGGGGACAGAACCGCGACGGGCGGGGGCGACACAGAAGCCGAACGGGACGAGCCCCCCCTTTTTTCCTCCCCAGCACAGCCAATCGCGGCCCCTCTTCTTCACCACCGGCCTATCCAACGGCGTCACGCTGGGAGGTGCCCGGGCGCCCTGGCGACCCGCGACGCCACCGGCCCGGCCGTGGCCACGGGCACGGGACGCCAGGCCCAGAAACGCCGCCGGTCCCAACCCCTGCGGCCCCAGCTCTCGGCTCATAAAACCAGAAACAGCCTTCAACAGAGTTCGGGAGGGTGGTTTTTATTGCTTTTACCGACTTTCCGAAACATTACAAAAGATACGTCTTATTGGAGCAGTAATTAAACCAGCGGAGGCCTGGACCTTTCACGTTACAGAGCGAACAAGAGTTGTGGCTCCTGTACAGACCGAGCGGTGGATCCCGCGTCCGGAAAAACGCTTTCGATTTGCTTTGAATTTTGTTAGAAAGTAATTAAAGATCACTGTGATTAGAAAAGCAGTCGTAAAAAAATTCGAACCATACAGTATGAAGTCACATTTCAAACGATCAGTTATTAAAAGTGGTGGTTCAGCGGCAGGTGCTGAACCCTGGAAGACACCTCTGCACAGGAGCATCAGCGGAGAGACAGATTGTACGTTACGTGTCTTGCCAGTAAAATCATTTAGAAAAGCACTGATTTTCAAACTTGATCAATATTCAAAAAAAAAACCAAAAAAACCAACTCAACAGGCTCTAGATTCAATATGAAAGTGTCTTTTAACTTCAATGCCTACTATGAAGTCCTGTAAGTTTTCACTGAAAAAATGTTACAAAAGAAAACTGACTTAAAATTACTACGCAATTTGCTTTATTTATAGCACTACTTTTACACCACCTCAAAGCTGTGTGTCTCTAGTCTTAACATTTGCCATAAAATAAATTACTGTTGGTATAAACAAAGTATTCCACACAGTATTTGTACTGTACTTGATAATTAATTCGACCTAGATGAGTAATTAAAACATTACTAATCGTAGAAGGCAAAAAAAAAAACTAAAATCATGGCATGCTCATCTAAACAGACTACATTTGTGAACTGAAAACCATGAGCCATTTACCTTAGGATTTACAGACAGTATGTACAAGACAAGCCTTTAAAACAGCCCCACCACATCCAGACAGAAGTAAGTGAAGCAAAACAGTTACGGGAGAACTTTAATTAAACGTGGAAAAAACAGCCAAGACCTTTGGTTGGAAAACCCCTGCTAGGGCACCAAATTCAACCCTAACAGGTTTTATGATGACAAACTTGGCAATTTGGAACATTTCACTGAAGGACCTTATGTTACAGCTGCAAAATGAATCTAGGAAGAAAGTGTAATTAATTTGGGCATACGTAAACAGAATGAAAAGCATGTCATTGCAATACATATGAAAATACTAATAAGGAGTTCTGTAGAATATAATTTAAACATGAGACTGTGTTTTAAGTGAAATATTTTAGATTATAATTTAAATGGAGTGGTCAAAATTTAAGACCTACACTTTATGTAAACATTCATATTTATAAATAAATTAGGAAAAGAAAGAAACAGAAAAAAAGGAAAGAAAAATAAGGAAGAAAAAAAAGAGGCTTGAGGGACTTCCTGAGGTGGCTCTGAAGCCAGATACACAGTAGAATTAAGCTCCATTCCAGAAAACCAAGGCATCTACAGAAAGTGCAGGGACACTGATTTTCCTAAAACTGTTGGAATGGAAATACATTGGTGTAATTTTTACAGGGCTTAACCCCTCTGAAATATTTCAGTGCACAGCAATTATCACTGCTCTTTTGCATCCATTAAGGCAAAACATCTACACAGAGTAAACTAGATCCTTAGCCATTTTACTTAATACTATGTATGATTTCAAAGCAGAGAAGGTGCAAATGGAGCAGAGGATCACTTAACCATAGATTATCCATGGGGTTTTAAGCATTTCATACCAGATCATCTTCCATTCATATGGGAAAAAAGTGCAATATGCTACTGACCAAGAACTGGAACTAAAGGTCCCTGTCAACTGCTTAGGCAAGTCGTGGTATTTCCAACATTGATGAAAACACCTGCACAATTAAAAATTAAATAAATACTGTGATTAGACTTTTGGGGCTTTGGTTTTGTTTCCTTTCAACTTGACTTGAGAAATAGCCACTTCCTGTAATATTGACCAAAACTTAACACTTCTGAACTAGAAGCCAGATACAAGGTGTGCAGCACCAGGGCACTCTGACTTCTGGCATTAAAGAGTTACAAATCTAAGAGTTTTGTAACAGCTTTTTGGGTCTTTGGAAATCGTTGCAGGACTGTGAACATGAAGTGTAAAATACTACTGGGAGGACTACTACAAAAGTTATGTATTGTGGATAATGCTACGTAAACTGCCCAAAATATCTTCCCTCCTCGATTCAGCAAGAGCTACTTAGTCAACAACTGAGGTTCAGATGTGTTTTGTTGGTTTATTTTTTTTAAATAATGCAGAAAGTTCTAGGAAACCATCTGCTACAGTTCCACCATAACTCAGTTTGACTAGGGGGGGAAACATGGGTATTTACTGAAAGAACTCATAATCAAGCTAAGGCACAAGCTACACTATTATCTAAGAATACAGGAACATATATACAGGTCATTAATACAGTATTAAGTCACACTGGTGACCTCACTTGCTTTGCCACTGACCTGAGCCTTTGCAAGGGCAGTTGGGATAGCATTATTTGTATTGCTGTACACTATGATTTACTTTCTTTAAACTGTCTTCTAGGAATTCAGCCAAATGAAAAAAAGGGGGGGGGGAAAGAAAAGAAAAACCTTAAATACATTTCACTTGAAGGCAATTATTAACAGTCCATGTAGCTTAAATGGTATTTTAAAAGGTTTCTATTTATTCCCACTGATTGCTTTGTTTTTGTAATATACAAATTATCTTTTCTCCAAGTAACACTTGGCTGAAGAGCACCAAAATTGCACCTCAGGTGGTATTTTCAGATGAACTCTGCCCTCCTTCAGAATGGGCTCCTTTTGCATTTGAGAATTTTACCTCATGACTCATGGTAGAACTCCCCAATTTTGGCAAAAGTTGAGCAAATGGCATTTTCTAATTTTAAATGAGCAAAGATTCTAATTACAGCCACTGAACTACATCCAGAAAGGGCTGGTGACAATTCAAAATACAAAGATATAATTTCAGAAATGAAAGCAAAAAAGCTAAGCTGTAAGGCAAAAAAATAATAATGGAAACTGCACAGGTAATTGATCAAGATTTTCATTTATACATAAAATTCTCATTATTTCAAGTATTATAATGCTAAACACTAGAACTTGAAAATGTAAGTACAATAAACACACTGACTGCATCTTTATCAGTGAACCTCAAAAACTCCCATTTCCTTTAATAAACGAATATTTACTTTTATTCATCTCATGTGATAAAAATTTATACTAATTAAAATAAATAAAATGTTTAAAAATAAGTTGGTGTGCTACCATATGTCCCTACAATGGAGAGGACCAGAACTGTACACACAAATAGCACAAGCAATTTGTAATCCATAAAATAATACTGATCATAAACCTATTACAGAATTAAACTACAGCTAATTTAATCAAATACACAGTAAATTTAAAAATTAATTGAGACAGATATTTGATGAGGACATGAAATACTCTGAAGTTTGTCTTAGAGTATATCAGTTGCTGAGTAAACCAGATGCTGAGAGTCAATAAGTAAGTAAAAACAGGAACAAAAGAATTCAGAAGTACTAGTGTGTTAAGTATGTAAAACTTCCCATAGACCAAATTGCAAAATTGTAAATCCAATTTATACTGTGTAAACATGGAGTGTCCAGAATGGCAAATACTGACTTGGGACTGCAACTACAATTACTGTTCTTAGACTGCTGGGCAATAATGAAAAATCAAGAGTGAATTTAAAAAGAAAATGAAAAAGAAAAAAAAAAAGAAAAAAGAAAAAGTAGTAGCAGAATAGGGCATTTATATATATTTTAAGGAGAAAATAACCACCTGACTTCTAGGCCACTTCTGTAAAATAGGAGAGACAGAATCCAGAAAACACTAGCATGTAGTGGAGATATAAAACACAGTAGTTCTTGTCAACAGCACATTAATATTTGTTCTATAAAATCACCAAAAAAAGTATACCCTGCAAAAACAAGCAGTAATTTCCTGCACAGAAAAAAAACTTCTGTAGCGCACATTATAAACAGAGGTATTGCAAAATTGTAAGCAAAGTGGACCAGTAATCATCAGCAAAAGCTGATTTAACTCTTATGAACATATTGATTATTGAAAATATTACGGATCGATTACAATATTCCTATTTAAAAATGAAAATAAAATTTCCAATAAAATAAATAGCTGAAGTGTGATTACCACTCATCTTACTTGTAGGGAAATCTTCTCATTATGCAAGCATATCTACAGTGCCCTAAACAATGGCAGAATTAAATACATGCCGCTCCTTAAACTGGGAATCACACTTCAATGGTATAATATCCTACAGTGATGTATATACACACATGCATACACACAATTCCCGCTGGTTCAGTTCTATAAAGATGTTTCAGCATCCACATATTTCACAACGGGTGATTCTTCCACATTTATTTTCACACTTTCTGGTTTTTCAGGGCTGTTTGAAAGCAAAGAGGAAAACATAAGGTTCGGTTCACTTCAGTAAATGTTAACCTTCCAACATTTTATATCCAACAATGAACAGTAAAGTATTTATGTAAGGATACTTTTATGATGCTGTATTTCTTCTATTACATTCCAGTAATTATTAAATACTATTCACAGGAGCAGTACAAGAGAGAAATCACCAAGACCTCATTTATAAATACCATCTCCAGTCCCCTCGCTTTTATTGATTCTATTGATTGAGAATTGTTTTCCTAACACCTTTTGGAAAGGAAAAAAAAAACAACCAACAAGCTAGATAAAAATATCCAAAAATATATAACAAGCAATATTATTCGTACTGCTTAATTACTGGGCAGGGAAACAATTTTGTTCACAATAAAAGATCAGCAAAGCATTTCAATCTCTTCACAATGGGGAACCAGGCTTTTAACAACAGTAGAGGACAGTTAGAAATCTACGTATATGTAGAATTGAGTTGAAGACCCTAAAGACAAGTGCTGGCTGGTACCTGAACAACTGGCACTCCTAGGGACACAGCTAATGAACAGTGGCTTATCCAAGGACAGAAAAGAATGCCACAATGTAGGGACTGAACAGAAGAAGATAAACTGGAAAAGCATAAGAGGGAACAGTCTCTCTAGGCATTGATTTTAGAGGAGACAACACATTCATGGAATTGCTCTTTAAGGAAAAAATATATTAGACATTCATCCAAGGAGAAAAATTCTGGTATTCCTTAGAAAATATATGTGTGCCTGGACTCTGCAGAGTCTATAAAATAAGAGATGGTGGAGGGGGAAATCAAAAGCAATCGATCAGTTCAGGAATAACAAAACTAAAAACTTTTTTTAAAACAATCGTATTTCTAAGAAATAACAGCAACCCACACAACATGATCTCTGGAATTCTGTAAGACATTGCTTGCTTCAAACTACATCTTATTTGAAACCTATAAATCTGAATATAGTAACGCCTGAAGAACAACTTTACCACAATACTAAATGTCTGTCCATACTATCAGATGAAGACTTAACAGAACTGAGATTAAAAGTTTACTGGGAATTACTTTTGAATGAACAGTAGTGACATTGCTAAATCTTTTCAGCACCCACTATAAAAGAAAGGGTAGCAAATACCTCAAAACAGCAATCAACTGAGTTAAGACTCAAGGAAATCCTACCTTCTAACATTTGCCAGATTCATGAAATACCAGACTGGGTCTTGAAAGAGCTAATTTCCAGCATCAGTGTTTTTTTATTTTCAATTTGGAGTTTTACCAAGTTCCTTTCCAAGATGTAATTTTTACCATACTAATCTCAAGTGAGGCATGTTACGGAATCAAAGGAAGATGTCAGATAGCAAAATATTTAAAAACAGGTGGATTATTGAGTATTACCTAAATAGATCAAAAAGTAGATCCAACTGGTCAGAAGCCTAATTCACTAGTGATGCATATAATTCTATACTAACATAACCTACTTGGTTATGTTACATAACCCTGTAAGATGGAAGAGTACTAACTTCTAACTGCCTGAAAACCAAATCTAAAAACTGTAATTCTTCTGGAAAAAGGAATACAAGTCTGTATCTCTTCAAGCCTTACACACCCAATGACTATGAGATAACATATTAGAAGCATTCAAAAATTCTGTAAAAGGTTTTTAAGAACTTAGAACATTAAACATTTTTAAATGTTTGAACAACAAAGGCTGAAGATGCACTGAAAATGGTGTCTGAAGTTCTTTCCTTGTCTCCTTCTTCCCCCTGGGTTGACCTACTTTCTGGGCAAAACACTGCATTTCTATGCCCAGTTTGGAGTGATGCACATGCCAAACAAACAGGGGGCATACAAGGGCTAAGTGGCCAGTCACTACTGTTGTTTCCATGATGCAAGGTAAGCAGTACCTGATAGCTTGGACAATTATATATGAATATGCCCTTACCACCAACATATCCACTGAGATGCAGTTTGATACAAAACATGACAACTGATACCTGAAACCTGTCTTCCTCTGACAGATTTGGCTGAAAGGAATTAAACAGAACAGCAGGATTGCATAAGCTTAGTTTTCCAACTCAACCAGGCCTGTTCTCCCCTCTTTCCTACATAAAAAACTACTAAGCAATAGTTGTATATGATGGAACAGTCCACACATAATGGTGCCTATAAATTACAAGCCTTTCAGGAAATTTGGGATATTCCATATGAATATTCAAGATTTAATTCATTTCCCTTGATAGATTCAGCCCGACAAAGAATAAACTAGGACTCAATGGCAGAATGACTCATTGCATGCAGACTTTCTTGTTTGATGGGGAGCTCACTGAGAAACAGACTCCTGGCCATTACAGAAGATGTGTGTCAGCTTACAGGAAATATTCATAGTACCAAGGACTTCTAATCTGTCCACTACTTCATTCAAATATAGTTCATTTCTAATGAAGATAATATTTGGGTCAGGTTTATTTTTTTATAGATAAAAAATGAGCTAGGGAAAAACAAACCAACCAGTAGACAAAAACAGGGGGCAGATCTTAGGGCAGTATAGAGCAACAATGGAAGTGCTGGACTTACCTTTTACTCCCAGTGGTATTTGCAATGTTCTGGATCAAAAAATTCCCATGCTCATATACACTCTAGTAATGCTTTTAGAAACCCTAAATCCATCAGAGTAGCATAAAATTGCATAAAGCAAATAAAGATTAAGTTTAAAATTGTAATAACGCATTTTAAAAAATAATTTAAATCCCTTTTAGAAACTGTTTAACTTCAAAGAAAAGAGGAAAAAAAGTTCAAATTCAAGTTCTTTGAAAGTAAAAATTCAATACAGATTTACAAAATATATACACTCATTTGCTTGAGATACATTTCAAGAAATACAAGTACAGTTATTAGCTGCTAAACACAAGATGACAGTTAGAAAATGCGTGAGTAATTATAGCTACCTCAGGTTAGCTCTGGTTACTTTGGCATTCTCAGTACTCATGGCAAGAGCCTTCCACTGTGCAGTTTTGGCCATTTCATCTGATATGTTTACAATTGAGGGATCAACGCTAAAGAACAAACAGACTTCTTGGTTAGTATTCAATACCTTGCAACAGCATTATATTCATTGTCACTCATCATTTACATCAGTTGTGCATTCTTTCAGTATTTACACAGCCACAAGTTGAGTTAGTCTCCTACAAACGTATTTCAACAAACATTTGAAGATTTAACTGAATAGCACTGCCTTCATCCCATAGCATTTTAAAATAGCTTTTCATATAGATATCACTAAGACACTGAGAACATTTGAGAGACCTCTCATTTCTAAATTAACTCTAGCTTGAGAAAATTACTTTGCTTGTTCAAACTATTGAAATGAATCCTACTGTTCTGCTTAGTCTTTCATAAACTGAATTAAATTATTTCCAGGAAATAACCAAGGGCAAAATAGCAGATGTTAATAACACTTCTAAACTAGTAACTGAGTTGAGATTTAAAACTAGTAGAAATCTAGAAGTCCCAATACCTAGACAGATTTCAAGTTATTTTGTTTTTCTTGCAGAGCCTTACTAGACAGTTTTTAAGGTTTTTTTTGCCACCACCCCCCCCTCCCCCAGTCCTGCAAAAATAAGTTTACCCTCCCAGAGAGTAAGCTTTGGAAATCTTTTTCTCCAGTTTCCCCTCCACACATTTATATGTACAGCAAACTTGGACGTTGTCTGTAGATATGTTTTTTTGTTATGTTCCACAGTTAAGCTTCAGAGTCTACCTCAGGGTAGAGCTCTTCAAATTGCACAGAAATCTTTCAAAGCCATTTTCCTCAAGAATCCCCACAAGATGCAAGACAGTGAAATATATAGAAAACACACAGGTACACAGTTGATGTAATCATAATTCTACTGTAAGAGCAATTGGCAACTCAGATGGTGTTTTTTTTAAAAAAAAAAAAAAGCTTTAGCATTTGAGTTGCTAAAGTGTGATGATTAAGCTTGCTCTTTGAGGAGAAAACAGGACTCGGCAGGACTATCTGACTAATCAAAAAATCTGCTTGTTGCCAACTGAGATAAGGGTAGATCTGACACTACCCTGGATCTGTAAGGAAGCAAATTTTTAAACCTGGGAACCTTTAGTATTAAGAGAGGAAAAAAAGCTGGCAAGCTATTTATCTGTCACATTTTTGGGGTGTGTTGCACAGCTGTAGAATACCTGACAATTTAGCCAAATGCATTCCTGGTAAGGGAGATACATACTGAGAGATACTGCCTTCCAGTGATAAGGAACTTTCCACCAGTGAAATTCCAGCACTTCCTTTTCCTGGAAGAGAGCCAGTAATCCTGTCCTCACGCTGACTTTCAGAAAATGACCTTTTCAAGTCAAAATGGCTGCTGGTAATACTTTTTTTTTTTTTAATGTATCACAGAAATTACAGATTTTAGTCCTCAAATAAATCAAAGAACTGCACACTTAGACCATTTCTGAAAAATCCAACGGCTGGTAAACACGTAGCCCAACTGATGCTATTAGTTGCTTAATACTCAGTATTTCATGCACAGTAACACACGGGTATTCCACAAAAACTGACCAAGAAAGCTTCTTCACCTTGAGAACAGCTGGTCGAAATTGAGTCATCTGATCTGTTCAAGATGGTCACGTAAATTTGTAAGATGCAGTTTTACATAATAATGCAACATAAAAATGCTACTATAGCACCATGAGCTATACCTTCAGATTTTCTAATGATGGCTCAGTTACGAGCTTGGAAAAAAAAATATATTTCAACTCATACACAATCAACTCCAACTTCATAGAAAGCAAATTAGCACATGTGATACAATACCTGTATTTTAAACTTTTTACAGGAAAATCCAAATTTGCTCCTCCATATGCAAGGTGTACGCTTTCACTGTCCCCTGTTTGAAGCATTCTTTCTACTTCCTGCAAATTTAAAGTAAAAAGTTTATAAAACGATTCATGCAGGAGAAATCAAAGTACCTTATGCTGATGATTAACTTGCGTCGAGGTAAGGGGCATTTCCCTGTAGCTACTGGAGTTGAATGCAGGAGGTATAGTTTAAGGCCTTTTTTCTTAGAAGTGTTTTATCCAGGTAGAGGGATTGGGAGAGTGGAGAAGGAAGGTGTTAGAAATTTTGTAACAAATTCAGCTAGCTGGTACACAGTTAGGTAAGACTTTTATAGAGAAGTTATACAAGCTATCTTATTGTGTTATTTGGTGACCAGCAGTTGGTTTTAACTACAGCTCTGTAAACACATGCAAGCAAAATGTTCCTGATAAGATGAATAGTTTTTCAATCAATTTAGGGAGGGTACAGATCCCTACTCCCCTTCTTTTCTCTCCCTTTCCATTTTTTCTTCTTCCAACCTGCATTTTTAATCACAAATAACAGTCATAATTCATAATACCATCACTGAAACAGTGACTTCTCCTCAACTCAATTGTCCATAGTAATTCCTCTAGTATTAAATCTCAGTAAAGCATTTTAGAATGTATATTGGTATATAAAGTTATATGCTCAGGGCACTTGAAATTCTTTTTACCCTCCCTGAGTATTTTCTAGTAATTTACAACATGCTTAGTTTAATTGTTTTCACACTTACTGCTTTCTCTTTTTTCTTTTTGTCATCTTCTTTCTTCTTTTTACTTTCTGGCATAAGATCATCAAGCCAGCTAAGCTCTCTTTTGGTGAAACATAAGTCCATGAGCTTGCGAATGAACACCAATGCTAGAACCTTAAGAGAACCATAAATTGATTAATTTACAAAAAACTTTTTTAATTAATAAAAATGCACACACACTTTCGGTACATTCAGAATCTTTAACTCAAGGCCTTTTTTGTAGTACTAGTTATATCTTATGAGAAAGTTAAATAATTTCCATGTTAAATAGCTATTCATGACTGAACTGCTTATTTTCAGGAAATTCAATGACCCTGGTGTTTCAAAAATTAACATCTTGTACTACAGGTTGCTTCTTTCCCACTTCCTTCCTTAAGGCAGCAAATATGTTCTGAAGAGATCCTAGACGATGCACATATTCTTGGAAAATTATTAACTTGTAAAAGAGAAAACTTACCATCATAGGGAAAACAACAGCAGCTGCAGAGGCTTTAATCACCCACAACAGAACTAGACAAGTGAGCTGAACAACTGTAAAGATATGGACCTTCCAGAGTGGCACATAGCGCAGATAAATCAGGTCAGGTTGATGCTTGGCAGGCATTCCAAACAGTTTTATACGGTCAAAAAACTGCATTGAAAAAATAAAATCATCCTTCGGTTAATTATTTTCTTCCCTTCCAGAAGAAAATAAAACATTTTTAGGGGACTCCAGAAACAGATGTCAATCCAAAAGAATATACTAATGAAGGAGGCTGAACATTCAAGGAGGCACGACTGGTGGCTGTTTTGTTTTGTTGTTTGTTCCGTCCCATCCTCCCCCCCCCACTCCCACCCCACAGAAAATTTCAGAACACTTCAGAAAACATGTTGCTTATGATGCATTACTGAAAGAATAAACGCAAAAGAACTGAGCAGTAAAGGCACAATGTGGTCAGAACAAACATCTGAACAAGACACTTCAGAAGTTATCCTACATACTATTCAGACAGTATAGCCTTTATTGTCAATCACAAAGTTATGTGTTACAGTCTCCTTTTCATTTAGTTAATTAAACAAGAGCAAACTGCTGATTAAAATCAGACTTTACCTGAATGCCTTTTAATGAAGATACTCCCATGTAAAGAAAGACACCATACAAAACTGGCATTGGAATAAACTGCAGAGGAAGAAACACCCACACAGTTACTTATGGAATCGACATAACATAGCAGCCCATGTTACTGAAAGACATGGACTAAGTTATCTTTTACTTTATATTTTACTTAAGTGAAATCTGTAAAAGCTGAGGCTCTATTTATAGAGAATCTATATGCATCAAAAATATCTACAGTTAACAAGGTTATCACCAGGATTTAAAAAGTAGTTCAGTCTTGATTGCCTATTAATTACATTTTCTAGGTTGCAACCAAGATTTCTATTTATGCTAAGTAAGCTGCTTTATGCTGCTGATAGGAACTATATTGAGACTATCAACTCCATGAAATTGCTGTAAGAAGTTTTACCTTTGATCACTAATCTTGCATTTCTGGAGCAGATGAAACAAAAAACCCACAACACCTAGAGAGCTATGAAAATCTTATAATTATACAGGGATAACTTTTGCTCCAGTAAGTAAGATCAGTTTAAAGCTTATTAAGATAATGAAGTTGTGCACTGATTTCAGTAGCACTCACATCAAACCTCTACAGCCTAAGCAAAGCAAGCAAAGCTTTCTTTGCTCCTGAACTTATGAAACTTCTGAGTAAAGGACAACCAAGATACAATTAAAATCTTTACAAAACCTGCTGCTATTAAGCCTGAACTGAAACTTAAATAGTGCGGGATAAATCAATGCCTGAGGGATTTGTTACTGTGTGTGTGTGTGTATAGAAGTAAACGTCCTCACTGTAAGCTCTATAATTTGCTAGTACTTAATTTATGCTAATTGCTCCTGTATTAAATCAGTATGAATCCATACACAGAACAAAAGCAGAGCAATCTACAGATACAAGGCTTTGTTTTCCTTCCTTCTTTTTAACAATAATAGCCATACAGATTGAAAAATGTTTCCTACAGAACAAACAGTAATAATGCCAGATAACGTGAGCAAAAAGCCAACAGAACTGATCGGTTTTCTTCCAATAAAGTCTTTGGAAGGGCACTAAGGATTTAAGTTAGCAAAGTGTAAACTGAGGCCACACTACTACCTACAAGCTTTCTACTACACCATGATGATACGTAAGATAATCTTTACACTTTAAACATCAAAGGAAGTTTAATAAAGCGGTAGATAAGGTGATGAGAGGTGAACAATATCACTTCTAATGGTCATTTTTTAAATCAATGTTTGTTTCTTCTGCTATATTATATTACTTGCGAACAAGTACCTTTGTATCTTTATCACATTCTTTTTCTCTATTTATGCACTCATACAAAACCTACAGAAGAACTATTTTAGACAAAACAAACTTGAGAAACTAAAAAATAGCTGGCATGAAAAACCGGGTAACAAGGATAAAGGTTGCTTTCTTCATAACCCACTATTTTTTAGCTTGCTCAGATTCAATTTTCTTTCATCTCCTTCCATTGCTTCTATTCAACTAACAACACTTGTTAAGAAGAGAATTTGAGAATGAGCCCAGGTATATTTGACGTAGCATAATAAAACTTGCTAACATTATGACATGCTACATCACAGTATCAAATAAAAAGTACAAAGAAAGCACAAATATTTTGGGAAAACTGTCTGTTACCTTTAACACAGATGTCATGAACACTGACAGCCCCATCAGGACAAAAATCATCAATCCTGTCACTCGCTGCTCCCGGATTCCCAAAAACTTGGGTTGCTCTCCTGGTGCTGAGCATTCAGATTCAACTTTCAGGCTGTTAACATGACTTATAGACAGAACAGTTGCAGCGACAAACCACGGTAAGCCCATGATAGAACATATCCCCAACATAACACCAACCATAAGCAGATCAAGATGATAACCACAGCCTTTCTGTAAAATTAAGCAAACAGATAATTTAATAAATTTTCATTTTATATTATACCATATTTATAATTTAGCTGATAACTAACAGGTAACTAAAACTACAAAAACTACATACTTTGAAAGTGTCCACAAAATTGTATTTCTTATTAGGCAACCTATATGTTCATCTAGCAGCTGTTGGTAACGTTTCACAGATTTGCAGAATGAATCTGATTTAAAATAAACTTGAATTACACAACATTAGAGTTTTGTGAAAATAACTTTTACCTTCAGCTTATGTTCTTTCCTGTTTATAATTACAGCTGTTATTTGTTGATCCATGAAAATGAGAATGGTACAGAGCAAAGCAGGAATAGCAGCTATCAAGACTGTCCACCAAGGATTGCTTCCAAGAGGATCTATGAACCACCCTCGGTCTTTTTGGGTGGGCTGAAAAAACAAACAACAACAACAAGACTTCAATTGCTAAGATAAAATGATTATTTTATTGCTACAAACAGCTGAAACTAACTTTTTTTTTTAAATGGTTTTGACCAAATTACTAATTTAGCTGTTACATGTGAATGTGACTTTTATATGGAAAAAACCCAAATATATTCCATGCCTTCATTTCTGCACATTTGCACAAAAGAATGCTTCCTTTTCAATGACATTGCAACATAAAGCTTAGTCTCTTCTGTCATACAAAACAGAAGAGAAATTACTTCATCAACTACACTGTAAGTAAATAAGATACATTTCTGTTTCTATGCAATTCCATTGTTCTACTGCCTATGAAACTGCAAGCATTTTTCAAGTTACAGGTTTTTAATTTTTTTTTTAAATGGTTTTGACCAAATTACTAATTTAGCTGTTACATGTGAATGTGACTTTTATATGGAAAAAACCCAAATATATTCCATGCCTTCATTTCTGCACATTTGCACAAAAGAATGCTTCCTTTTCAATGACATTGCAACATAAAGCTTAGTCTCTTCTGTCATACAAAACAGAAGAGAAATTACTTCATCAACTACACTGTAAGTAAATAAGATACATTTCTGTTTCTATGCAATTCCATTGTTCTACTGCCTATGAAACTGCAAGCATTTTTCAAGTTACAGGTTTTTAAAAGGTTTTATTGCTTACTTCAAATTTCTCTGGAACTTGAAGCTTAGGAGAAGGTACCCCTACAAGATAGTCAATCAAAACCATGATTACTATGGTCAGAAATACTGCAAAGTCACTGATGGTAGAACGCACCTATGAAGAAAAGACTTATGTTAACTCTTGCTTTTTCATCATAATTTTCATGTACAGAAAGACAATTTTCTTCCCTATGAACAGTGAAGTCTATTTATATTACACTATGCCCCTAAACATGATATATATTTTCTCTTGTTAAGATTTAAGCTGCCTGCCAGCATAGCATGAAAATGCAGAAGGTAAGTATTCTATACAACTGTTGATCCAATTATCTCATTTAAAATGATCTACTGCAAGTAGCAAAGTGCTTAAAATAACTACTTCATCTTATTGTCCTCTCAAGCCTACTGGGAGGCTGGGCCATCTCAGCTGCAGCTTAATTTAATAAAGTGACTGAATTGGTCTATAATCAATAGTCATACATTTGATGTTTTAATAGATAGGAGGAGGACAATTTGCAACAGGTTCGGGTTATCAAAGGTGACTTTATTAAACATCAGCAAGACATTGTAGGGATGAGCTGAGGCTTGCAGAAGATCTAACTACTTTATTTTGCCTAGCAGAAGCTGTGTAAATCAGTTCAAGGATAATTAATTATTATATTAGCCTCTATTAAAAACAGTAACCCCCTGAGGAACTGCAGAGAACTTGCAATCAATTGTTCTGTACAGCTAGGTGAGGAAAACAACAGCAATATTATCTCTCCAAATGATACCTGGTAATACCCATTAATAGGGGAGACAGACTGCCTAGGTCTTATAATGTTTAAAACATCTTGTAACTACAGGAAATTAGATTGATTTTCAGCAGCTGACTTATTTACTCTGTCTTCATTTTCAGAACTGGCAGCTAATTTTGTTTTAACTTTCTTTTACTGTTTTAGAAGAAACCTCTCCATTAAAAGTTGTGAAACAAAATAGAAAATGCAACTCCATTAAGTTATATCAACGTACTTATCACAAGATAACCAAAGTCTCTAACCAGAATTACCTTAGTTGGGAAATAGCGTTTGGTCTTGAATTGCTTAAGGAAAGAGGAGAGGAAAAACGTCGTAAAGAATAATATGACAGACCAGAAGAGAACATCTGGAATATATGGTCCATGATGGCCACAAGCTGATCCACGAAACACACCATGAAATTTTAAACAATCCTGTAAAGAGAAAAACTCCTTAACTTTCTGTTTTATCAAGTACATTCAACCGAACATGTAGCCTTTAGATATAAAGCACACCTGAAAGCTTTCACAATCCCAAAAAGGGGGTTCTTTCCTTCATCACTAACCTTATCCTGAAACGCCAAAAATCTGTGCTGTCTGAAGAGCCACAGTATCCATCACCAATTATTTCAAGATGCCAAAATGCTGAGAGATGCACAGGAAGACACAACTTCTTTATATTCACCTCATTTCTATTTACTTCTTAAAGACTGAATGCATAAATAAAGACTGAGGACTAAGCTCAGGAAAAACAGACTATCCAACATCAACTTTCCAGCTGATCAAACATAATCCTCAGTTTCTCCCACTCTTCATTCTTGACTTAGTTTTGTCCTGATACAATTAAAGAACAAATACTCCTACAAAATTAGATTAACCCAATTGTAAGAAAAATTAAGTCTAGTGAAGTAAAAAGCCATTGTAAAGACTTAATTTGAATACAAAAGAAAACGAAGTCAGACAGTCCCTACCCAAAAGGCACACTGAAATGCAAAGCAAAGAAATGAAGACAGATGGAGTACAAAGAAACAATACACCAATAAATTAAATAATTGGAAGCAGCACTGCCACAACCTAGTCTTTAAACACGTTATCAAAACAATATATAAAAAAAATAACCTATGAAAAAGAAAAAAATCACAATTAGCAATCTACTTTGATTAGAAGTACCACTAAATTCTGGATGAGTTCTGTCTCTCTGGGAATCAAAGAATGGTTAAGGTTGGAACGGACCTTAAAATCATCACATTCCCACCTCCATGCTATGAGCAGAGACACCTTCCACTAGACCAGGTTGCACAAGGCCTCATCCAACCTGGCTTTCAACACCTCCAGGGAGGGGATTTCCACAACTTCCCCGAGCAACTTATTCCAATGCCCTATTATCCTCATGGTGAAGAATTTCTTCCTGATGTCTAAAGATGTTCAAGAGAACGCAAATATATAAAAATAAATATAAATAGTAAATATAAAAACTAAGTTCAAGAGAAACTGCCATCATAGGTGATTATGGTAGACTAGAAGCCATTAGGAGTACATAGAAAACACCACAGCTTAAACTCAAGTAAAGTACTGAGGTTTTTCATAGTATTTTTGCTGCGCAAAACACCTTCTACTTTCAGTGTGAAGGTCTAGGGGTCATATACAGATATCTACTGCCTTTTTTGTTGGCCTAAGATGGCCAAAGTGGGCAGATGCATCTAGCAAATGCAATAAAATGTACAGCAGATCCAAATCCCTCAAGATGCAGGTGGAAAACAGATGCCAGGGTAGACATTTGCACTTAAGGCAGTTGAATCCCATGCAAGGAACTACTAATCAATAAAAACGCTTCTTCCTAAAAACCTTCAGTACCACCTTTACACAATAACATTCCTTCTCTTCACTTACGCACAATATTAGTGATGAAATATCAATTTCAGAAGGTGATGCTTTCAAGACTATTCTTTCTTATAACCTTCAATTTTCCAAATTATTATTTCCTTCTAGTCAACATTTACGTAGATTTTTGATCCTGTTGTAGTTTTATACCAATGTTTCACGAACTAAAGAAACATGTTTGCTAGCCCATTTTAACTGTAGATTCCATCTTTACATCTTGTTAAAAGTATTTGTTCATCCTTTCCAGGAAAATGAAGGAAGCAATCTCTCTCAATCTGCCTACTCAGCTCATCACATTTACTTGCACTTCAGAAAAAAAGACTGTTCTGCCTACCAGGGTGAAAGCAGCTACACCTCAAGCAGACATTTATAAGATTAGCCTGTACTGCCACAGACTTGCTCATCCAAATCACTACAATGACTGTTTAAAGCACTATGGGAGGAACAAAAGTGTCCAAAAATTCGGTTTTAAAGAAAACAGTCCAGGCTCAAATAAATAAAGAAAATATTAAGACTGGTATTGTGTGGGTATTTATTTTTTATACATAAACACACATGTATATACCCGCAGAGCTTTTAGATACTCACAGAAACTGTAAGGTTACTCCATGCTATGTTTTCTACAGATTTATTCAAACCCCTCCACACCTCCAAAGTTTCATTGCTGGGGTTCTCAGGCTCAGAACACACACATCTGAAGGGAAGGAAAAAAAAAAGTAGTACATGCTTTTAAGCTGTATGTCCCAAAATGCAGTGACTTGTAGTGATTTCAAAGATCCTCAAGTGTTTAGTCCAACATTCTATGAAAGAATCAGAGTACAAGACTCCTCTTTACATTACATGAAATAGGATTATTGGAGGGGTGGGAGTAATGAAGAATAAAAGCAGCCACTGCTCAGGAGGTTTAACAGGTTGGAACAAAAAAAAACAATGTACTTTAAAGAATTAGAGGCAGACAAGATGATTGATCTGCCATTTTTTAAATAGAATGAAACCTGAACAATAAAATGAAAAGAATATACACCATACAGTGAATAAAAAAGATTTAAGATAAAAATGCAATTATATCACCTTCCAACAGCCCTATACTAACATATATTGTGTTATTTCTAAAGATGTCTATGTAATTGGACTAATTTGGCACAAAAGTTTTTATGGTTCTGTACAAATTAAGAGCCATTAAGGTTTTTAGATTTCTATATAGCATAACATCCTACCATGATTCAAACTTCAATTAGTACTATACATCAACATAAGAGAAAACAGATTGAAACCATTTAATTCAAACAAAACTGGTGTAGATGACAGTTTCAGCAACTCCTTTTCAAACCAGTCATGTAATTAGCCTCTAGACATTTCCTAGTCTGTTTTAAAATTCTGGTAGATTTAGCTATTTACTTTGCATTCGGCACCTCTGCTCATCTACACATGACCAACAATTGTCACCCTGAATTAAGGTACCATTTTTGAGTATGTGGTTGGTTAACTGAAGATAGAAATACACAAATTGCTCAGATTTAAAGCAAATGCATATAAGTGTGTTTAATAACTTTTGAACAAGTGAAAGTGCCCCTCTCCTACTGCAGTGGTTTGCAAACCTGGACTGCAGAATCCTCTCTGCCAGACAGGTTGGCAGAGTACACAACAGTAAAAAAAAAAAAAACACAACACTGATTTATTGGGATGTTTTCAAACAAAGCCATTCATGGACACCAAACTGTAAGTTTGACATGTAAACTGTAAATGTGATGTGTAGAAGAGGAGAAACAATAAGCAAGAAGTCCTTTTCCATGAGATTCATCAAGATACTGAAAAATAAAGAACAATGAAAGGGCAAATTTGCATCCTTCCAATGTCCCATACAACATCATGGTCTCCAAACTGGAAAGAAGTGAAAGATGACCATCAGCTGGATCAAATTATTAAATGTAACAAACTACAAAAAGACTTTTGGGAGGGGGGGCAGGGAAAGAATAATCCTGAAAGGAAGTACTGAAGGACGAATGTTTGCAAAAGTGAGGAGAGATGTTGGAGTGGAAACACAGTAGTCAAAACTTGGCTGGACACTGCCAGAAGTCACCCTACATGTGTGATCTCCTACATGTGAGCAAAGCAGATGCCCAGAGTCTGCCCTCCAACGTGGGCCCAACAAGTAGGGATTCCCACTTTCATGTATAGACATGACCTCACAACAGGTTGCTCCCTCACCAGAGTGTGAATTAATTATAGAGAACCACACAAGAAAAATAAGGCTGGAAGCTCCTCAAAGACAGTATTTGACTGTGATGCACATGTCTGGAGCTGAAGGGTAAATAATAGTTTGAACACAATTAGAACTTCCGAGGATTAGTAATAATAGAAGACAACTGAAAAATGTGTAGGTTCTTACTAGTATTTCTTAGGTGTCTCGCACTGTGGTTTATCACTGTATTACTGATACCGATCCTGAATGTATGCATCAGTGAGTCACAGCCATCTGTGTGCTGTTGATGAAAGAACAGATTTGCCTTTGATTCGGTTGAAATGATGTGAAATGAGAAGTTTCTCTCAACAACAGTTAGCAGGATCTCCTCCTTCCAGCCAGTTCATCATATTTCATGAAATTATACCATAAGTTTGGAAACTCCACACTGAGCAGCATTTACTACATCATCAAAAACTAAAAAAGATGGAGTGTCAAGACACATGACATAAGAAGTACTCAGTGCTAATTTCACCATATAAGCAAACTCTTTTAATGCAGAAATGGTACAGCTGCTCACCAAAAGGTATGGAGTTTGTCTGGCAAGGTTTTGGTAGCAGGGGGACTACAAGGGTAGCTTTCCCCATGTCCAACAGAGCCAATGCCAGATGACTTCAAAATTGGCCTGATGCTGACTGACCTGAGGCCGAGCCCATCAACAACAGTGGTAGAGCCTCTGTGACAACATATTTCAGAAAGGATAAAAGACTGCTGCACAACAGCAGCTGGGAGAAAGGAGGGAGAACAACTCTGCAGACATCAAGGTCAGTGAAGAAGGTGGGGGAGGAGGTGTTCCAGGTGCTGGAACAGATTCCCCTGAAGCTGGTGAAAACCATGATGAAGCAGCCTGTGCCCCCTGCAGCCCGTGGAGGATAATGGTGCAGAAGCTATCCATGGAGGACCCCAAATGGGAGTAGGGACATACCTGAAATATCTGTGACTCTGAGGGAAACCCATGCTGGAGCAGGGTTACTGGCAGGACTTGTGACCCCATGGGGGACCCACACTGGAGCAGTCTGTCCCTGAAACACTGCACCCCATGGAAATGGCACATGCTGGAGCAGTTTATGAACTGCAGTCAGTGGGAAGGACTCACCCTGGAGAAATTAATGGAGGACTGTCTCCCATGAGAGGGACCCCACGCTGGAGCAGGGGTATGAGGAAGAAGGGGCATAAGAAACAACATCTGATGAACTGATCTCAGTTTCCATTCCCCATCTACCTGAACTGCTTAGGGGAAGGAGGTAGATAAATCAGGACTGAAGCTGAGCAAGGGAAGAAGGGAGGGGTGGGTGGAAGGTGTTTTAAAATTTATTTTTTATTTTCTCGTTACCCTACTCTGATTTCATTGGTAATAAATTGAACTTATTTTCCCAAGTTCAATCTGTTTTGCCCATGATGTTAACTGCTGAGCTATCTCTCTGTCCTTATCTTGACCCACCAGCTTTTTGTCAGATTTTTTTCCCTGTGACCAGCTGAGGAGGAAGAGTGGCTTGGTGGGCACCTCATATCCAGTTAAGGTCAACCCACCACAGACAGATAATACACAACTGCTACAGAAAAAAAACAAATGTACAGAAGACACGCCTAACTAGCTTGCTTGTTACATTCCTTTAATGAAATTAAGTTGGTTTTGTACTGGTAATTTCACTGCTAGTTACTGTGATTATAAGAACTAATAGTTCTACTTAGTTGGGAAGGAAAAAAAATATGGCTATATTGCATTTTCTATTATTCTCCTCTCTCAAAAATATTTTTAAAGTCAAGTGTTCCGCATAATTACAGTAGAAAGCAACACTGTTTAAAGATGTTAACTCCCTATTGACAGCATGTGTAAGTTGCAGTTCTCCATGCCTCAGCTGTTTGGAAAGAATCCTCACTCGGCTTGGGGGTAAAATACCATGATTTCTAGAAGCAACAAGGCAGATCTCCTGTTCTGACCTTTAATCTCCAGGCTGACCTTTAATAAAGCTGCAATTAGAGTAACAGAATCATAGAATCATTCAGGTTGGAAAAGATGAGTAAGATCACCTAGGAAGGCAGTATCAGGAAGGCACTGTCACAGGCCTTCATCCCTTCCAACCACCCATAACTAACACAGAAATACTCAACTCCACAGCATCCTGAATGGGATTTTTCTGAGGTTTCTCATGCCTGTGCCACCCCCAGCATTCCTCCTACCCTTCCATGGAGAGGCAAACATTGCTGTTTAGTACATGGTATGTCTCTCTACTGTAAACAGTACCCTTTTACTAAGAGATAGAAGCTTGATACTTACGAATATAAAGTCAGTTTATCCAAATCATTGTGCATATTGAAGGCGTACACTTCTCCCAAATGAAAAAGCTTTTCCAATGCCTCATAAATAAATATGATGCATATAAGTGCTGCAAAAGCTTCCTCAGTGAATCGAGTGATGTAACACACAAGGCTGCTGGCATCTGTAGCTACAAGCACTATACATAAAAATGCAGTCCACAGACCAATGCTAGTTCTCAGGGAGAGGTAGCAAAGATCATAATCCCTGTGTGAAGAAAGAAGCAAAAATATTTACTGAGCAAAAAGTCACCTATACTATATTGTATTTCAAAACAGATACTGAGGCTAAGCTCTATAGGGATTCACCACTTTTCTCATCCTTCATGTTAGTTCTGAAGGAAGTAGAAAATTTTCTGTCTCATCTTCCAGCAAAGAAAAGCGATGCTGCAATATGTTTCTTGGATTGAGGGTGCAACTACTTGTGAACTACCTAGATGCTTTCCCCTAGAGGACAGATCAATCCCTGTTGACCCCTGCAGAATCAAAGCCAACAACTCCACACAGCCAGAACATAACTCCCATTCAACTTTTAGCAGCTTCTTATCACTGATTTTCTCTTTAAGGCTCACCAATGCCTCACAGCTTTGTCAAAACACATCCACCTCTCAGGCTCTTGCTGCTTTCACTTACATCTTCATTGACATCCACTCTTAACACATATCCTCTTTCAATTACAGGTTTCTAACAGGCTAGGAAGTCAGAAAGTGCATCAAACTAATACAAATATCACTCACCTGCAAAATTTAAATAATATTTTTTCAAATACTAGAACTGGTCCGGTGCTCCCCAGAATAGTAAGAGGTTGCCCAGCAAAGAGAGAATAGGCAATCCCAGTTAATGAGGCTCCAAAGAGAGACTCTATTGCACTCTGTTTGGGGGAAAAGAAATCGCCGTAACTATGCTGCCTTTCAGGTTAGTGTTTAGCATCACATCTGCATAAATACAGCTATAAGATCTAACTTAGAAACAAGACAAGATTTAAAAACATTGCAATTAACATTGATGTTTGAGACAAGAACAGCTTAACACACTTTTGCAGCAACAATACCATGGACAAAAGATTTTGAAAATTTCACTCCTTAGAAACGTAAAGCCATCCAAAACCATGAGAACATGTTACTAGCCCTGCTAGCTATGGAAGGAAAAACATATCAACAATTACTACATATAAGAAGAAAAAGTCATTGAACATGTATTTTATGGAAAGAATTATCTGTCTCTGTAAAGAAAAAAAGCATATATATTGTAACATACCTGTACCAAAACATGATACGGTGTGCTGTATGAAACCTGTATCAGTCAACCAAGCATTACAAAAGAGCAAACTGACAGGGTGCAGGGGTAATTGTTGAACAATATTGGTTTATGTATACATGACACCAAAAAGAGATGAGCAGCAAACTAACGCCCCACCTGGTATTGCATTTAATTTCATTTGAGAAAGATATCTGCTTCAATTAACTTGTGTTTTTTAGCAGAAAAGGTTATAGTAAAAGTTACAATGCACCTCAAAAGAGAGAGGCAGGACTTTTTAGATCTTAAAAGGATATTAAAGTTACTTGAGTATAATTAACTACAGCATTTACAACTATGAGAAGTCATGGATTAGAGATTAAAGGGTTTCTGGTGGATTTTTAAAGTGTTTGCTATTTTGCAATTATTCTAGCCTAAGAAAGCAGTATTTTTGTAAGCTTAAGCTCCAATTCAGGAAAGCATCTAAAATTGGTCAAAATGGTTTGCTGAACTGGGGCTACTAGAGATGAAAAAAAGAGACATTTGTTCATTATAATTAGGATTATATATATAAATATATAAATATAAATATATATATTTTAAATCCCAGTCTCTCTTTCTATTACCTATTTCTATTAGTACTTTTGGTTATTCAATGCATTAACCTTGGGGTTTTTAACCATGGTGGCATGGAGAGGAGTGCTGTGGAGGTGATGACCTCTGGGAATCTGAGGGAAAGTTTCAAACACAAACTGTGTACCTTACTACGTCAGCTACTGTGCTTGAACATATGTGTGCAGTTACTAAACTTTATATTCAATGATGCACACCCAGTATCTGAAGGCAGGAACAAACCCGCAAACAATTCCAGATAGCTAAAAGAAAGAAGGTGTTTAAGAATCAAGCTTTAAAAGGAGCATATTTTCACAATTACACGACATACATTCAAAAGTTATATCAACATTTTGATAACCATTCCTACATCTAGAGTGGCAAAAACAGTGTACAGAAATATTTATTTCTATATTTGGTATCAACTCAAAATGTTACATCAATAAACAAAAATCCGAGTCAGCAGCATTACTTGAAAGAGATAGAACAGTTAATCATATTTCAATATAGTACAACCTTGATCTAATTATCAAGAAGAACTGTATAGCATCATAAGTTTTACAAGAATCTTAAAAATTTGTAAAGGACAAGTTTTAATACATACTTCCCTCCCCCAAAAGGATAGATCCTTGTTTCTTTGTGATAGATTTAAGAACAGAAAATACACTTCAAACTTTTTTACTCACAAGCCAATTAATACAAATATTTCTGATGTTAAGTATCCTTTCCTGCTCCAAAAACCAAAGTGCAATGGTGTTTTGGTTATAAAGGTGCTGGTGTTATCTACAGCCCAACATAACACTGCCAACATTTTGAACATGTATGGTTGACATTCAAGTAATTTACAAAGAAGAGTATTTTCTGCTCATAAAACTTGGCCACTTTCTTTTATTGTTAACAACGTATCATCAGCGAAAGCATATGCACATCCTTGCGCGTTGCTTAAATACACAATTAACTGCTACCCATTCACTGCAGGCATTATCATCCTCGTAGGCCTACTACTCAAGGCCAGTACACATTCTTGGCTATCCACTTTGAGCCTCTATCTTTGCCTAAAGTAGGCCTAGTGGGATGGTGCACCTTTACTGCTATTTGTTATTTTTAAGTAGCCAAAAAGAAGGCAATGCAAGCCCTTTCTCAATTCATGAAGCGATTAATCCAATAAGGCAGGATAAACATTTTTTACCTCCACTGTGCATCTTCTCCTGTTCACATGGGTTCCCCACATTTTCCACAGCAATTACCTTTTGGGGAAGATCTGCTTTGGGGCAGGCTAATCAAGTGCTGTGGGTAAATTCTTCAAATACAAGTATAAATTAATGAGACAAATGCACACAGTGACTTGCCTCTGAAAGTCTAAAAGCCTGGCCGCTACCATTCTTTGTACTCACTATTCTGCCTTGTGTAGCTTCTCCCAGGAGCCCTCCAAAAGTGATTACAGGAGACATACAGGCACAGTATAGGAAAAGAATCGAGGCCAGGCACTGCAGGCTTAATGCATCCTTGAAGTCACTCAAGAAAAAAGGTGCTTTCCTTTGGATGTCAAGTATCAAACCACCAAAAAGCCTAAATAGGTGAGATGAAACTCGTCAAACTGTACACTAAAGGATTCTAGCTAGTTCAAAACTACGGGCTACAAATGACTGCCAGTGCCTATTGCCAGCACAAATTAGCTATTTCATAATCCAGATTAAAGTATAACAGTTTAAAATGTAAATGAGAATCTTAATCTACTCCAATTCAGTAGTATTCCAAATATAATCAAGCAGGTTATCCACATTTTATAAGCTGGCTAGGTATTCTTGTATATGGGCTAGATACTGAAAAAGTATCTTTGCAAACTATTTTACTTAAGTAATATTTCAGGTCAAATCTGTCTTAAGATACTCAAAACAAGGAACAGAAAAAATATGCTAAGCCTCAACCAAGACCACTGCATTTATACATTCCAGCATTAATACTCCAATAAACAGATGTAGCTTTTTGATTCAAATTCTACACAAACATATGGTTAGGTCCATAAATATAGGTCTATCATTTTTAACAGTGTTTTCATCTGGACTATATATTCTACAAATAGAAATACAAAACCAAACATCTGTAAGTCAGTTCAACTGGGTAAATTATTAGCAAGAAATTAGAAAGCTTTTGGCAGTTTAAAAGAATATATCAATACTCCAGAGTACTAGGTACATTTCCACCTGCAAAAAACTGATTTTATTTTGAATTATTAAAAAAAATTAAATATTCCACTCCTAAATACTCCCATCTATAGATAATTCTGTGGGCAGAAATTAACTTTCCAGCTCCACATACTGTCTGGACTTTTGTGGCAAGTATTTCAAAATTAACAGAGAACAACACTGAAACCTAAACAATACCAAAGTATTTTTTTGCCACTTTATATTGTTTGTTGTTCCATTTTGTATGTTTAAATAAAACAGATTTGCATTAATCAAAACTTTTAGTACCTAGCCCAATACTGAAATTTGCACATTTTGCTATAATTATGATAATTGCATGCTCTTGACAGTTAAAAGTTAAAACCCAACCCTTAAAAAGTCAGTTAGTTAAATTAGGCAGCATCTTATACAAAATCCTTCACAAATGTGTTGAGAAACATTGCCATAGGCTTGAAAATGCTTTAAGCAGATTGATGTTTATAGGCAAGAATCCAACACTTGGAAAGGAAAAAGGATGCGCTCTGATGCTTGCACCATGACTTTTCATGTTCAAATGTCATAATTTAAAACTGTGAAGATTTATCGCTTTTATTTCTTTATGGTAACTAGCATTTAAGGAAGTGTACACACCTTCCAGTTCTCTCAAGTTCAGGTCCAGCATGATGGCCTTCTTCTTTGAGAGGCTCTCCTGTAGGAGTAGATCCATTTGGAAATTTAGGTACCTTCCTTTTCTCCTACAGAGAGAAGAAAAAAAAAAGGGGGGGAAGGGGCAAACTATGAGACTACCTTTGCACTCTTTCTACATGCGATATGTCCCTGAGACATGATGAAACAAAACCTAACCTTTACAAGACACAGTAGAGGCTAAACCACAAGGCCTAGAAATCTTTAGACCCTTTTTTCTCAGTAATTTCCAAAGTAGAAGCCTCTAGCTTCTGACCTCCCTTTATAACACATATAGTATGTACTTGAAGTATAAGTTTGAAGCCTTGCAATATAAATGAGGACTTATTCTATGCTGAGCAACACGCTCACTAGCTCCTCAGATTTCTCAGGTAACAAGTTAAGCAGTAGCCTCAGGCTCTTCATTAATAAACTGCATTGCTGTCACCCCTTCTGTTTCATCTACTCACCCAAACCACCACTGGAATTGACAACATCAATC
>NW_009952263.1:4184359-4195085 GCF_000747805.2 Chaetura pelagica | reverse complement strand
TAAAAAGGTAGAAATGGAAGAAATAAGAGTTCCTCTAAGGCCCAGCTTTCCCCTTTCTCTCATTCTTAGCTTTTATCACAACTGGGAGATAAGTTCCAATTTATCCATTTGATATACATCACATGCTAACTAACATATTAAAACATTTAAAACAATGTTGTATGCAAATAAAAGTTTATATAAGAATTACAATATTCTTGCTGATCATTGTTAGATTAATAATAAAATTTGTAATTTGAACTTTTCAGACCAATTCTCCTAGATCTCGCACAAACTCATTCCAATATTACAAAAGGAAATACATAAATACAACTTACTTAAAAGCACAGCAGGAAACTGATTCAACCTTTTTTTTTTTTTTTACTTCAATGGACAAACCACTTTTTCTTCCAAGTAGAAGTGGGGGTTCTCCTGATACTTTAATTTTTACAAAGGACCAATTTACTTGCATTAGGAAATGACATTTTAAAGTAAAGATCATGGGAGTTCTCTACTGGACTTTTTTTCCCCTCCTCCCCCTCCTTTCTTTCTTTTACCTGGGAAGGAACACTTTTTGGTGGCTCAATTCGTATAGATGGATCCCATTCTCCTGGAGGCAGGACTGTCACTTGGTCTAAAAACTCATCAATTCCTGACAACAAATCATTTCTGTCTTTTGCTTTATATGCAACATCATGGAAAACCTACAAGAAGAAAGTACACAACATTAATTTTTACTTAATTTCATTTTTTGAAAAAGGAACTCATTACAAGGAACACTTCATTATTTTTAAAAAGGCATGGGAAATTTTTTAAGGGTCCTCAAAAGTTAGGATTTTATTTGACTTACAGGCTTTTGCATTAAGAAACAACTGTATGCACACCCCTACGGAACATCAATGAAGGAATTTATATCTCCAAACTCAAAAGGAATACTGAGTTGAAATTAAGTAAAATTAATTTAAAATTTAATCTTCAGTATTCAGGAAATCACATACCATTTATTACCTGAATAATCAGAGAATCATCCTGGTTGGAAGATCAAGTACAACCATAATCTAAATCCCCTACCATAATCTAATGTACCCATTCAGTGCTTAAATCATGTCACTAAGCATTATATCTACTTTTCTTTTAAATGCTTCCAGGGATGGTGACTCTGCCACCTCCCTAGGCAGCCTGTTCCACTGTACAACCACTTTTTTAGTTAATAAATTCTTTCTAATACCCAGTCTAAACTTCCCCTGGCACAGCTTCAGGCCATCTCCTCTCATCCTATGATTATTCACTTGAGAGATGAGGCCAACTCCCACCTCCCTCCAGCCTCCTTTCAGGTAGTTGTAGAGTGCAACGAGGCTCCCCTCAGCCTCCTCTTCTTCAAATTAAATAACCCCAGTTCCCTCTGCCTCTCCTTGATCACCAGACCTTTCACTAGCTTGGTAGCTCTAATAATTCTGCCCTACAGCCACTGTACTAAATGAGGATAAAAATACTTTAAATAACCTCCAAACCAAACTGCAAGCTTTTATTAAAAATAAGAACTTGATTTGTATACCTATAGCTTAATTAATTCTAAAAGGCTTCTTAAAAAGCACATGAAAACAATTCTTTAACTACTAAAAAAACCCCACCAAACTCTATGCTGCTTTAAAGACTACAACACTAATTCTGAATTGACAAACAAGTAGTATTTAAACAAAACAATTCCTGAATCCCAAGTTGCATTTTACACAGAGAGAAAAAAACCACTAAGTCTGCTATAAGGAACTGTTTTCAGAAGATGATCCTAAAATGCTTCTCTATATTTGAAACCTGAAGTGTTGGTCTCCAAAGACCTGACCATTAAGTCTTCTAAATGTAAAGTCTCAGATTGACAGTGTGCTGAGCCACATCATATAAACTGCAGTATTACCTAAAAAGACTGGACCTGATGCTCCTTGAGGTCCCTTCCAACCTGGAATTCTATGATCCTAAGCCTACTTAGGTATTTTTAGATCATAGAATAATTTACATTTTTCTATATCATGATCCACAGTATTACTACCAACCAGCCTACCTAAAAAACTAGAAGCTCCAACTGAAGTTCTTCATATTCACCTTTCACATTGAAAAAAGTATACTGCTTTCACAGACTAGTTGCCCCTAGTCCTTTTACTAGTTGTAAAAGGACCAATTTCTGGTTTATATTTCCAAACTAGAAATTGTTTTAGAGTAAATAAATATTAGAATTCCTGCTAGTTAACCATGGTAATTTCCAGCAACTCAGTAGGTGGTGCTCAACGCCAAGCCAGCATTAAAGCATCCTGATTCTTCCCAGTAAAAAGATCATAGTCAAAAAGTCTAGATTCCTCTGTGATCTTTAAAACTGCCCACCAGGGCTCTAAGCATATGACTTCAAATGTGTAATAAAATTCTAATTAAAAAAAAATGTGGATACTCAATTGCAGACATTCTTAAACTTTCCTGAACACTTAACGCAGTTTGTCATATCCTTTCTGACATATTAAGGATTAATACCAGACACAGCTCCATTTAATAGGTTTTTTTCCTAATTTAATACAAAAATTAAGTCTATATACCAAAGCTAAAGTAATTCATGAGAAATACATGTAGGATTTCTTTAAGACAAGGGCAAAAAAAAAAAAAATGTGGATACTCAATTGCAGACATTCTTAAACTTTCCTGAACACTTAACGCAGTTTGTCATATCCTTTCTGACATATTAAGGATTAATACCAGACACAGCTCCATTTAATAGGTTTTTTTCCTAATTTAATACAAAAATTAAGTCTATATACCAAAGCTAAAGTAATTCATGAGAAATACATGTAGGATTTCTTTAAGACAAGGGGAAAAGTTAATTTACCATTATATAGTTCACTAACACAAAAAATAAGTACATGTACCGGTCTTCATTTAACTTAACTAGTCTGTTGCTGGTTTTTTTCCTTTAACCTGTCACTCTAGAATACATTTAGAAATACACTTAGAAAACAGTCGATAAAAACATTATTCTAGATTTATTTAACTACAAGTGTTTAAAATACATCACTCACGTCATCTGTCATAAGTGTTGCTATTGATCTTCCAATTTCATGGTATTGTGGAGCTTTTCCTGCTGGTCCCAGCAACAAAAACAAAAACCTGTGGAGCAAGCAGTCCAGATGAATAAGGCTGACTTACTTGAATACACTCAGAGGGTTCTTTAAAAAAAACATGTATAGAAAATTCAGTGGTGAACTAAAATTATCTTTTTCACCACTTCAGATCTTAACAACTGCTGCCAGACTAAGAAAAGGCTTCTCTCAAAGCCATCACTGGAAGGAACTGTAGTCCTGAACAAAAATTACTCTGAAATCTTCTTAACTAAGCCTCTTTTTTCAACTTCTTGTAATGCCCTAAGTGTAGTAGAAAACCACATAAATGAGTATTTCCTCCAGATTACCGACCTTTCTGACATTCCCACTGGCTAAGACCCCTTAGTGAGGGCTTAGAAGCTGCATGACCTCTTCTAGCCTCCCTGATTATCTCCCCTTCACAGGGGTAAAACCCCTCTCAATTGCAATGACTGGGTACGTCACACAGCACATGCACAGATATACTTGAAACAACACACTGGACATACTCATTATAGGCATATCCTTGCCTTGTGCCAGTGGAAAGGAAGGCAACCTGCATTCTGAACACCTAGGAAGGTAAAAGTGACATTTTGGGAATGGAATCCAATCTGGGGGTGGGTCACAATATATGTTAACAGACAATCTCCATTTCCAAACACAGTAATAGTCATAACTTTTTCTTTTAAAAAAACAAACAAACAAAAACCAAAACCAAACAAACTAAACATCAAGCCTTGAACAGGACTAGTATCATACAAGTTCAAAAGGATACAATTCCAAGAGTGAACCCCAGTAATTCTTTTCACAACGTTCCTCCAATACTCCATGAAAATTAAGTTCTTAAGTATACATATTTGAAAAATGTAGCACTTTCTTTCACCTCACAGTATAAAAAGCTCAATGTTATTTTTCCTTTGCAAGTTGCCTAGCCTAACTGAAACTAAGACTGCATCTTCAGAATTAAGTATGCTACTACAAATCTGCAAGTCTACACCACTCAGAAAAATTTAGGACAGGATAGTTTTAGCTACATTAATACAATAATCTGTATGAAAAAAATTTGGTATTTCCCAAGAAACACTGTAAGCACTAACATCAGCTATCCTCTGAGAATTCTCAGATCTATTTATATAACAACACTTCCAAGATAATTTTTGCCTTTCATTAGAGTATATGAGTTGAAAATTACAAAGCTAGACAAACACTTTGATAATTTTGAAGCATTTTTTAAAACCACCAAAAAACATAAATGTAAAAATTTATGCCAAACACCGCAGAACAGCTCAATACATCATTATTCAAACAAAATGAAGTGTCCTCCATGCTGACTATTGAAAAGACCTGCTGTCTGTATCATGGGACCTGCATTTTGACATTTTGACTATCTGTGGTAAATACAACCAGTATACTGGTGAGACACATGATTCTGGGGAGAGCGGGGGGTGAGCACCAGGCTGGATTGCATATTGCAGACTGAAAACCAATGCAATGTCTTAGCTGCAGATTGGCTACTCCAGTGCAATCATGTAGGTTTGTGCATATAATAAAAAAAGCTGTTTTTCCACCACATAGGTTATTCATATACAGAGTATGTGTATGCAAAGAGCAGAGCTTCAGGTGAGACACACTTTCAAACTTCATGGACTCTTCCCCATTGTCATGCTGTGTTCCACTGAAGGCAACTATATCATCATGCCCATCTTTAAAATTACAACACTAGCTGAGAAGACTCACTGCTTTTACTCCAGGTCAACTATCAGTTTTAACTTCTGCACTTGCTTAAGACAGCACCTTTATAGATACTTAAAACATTCAGACAATTTTATAGTGGATCTCACTCCTTCAAATTTTACAGCAAATGAATGGCATCATGTTAAAACAAAAGTCTGCATTTCTTGAACTTAATACAGTACATACAAAAATTGACAGCGGTTTGAAATCTTAAATATTATTTTTCCAGGTATTTATTTACCGTGTAGGAACCGGAACCTCTGTGAGGCCTGAGAGAAGCACAGCAGGAGAGAGCCTCACAAAAGCAATAATAGGTCTTTCTAAAAAATCTACTTCTCCCACTAATACATTTGATGCTTCTGCTCCTGAAGGAATTTTCCTCATGAAGTTCATATCAACCTATTAATACAAAGATTAAACAAGTGTTTATTCCTTTATATTTGTTAGCAGAAATTATATACCAAACGTTTGTCGATATTTACAGACATTTATGCTACAAAGAAAAAAGCAAATTAAATATCCCACATTACAGAACAGACAGACATATGTAGAAAATGTCAACCAGCCAGTCAATTAATAAGCTATTTCTAGAAGTTAGAATTACTACAACCTACTATATTTTAAAAGACTCCAAACCGCATAACCACCTTGCTAGTATTACTTATCACAACAAACATTCCATGATAGGACATGACGTAACAAAATCTATGCACAATTAACTAGAAAGAGTTCATGTAATTACACATGGTTTCTGGAATGCAATTAGTTCTCAGCTGCACATTTTAATATATGCCATAATTTTGGGGAAAATAATTTGAATGTTTATGTTTTCATCCATAAGGAATATGATTGCTGAAAATCTTGACTTCCACTTCTGTAAATAACAGGAGTATTAGAAAATGGTACAGCACATGAACTCTGTGTTCACATACATATATACACACACACACACACAAGCACCAGTTACATTGCTATCTTGGGAACTTACAGATGGCCTCTTGATTCCCACACCAAGTGTGCCACAACTACAGTGCCAGGAGGCTGACTCCTGCCCAACAGGAGACAAGGCAGGTGTACAGAAGGACAGGCCCAGCAAAAAGAAAAACTACAGACTGAGTTTTATAGTAAAAGCCACAATGGAACTTGCCCAGTCAATTTAAATTATTAAAGAAACACAAGGGATTTACAGTATTACACATTATTTCCTTCAGAAAATATTATATGCTCATAAATACTAAGATGTACAATAACTTTTGTAGAGCAAACTCATAAAATTTAAAGCAAGTCCCATTTAAAAGCCCCTTTTGCAAAAAAAACAGAACCACACAAACAAAAAACCCAAAAATTCCAAAAAAGTCAGTCCTAGAAAAAATGTTAGACAACTACCTAGAGAAGTTTTTCATAACACTATAGCAGATCTGAAAATATCTCCTTCTGCATGAGAATGTAGAGCAACTGCACTCTCATTTACCAAAATACTGAAGAGATCAAATGAAATGAAGTTCAGTTTCACGGCAGTTTCAAAACATTTGGCACATTTAGCCTATGCCATATTCTGACACTCATCCACACAAGTTATATCTTAGTATATATGTCTTGCGTACACTCATTTGTACACTCTTATGTGTATGTGTCTTAGTTGTAACTAAGAAGGAAGTTATGACCACATTATTTGTTACATAGATATTTTGTACTAAACTAAGACATTTAATGTTATTTACCTTACTAAAATCAACCGTACTGTTTTCTCTGCTTCCTCCTGTCCCAGTACCTTTTGCATCTCCACTCTTCCCAGTGTCTAAATTTCCAGGTGCTGACTGTGGAGATGCCAGTAGCCCTACATTGGGGGGGGGGAAAAAAAAAAAAAAAAAAAGTAAGTTTAAAATGGTGTATGAAATGAACTGAGTATGCAACACTACCAAAACACAATGTGGCAGCTTGCTTAAAGCAAATGTGCAAGTTATTCAGTAAAAGTGCCTTACATTAGTATCGTAAATGCAACACTATCAAGTTACTGTGCTGTCAAACAAATTACATAATTTTAGAAAAATAAAAATAAATATTGCCCAAATGATGGCCATTTGCAGAACAGTCACCAAGAAAGAAAACAAGAGCTACTTTAATCATAGAAAATATAACAATTGTTGACATTTCAATTGTAACCACCCTAGTAGTTGGTAGATAGGATGTTCACTGTATTTAGAAGCCCTCAAACACCAAAAGCAAACACCTCTGTCATCCACTCTGCTGTGTAGCAGTCACTGCAATTGTAAAAAGCCTCAGCAAGCCCCAGGCTACAACTACCAGGAACAATAACCTAGTAGTTAGCTAAACCTGTAGAAGCAAATAGTGTACCATATGGAGGACAGACAGCTTGCAAACCGTACTTTCAACCAACAGACCAAAGCTCCAACTATCTGACCAGATGTTATTATATGAAATGGTCTCTCTAACATGTTAGCTGAATAGGCACATACAATACAGTTATTCCAAGTTAAATGTATGTCTTCCCTCTAGCATCTGCACCAAGACACTTTGATACAGTAGCTACACTACTAGCAACACTGAATTGCAGGTTCAGTGCAGGGTGCAGAAGTAACCCAGGTGTTTGTACACACTGAATTCCATGTTGTGCCATGGTTATCTCTACCCAACTATCATTTAAAACTGGTCTAGGCATGCATAACCAAGCCCAAATCCCATCGTTTGGATTACAGAGCTTTTACTTGTTCAGTTTAACATGCAGCGAAGTGCATTTTGCCTTGCCTGTCTACACTAGACCTTTCAGATGTGGTGATAAACATGCTTTAACATGCTTTCAAAGCTACATCTAGACAAAGATTGAAGTCTAAACATTTTATTACATGCAAGTTTTTATTTAGGTCAAGTGCCACTCTAGTCAAAACTGAAGTCCTCACTGGCTACCTTTTGGCCACTGTTGTATCATTTTGACTCCTGCTCCATAACTACCTGCATCTCTCCATGTTTGTAATTTAGCAACATGACACTTGTTAGCATTTCAAACAACTGAATTCACTTTATTTGATCCTCAAATTTATTTTCAAAACACTCTTTCAAAGAGCCACCATATCAATGGAAAACATGCAGGTCCAAGTCTTTACCATTAATTTTGACTCTTACAGTTCATAAGGACGTAAGTGGTGTGGGTAGTTTTTCCTGAAGCAAAAACCAAAATAAGTTAATAACCTGCAATTTCCTTTGTGAATCCTAACATTTGTAAGCTAACACTATAAATGCTACCTTCAGTAACCTAGACTGAAATAAAAAAAAAAACAAAAGAAAAATCACATTCTGCCTTTCTGCCCCGATGTATGCATTTTTCACAATAACTAAGAGCAATCAATCACCTGTGAAATCAGCTATTCAAAATATTTAACTTCATACGAGTTGATGCTTACATGTGTTTGTAGGACTAGAAATAGAATAGAAATATTAAACAGCTGTTGTAGAAGACCATATTATAAAATTTTATACATACAATTTTTTAACACTTTTTTTCTCTCCTAGGTAACAATAAAGGCAACTGAATGTGTATGACTGATGCAAGATGAACAATAATGCATAATTTTGCTCTTTTCATCATGTGAATGAGAGCAGGGAGAGACTAGAACAAAAGTTGGAGAGACAAGCAGGAAGACAAAGAATAAGGATTCTACATATTAGTGTAAATTAATTAATTACTTCAGTACTGAAGTGATAGATTCTTCTAGAAGTTTTGCCTTCAAAATTTCTCTGTCTAGCCACAGTAAAGGTTCACAAGGCATTGATACAGGTACATGTTTCTTATCATAAGCCATATGGAAATAGTTGTTGGTCTTGAAGTTGGACAGACTGCTGGGCTTACATGAGAATACAGCTTACAGGTTTTCAGACCTCAGCAAGCACTTCCCTATGATACTACATTTCATTATGCACATCACTCTGACATTTTCAGGGAAACTCAAAATTATCATTTCTAATAAGCAGAACCCTTTTACTCAAATATCACACTAATAAAATAACTTATTTCCTTCTCTTCTCCAGTTCAGTAGATACAAAGTCAGAGGCTACTGATAAAAGGGAGACTACCTAGTTTTTCCAGGCTGTGAAAAATATGTTCAAGCATGACACCTAAGCATGACTGTCCCAATATAATTACATTTGTATAGGCAAAATTTTTGAAATATGAAACATGTAAATACAAAGTCACACTGTATTTGTGTTTGAGGGAAAAAAAAAGAATTTTTAAAAATATTCCAATGTAGCCTTAATGTGAAAAAAAATACAAGAAGTCCTACAAGGCAAATATGTAAACATTTCTGAATTACTATTTTCATAAGTATTAGTGTAAGAACAAAACAGTTCTAAATATTACTTTACTCGATTTTAAAGTACATTTATCAGTGAACTAGAAGACCTCTTAAAATCACTACTTTGCTGTTGCTTATACACATTAACTTAATGAAGCTGGTGAACTAACAAAAGCTGTTTTTGAACTGATGACAAAACAAAGAACAGGTTGAAGAGAACCCTTTGCCTGGTTGACTTAATATGAACTGATGGCTGGCTGATAAAATTAAGTGTTAAAGTGCACCCCTCTTCCCTTCTTTTACTGTAATTCCTATTAAGTTCAGTACCCTTCACGCTACTTATAAAAGACTAATAAATAAAATCTGGATAGCAGAATACCAAAAATAGATGAATGGTAAACAGAAGAAAGCCATCTATTAGAAAACCGAAATATCTCCTAACTCTCACAGGAGGCAAACCCAACTCAATCATACAGATGTGGGCAAAGGATTCAGACTGCAATATTTTCAATTACTAGACAGGCATTACAAACCATAATCTACCGTGGAATGTATTTAGAAGGTTTTTTACTTATTTTCATTAATACAAGGAAGAATATTTCCTCATCAGGTTTCTCTTCTGTCTCCCAAGACAGAGATGAGTCAAGCTGCAATCCTTAAGTCATAGTCTGAAAATGCCTTCATAGGCACCTCTAAGAAAAATGTGTCTGTCTGGGGTCAGATGATTTCTTGAATTAAAAAAGGGGGAAAACACTTGGAAGACAAAAATACCTTCCGTCATTATTGGTGTTCATCTTTCTCCGGAAAGACTTTTATTTATGGATTACCTAGGAAATCATCCGTTTCAGATTTTTCCTTTATGAGAAGCAACCCCTTGAGGTGAAGATTACTTGGAGATTCTGGTGAAAAGCTTTATTAGTGATAGTAATGGCATCAAGTACCTGATCTTCACTTGTTTGCCTTTTGCTGTTTTACTTAAAGAGTTTTTAATCATCTTTGAAATATCAGCCATGAGAATGATCTTCATATAGGAAATTAAGAGAAGTCCTAAGTCAGAGAAAGAGTTTTCTGTTTGTTCTTCTGATTTTAAGTAAGGATGGGGCCCCTACTCCAACTCAAGATGACAGCCTACCACAGTCTCCCTTTCCTCTTCCGTGACTTAGCTGCAAAATACGAAACAGTAAATAATCACAGCCTCTTCTCTGTCAGCATATTTTTACTGCTACATGTAACAGTGTGCTTTTACTTTATTAAACAAGTGAGGAAGGAAACAAAAAAAAAGCCTCACTGATGAAAGAACTGAGTGAAATCAGCTTCTTTTCTTCTAAAAAAGGAACCGTCAGTACTTTCCATCCTTTCTTTCAACTCATGTTTGTATTTACATACCTTTTTAAATTTAGAGAACAACAGCTTTGCAAGACAACAAATTAATAAATTGCTGAGCTCTGACCTACAATTATAAACTTAATTACCTTATCCTATTTTGCCTATCAAACACATCAGAACAGTATTGAAGTGGCTGACTCTGAAGCAGTGCACTAATGGATAGATAAGCAAGGGGAGTTTTAAAATGAACGAAACCCCCCC
>NW_009952263.1:4164637-4184327 GCF_000747805.2 Chaetura pelagica | reverse complement strand
CCCCCTGCCAGTTCCATCATAAACTACTACAGGTTTTAATGGCCTCCATTTTCAAAAGCACAAAAGTGAAAATAAAACTGCCTAAAGACTTGATGATACAACTAAACTACAAACACCACCAATTATTGCTTCCTAATTCTTTTCGTCTCTTAGACTTCACTACTTCTTTAGCTGTAGATATCTCAGTATATCAAGCACTGATTGAAAATATTACTTCAACCACTGACAAAAGCAACAAAACCTGGTATGAATTGTAGGTGAGTGAAAGGAAAAGGCCACCATTTTTTGACATTTTGTTTCTATATTAATTTCAACATATCATGTACCTTTTTAATCACACAAATCAGAGTTAATTAAGATTTTTTTGCTGGTTTTAGTTAAAAGCTAACAAGTTAAAAATGCTGAACAAGAATTGTCACAACTGAGAAGAAATAAAACATGCAGGCAGAGCATGTTAACGTAAGTTATCATATTCCTTTGTGCCCAAGTTATGTGCCAAAAACATCGCAAGGCAAGTGATCCAGATGCAGAGAACACCACACATGGACAGCTTAAATTCTGATAGTTGCCTGCTGTTTTGCCAGTATTTTCCTCTGTCTTCTTTTCCTGGCTTTCCTGCACTTCTAAGTCCTCCTCGGGTGGGTGGATTACTACTGAAGGAATATCACCACTGGCAGGTGACACCAGCAATTCCTTGCCCTGAAGTGGACTTGGCTGGGCACTTGTGGTTGGCGGGTGGCTGCAGGTAGGACTAGATGGTGGTGTGTTTTGAGGGGTAGTTACAGGGGTTGTACTCCTTGAGGATGCCGGAGTTCCAGCTCTTGAAGAAGGAAGAAGGTAATTGAGAAGAACTGACAAACGGTTTTCTCCTCTCAGGGAAGCATTTGAGGCAGAGAGACCTGTTCGCAAAGAGTGGCGGGAGGCTGAGAGGCCTTCCCCTGAGATAAAACAAATGAAACACCATGAGGCTTACAACAGGGATACACTAAAAAAACACAGAAACAAATAGGCATTAACATCTTCTATAGTAAATTGCAAGCTTTATGGGCCAGAAGTGCCATACTCATGCAAGTAAGGAGATAAGGGCAAATCTGATATCAGACATTACAAGTCAGAAATAACTGATAAGTATTAATTAGAATGTCAGAGATAGGTCAGAGAAGATATTCTCTTGAAGTCAGTAAAATTTGTTAATAAGACACACACACACTCCAAAGAAAATTTTCTCCTGAAACTGACTCCTAAATTTTCTTATGAGAATTTCTTATTCCAAATTGCACAAAGCTACCTTTAACACCATCCAAAAAAACAAAAAAATTAGAAGCCAAAATATTGTAAGACTTCACAATTAACTGCAATAATTATATAGAAAAAATGTTCATTTTTTAAATAAAAATATTTTCCAAATTAACATGATCAAATATTATCTAATCATGTTAAATGCAACTGTCTTCCAGTAAGTCCTGTTTTAATAAGAAGTCTCCTTGTCAGTTGTAGTCTCCATGTACAATTTTGAAGAGAGGATGAGGATTAGATCCACAGTCCTTCTCCATTCCTTCTTGCTGTGACTTACCAAATATCCCCATTTGCCTAAAACCAAACAAGTTTCTCCAAAATCCATTTTTATTTTTTCTTGCCCCATCTAGTCTCAATGTCTCACTGTTTTCATATAAAAATAACAGTCTTGTCATAGGTCCCTCAGATTTAAGCTTGTAATACATTTCAGTTCCTCCTTAAGCAGAGAAAGACTGTCTATCCTCACATCAGCACTTTCATTAGAAGGTTTAGCAATACCATTCCTTCTCTTTACCACTCTTTTCCTGGGATGGCAGTCTCCTTAAATACAGATCACTGCTACAATCCCTGAAATAAAAAACATGCTGCTTTCATGTACCATAACATCAAGAAAGAAAACAGCAAATTAGACATATTTAGTCTCATACACTAGGCACTACAGAAACCAATGCACCTAACAACCCTAGAATAATTTACAAGAAGCAGCAGAGAGTACATCGAGGTAAAGATCACATATATTTCCCCCCCCAGCAACAGAAGAGTGGATCCTACACATACAAACTGGCTTTAAGTTAAGCACGAAAGCCTCAGAGATCAACTATTAAAACTGCAGTGAAATAAAGAGAACCAGTAAAGCAATTTGGATTACTTTGTCTATATTAATCACTACAGTAATAATTATAGGTTGTGATTTCTGCAATGATCATGGACATGAGATGTCCTAACACAGGTGTAAAAAGAAGTCTAAAAAGTACTGTGCAAATATTTTTGTTTTAGCCTTTCATTAGAGGATAACAATAGGATTATAAACAAAAACTAAATCAGTATATGCTGGCAAAGAGTTCCCATTTATATTGGTTTCTTATAGCAGCATACATCCCATATTCTGTTGTAGCAACAGTATTAAGAATAAAACAAACTGGAAAGTGGAAGTGATACATGAAAAGTAACTGACAAGTAAGCAACCTTGAATACAAAATCCTCAGAACTACAACTGTGGACACAGGTGTTCAAGGATGGGTAAAAAAACAAGTTAATACTGAAAATTTTCACATTTGCAAAACAAAACAGGCAAGTCATAAGTTACAGAATAAATTATGGTGTTATATCAATCAGTTGGTATTTTCATTCCAGAAAAATAATTCTGAAACTATCAGGCAAATATTTAAGCATAACCATAAACTCACTAGGGAATGAAAAGTATCGGCAAGCTTGGACATTTGCTGGGACACATTCCTAGTATGTATCAAATTGGGAGCTCCCAACAAGCACTTCAATAAGTGGAAAACATTCTAAGCAATGAGGCATCTTTCAAGCTGGGAAAGGAACTTCAAGCAATGATTCATGAAAGCAGAACTAACTTTTTGCTAGACTAAAAAATTTCATTTGAAATTGTATGTCTTAGTTAATACAAAGCAAAAGAAAATATAAAAAAGAGACAGAAACAGAGGCCCTAAAATACATGAAGTCTCCTGCTTTGCAGTATATATTGCTATTAGGATGTTGAAACTGGATGTCAGGAGTAAATATACTGATACTCCAGAATATTTTCAGGAATTAGTTAAATAAAAGATGTGGTACAGCCTATAAAAATACAGCAAATATCTTTCTTGATTTTGTGGGGGATTTTTTCCCCCATTAGATCCTATTTTACAAAACAAGGTAAAAACAAACAATATCTAGCTATAAGTAATTTATTCACCAGTAGTGTTGTTAATTTTTCCAACTCATATTAACGTAGCAACACTGGATTTGAACACAGCAATTGTCAGCAGCACTGAACTCATGACATGACCACAAAGTAAATCTCTAGCATAAAGATTGAATAAGCTAGTAGGAGCCATCTGACAAACATATAAAGCTATGTCACGATGCTGAAATTCCTCAAAAATTACACGTTTTATTCAATAATGTCTTTAAAATATTAGGATCAACATAGGTCTATTTCTATACTTCAAAACAATAACACATGCCAGGTATACAGGCAGGAGTAGAATGTTTGAGTACATTCAAAAATAAATGGAAACATCATCCACAGCTACACACAGCACACACTGTTACCATTAGTTCTTTGTTTATCAAGGAGGAAAAACTTATCTGCTACTATCAGTTGAATTTTCCTTCATCTCCCAGTAAGAGCATTAAACAGGTTAGAACAAACTGGATGCTACAACTTATCTCACCATTTCGTTCAAGCAAGTGAGGGTCAGAATGTTTCTTGCCTATATCCGCAAAAGATCGAACCAAGGGAATCCGATTGCTGAATTTCTTCTCGTTCTGGTGATGATGCCTTTTTAGAAGAGCCTCTCTCACATTCTCTCTTATGGCTTCATCCAGCTGGCCAGAAGCAATCATGTTGTCCAAAACCATATCTACATTGTAACAACAACAAAGAAAATTATATATATAGCTATCAGCCTTCTCCTTCACCACACTCCCAAAACTGTAGTTGCACCCAATAATAGGAAAAAGAAATTAAATCTATTTTTTTTAAAGTATTTTCTTTAGCAAAGTCATCTTCAAGAATCCACAGGAAATATTCCAAAGTGCCACTAAACAAACAAATGTGAGAATAAGGAAAGATGTGGGTCCAAAAGACAGTATTTATTTGTAGCATCATTTAGATATAGGTTACTTATTTTATAATTTATTGTCATTTTAATTTTCAGCAGCGACTCCCTTTCAAAAAAAAAGCATCTATGTATTCAACAACCCTCCACTAGAAGTGAACACACAGAAACAGAAACACAATGATGGAGAACAGACTTCTTAAGACAAGTCTTAACCTGGTGTTCCCCATTTTCGAGTATATGACTCTACAAAACTGGAAGTTATTATAGAATGAGATTAATTCCCTAATTCCTCTGTCCCTCTTCAGACACCCTAAATTCCATAGGTTCTATGGAACTTCATACAATTCACATGCTTTAGAAGAGGAAGTGTAAAACAAAAGCTAATTACATCATCTACAACGAACTAATCAGCTGTCAAACAACATCAACTTTCAAAAGAGCATCTCGTCAGCTCACTCATGCCAGGAAAGAAAGCCTGCATGTCTGGGAAAATATCTGCTGTGATTTCTTAGCTGCTCACCCCTCTCCCCCTTTTTTTTTTTTTAAATTAATAATAACAAACTCCAGCCTGCACAAATGAACACAAACCTATATAACAACTTTTAAAGTATATTTTGACATTCTTAACTTATGTATCAAGAACCTAACTACTGGAAAACTACAGAACCTTTCAGAGTGGAAAAGGTTATGGCTCAGAATACCTTAAAAACAAAATCATACACAGCAAAGTCTGTCAGTAAAGCGCAGCTTCCTTCTGGAATTACTGGAAATACAGTTTTTTGTTACAGCTTCTCCAAAGGAAACTGGCCACCCTCTCCCTCCTGTTTTGAAGAAGAACCAAGAATACCTACTAGGTATTCTTGGCTCATGGAAACAGGACAATACATTTGTATGCCAAGGACTGTTGTGCTACATGGTTCATAATGGCACCTAAAATTAACTTGAAACAAATTCATATATTCTCTTAAGACATCCTAGTTCCAAGTAAAACACCTGCTATTAAAAGAGTGCTACTTACAGACAATTAAGCTGTAACTATTTTTCTTACATACTAAGATTGCTGCTAAATTTAATTATTAAAAATAAATTTAAAAAACAAAACATGACTTCTACAAACAATATATTGAACACTCTTGTTCAGTAAGTCAGGAAAATAGGAAGGGAATAGCAATTTCCTGAGAGAATTTCCAAGATTTCAAAACAAAACAAGAAAACATTTCAAACACTGCCAAAGTTTAATGCCAAAACACCTTGTCCTTCACATACATGTTGGTCAGCCCCTAGCCTAGCATGATTCCTGAGAGAAGACATTCCACTGTGTGGTAGCTGTAGCAAGAGATACCAGGAAAATTTTGTAAAACAACTTCAAAGGCCTTCAGGCTCAGTAGGTATGTACGTGTGTGTATCTATATATATAGGTATGAAAAAGTATTCAAAGCTGATTTTCTAGCATCCAAAATGATCGTGTGATTAGTGAGGACACCCCACACAGTAGGTCAAACAACATGTACAAAATTTATTTCTGCTCACCTCTTATAAAGGTGAAAAAAAAATACCAGATGTGCAACAATAACTGCACTATTGGCATCAAGTTACCATCAGCCAAGTTATGATTAATAATTATGGTACTAAATTGCACAAATAAATCCTAAAATGTTTTGGCAGATTTTTACATTTCATCTGTAGAAACAAAGACAAAAAACACATTCAGGGATTAGAACATAAAGGCAAATCTGGGGCCTCTTCCTAAAATATGTAATAAAGGAGGTCCTACTCATCCAATGTAGCTCCTTGTAATTAAAGATTAGTTCTTTACAATCAGACGAAGAAAACTGCAGTAAGCATGCACAGACCTATTTCTTCAGGATAGTGTTTTCAAGAACACAAAGACACCATCAAAAACATCTCAAGGTATAGATTAAAAATTAGGAATTATTAAAAACAAAAAGTTTAGCTGCAACCTGCTATCTCATCTAGTGTGCTTGCTCTCATGTCCAACATGACCGTCCCATTAAGAATACAGCTTCGCAGTTCAAAGAGACTGTGCAGAGACAGAGTTGCTACATAAGGCTTGCTCCATCGATCCCCACCATCTTCAACATCCTCTTCAAATTTTAGCCACCTGAAATGCATATAAGTATGTGTATTTCTCCTGCAAGACAGACAATCTGGCAAGCAATCACATTCCTCCCTGCGGCTTCTGTTTGCCATGGAACAGGAAATCCCATGCTGGATCATACCAACTTTCATCTTATCAGACAACTCGACTGACAGTCACGGCATTTTTGTCAGGCCTTTTAACCACACTGAGCTCTTTCATTTTTCACCCATGTTGTTTCTTTTGGTCTGAACAATATGTGTTTATTAATGAGTTCCTGTGAACAGAGTGGGATTGTGCCCTGTTATTTCATTTGCGTATCTCTGTTTCACCCACATCTTAGGATTAGAAAGCTGTCTGAAACACTGTATATACTATGTTCAAGTCTGCTAATGTGCTACATCAGACATTTAAGTGCCAGATAATATGTGTAAGTATAAACCAATCTTGATTCTGACCCACAGACCTTTTTAAAATGAACCTTTTTTAAATAACCAGAAGTACTGAATGCGGAAGAATTTATTACAATGCATATGTAGACAGAAGCAAACTTAACTAATATGGGCCAAAAAACCCCATGGTATTCCCATAGTAATGTTCACACATCCCATTTGCAAAAAATTAATCAATACTACCTAAGAAGAATGTATGTAAATACCCAACTTTCCTTATGTTTGAGGGAGGGGGGAAAAGTGACAGTACTATATCAGCAGTAATAGAGGAAAGAGAATTCAGAGATTGGAAATATCATGCTCTATGGCTGAACACCTGTATTTACATCTGAAGAGTTCTATCTTTCAAAATGCTTGGCATGATCAGGTTTAGGACAGTCAACACAGCACCAGTAAGACTTAGGGTCTCTCAAGAAACTATACTGATTCGTCCCAAATAGGACAAAAACAACAAAAGTTTCATTTGCTTAGTTTGAATTGAGTGAACAACTCCTATAGTTCATGAAAATTCTAATCTAGGCTTGGTTTGTAGTTCTTTCAAATAAAATCACTAGAAGATACAACCTGACATAATCTATGTCTAGCATACCTAGCTGTTTCTTTCCATTCATATTCTTCTCCATCCCTGAAGCAAAGTTCATCCATTTCAGTGAAGAGATCATGAGGAATGTGTTCATCATCATCTTCAGTACCCAAGATAAACTGCACTCGTTGGGATGGCGTGTCTTGAAGAAAAGGAGAAACTGAACAATTAAAAGAATTCATGCTTCTGTTAGCACAAAGCACCGCATGGCAGTTAAATCTTCTCTCAGAAATACACAGCACAGTGCCCTCTAGCAGAAGGAAGAGGAAGAAAAGAAATGTGGACTTTTCTTTAAAATTAGGTCCTTTTAAAAATTTTCATTCCTTCTGAAGACAAAAATATCCATGTAGAATAACAGTATGAAAATAAACACCAACAGTAAAATTGGTTAAAAAGTCAAAGTCAAAGAAGGCTAGAAACCTTTTGTACTATGACAGACACTAACTAAAGCAGAAAAAAAAAACACAAACAAGGTTGACAGAAACAAACAGCCTGACTTACAGATTGGTTGCCCTAACAATAGTTCAAGATTCTAAATAGCTGGCTGCTTTTTTTTTTTCCCCCCTCTACATAGTCAGTACCCAGGCACTCACATTGTTAAAGCAGCAGATTTTTCAATGGCCTCTTGCTATTTAACATAGGATGGAAATAATTACTTTCTCATTGAGTGGTTGGAGAGCTGTACATAAATTATCATAAGAAAGTAGAAACTACACAGCTAAAATGTTGCAGAACTATTTTAAATTCTCATAGTATAATACCTACTGGGACAGGTCCAGTGATAACTCGTAATAAAGTTTAACTGTCTTTATTGACCAAATACAAGCAGTAGACTTCACTCTTACGAGCAAAACAACAATAAAACACATGTGCTTAGAGATATTTTCAATACCTATACACAGATCTTGTTTCAAAACTCAAGGGAGAAGTTTCAAATTACAAGGGTCCAATAATGTAGTACCTACTACTACATGAGCTCTTGAATACAAAAAACATTCATAATCAATGAAGATCTACAGCATGTTGCTTCTGTCCCAAACCCAACACATCTCAAGAATGGTTATATAACATATGCATCCAGGATGGAGAAGTGACCAGAAAAGAAGTGGATCTCTACCTATTTAGTGTTACTTGCTGCCTTAGAACCTGTATGGCAAGACTACTAAGATCTAATGATGATAATTTGTATTTGGGAAGGGAAGTTTTGATGATGGATGAAACTAGTAATTGTAGGAGAACAGTAAAACGAGACTTGTCAAAACACTCCCACTTTGTTTCAGGGAATTGGCTCCATGTAGGACGTGGTTCTAGTCACAGAAAGGAGATAGTGAACAGCGTGGTGTCCACGCTTGAAGTGAAAAATTGCATCACGGTTTTCCCATTCATTACAGGCTAAGAATAAAGGAGGGTTTGAGGTCTTGAGAAACAAGTGCTAAGAGTACTGCCAAATAATTTCACTTCATAGAATGCTATGACCAGGTCATAATCTCTGGAGGATAAGGGGTGGGCTAGGGGCCGGGGGGAGCTGTGTCTGGTCCAAAACTAAAACTTAGGAGGCGGTTCAAGCCCTTTACTAACAGACAGCCAGAAGGCTGAAGTAAATATTTTAATTGACTGTTGGTCAAATTACCATGGCAAACACAGTTTCATAGCTATATTCATAATTTTTTAAATCTTGAGTGATACAAGACTGTACAATCTGAAAAAAAGTTTCATTTAAATAACAGATTTTTATGCTACAGGCAAGCATTATGAAACACCAGTCTAACATATTCAGGGCAGGCTGCTAAACATTCACTCAGACACCTGGATGAAGTCCAACAGCTTATGGATTGCACAAAGACAGACATTAATTACAGTAATAAAAGAAACATCACAAAACAAGCAATATTTAAGTACAAAGTAACTATACCAAGGTTATTTTCAAGAGAGACAAAGAACTCACACAACAGATTTCTCACCATATGATGGAGATTCTCGGCCATCTTCTCGGTCAGTTTCTTTTTCTTTTTTTCTTCTGTGATGCCTGTGCCCACGATGTCTATGCCGTCGACGGCCTTGTTTTCCAAATGGGACGTGAACTCCAATATACACAGCTCTGTGGCCTTTTCAAGAAAGTTGAAAAGGAAACAGTTAAACAAAAACTAACCTCCTGCCCAAATTTAGTGTCTTTGCCAACAAGACAGTTTGACAAAAAGAAACCAAAAAACATTTGACCTTTAGCCAACTAATATTACCATTTCCATTCTGTCCTTCACTGACATCAACGAACTAGTGCCATACTAATTTCCCAGATAAAATTGATATGAATATGGCTTAATTTAAGAACTCAGTTGTGAAACCAATATAGAAACATAAGCTTGACCCGTAACTCTGGAAGAAACTAGCTGATAAGCACCAGGGCAAGGTAGAGAAATTACACGATCGTGTTCACAGGGATTTGTATCAGGATAGTTGTAACAACAGCAAGATGTTATCTCCTAGTTCAGTTTATGAACTTCATTAAGAAGCTGCACATTGTTCCAAGTCTGCAAGGAGTTTTCTCTGCTTAATGAATTGCCAAAATTTATTCAAGTAGCTTGTGAAACATCTAGGTGAACTTGATGTTCAACTATAACACTAATTTAGTTGATACTAAGAAGCATAAAAGAAACTTATCTTTGGAAAGGTATGCCAAACATCAAATAACTTGCAGAGACAGTTCTATTCCGGATTTAAATAAGTAAGTAAAGATTAGGTAGCACATCCTAAAATTCATACATACTGCTCTTTAAAACACATACTTTCAGCATCTTGTTTTTCCTATGACCTTTCACATAAAGCAGTAGTATCATCAACAACTTGGCAAAAGAAATCCATCAACAGGCTGTTACAAGCTTATTACTGTGGTGTCTCCTGTAATGGAGTTAGCATATACAAAAACCTTTTTAATTCCTTTTTAAACAAACAATCTCAGGAAGAGACACATTAACTATAAACTTGGTTTCATACTGAGGAAGAGTTGTTACAGGAGACTGACATTATCAAAAGGAAAAGGAAGCAGTTTTCCAGCTCTTAGAGAGATGTAAATTCAGCAAATTTATGGAAGACAAGCCAGCCCTAGGAGTTGTGACTGTACACATACATGCACTTAGATATCTATGTGTTCATGTAGCGCACACACACACTAGATTACGTGTGGAAAACTATGGGAAAATTCTGGTCATTACAGAACTCTAAAGAAATAAGAAGTGGTACTATGTCAAACATGTTTTCCAAGAAAAGCATCCCTAAGCCCAAAAAGTTACACACAAATTTTTAATAAAGCAGTATTTTTACAGTTCTATGTGAGTAAAAAGACAAAGCAAAAATAAGCAGGAAAGCATGAGAAAGTTTAACGTTTAATTTGCTCAGGATTCCTTTTTAAATCACAAGGCCTGATTCTTGACAGAGTTCCAACATTAGCCAACTTGATTTGCACTATGACCAAATCTGAAATTAAGCATATTAAAAGCTAGTTGTTTCCATGTAAGAGTGGAAAACAGATTAATTTGTGGAAGCATTCATCAGCCCTATTTATAGAGAGAAACTTTTCTTTTGTGAGCTTCATCCAACAAGAACACTCAACCCCTGCCAGGCAGCCTGACCTCCACCCTCCACAACTACTACGCACAATGCAATTCCCGGAGAAATAAATTCACATGTGACACCTAAACATAAATCAATGCACTTGATGTATACTATGACCAGGTGGCACCATTAATAATGGTCTCATTATAGATACATCATCATGACACACTTATGTATAGGAAATGCAGCAGTACTCTAGGTTCAAAAATAGGTGCATTAGTCACCACACCTCACTCAAAGCTGCCTGGTGCAACCAAGTGACCCCACCACTCCCTGCAAATGCTGTTATCATCCCTGTTAGGATTTTCATTTTATTACGTTCAATAAGGAATCGTTAAACCATAGTTACATATAAACAATTTTATTCACTGTCCAAGTGTTTGGGTTTTTTTTATAGGAAATATTTTTCCTAAGAGAAACTCAAACATATTCCTAGTAATGGAGCATTTTTTATTATCAGCCTGTTAAAAATTCTTATTAAGACTGTTTTAGGTAAGTGATTTGATCATTGCACAAGACCACTTGCAGGTGACTACCTTCTAGAAAAATTCAGAAATCTGAAATTGTTGAATATTTTCCTTCCTGAAAAATAAGGACTTCCACATTTTGGTCTCTTGCTGCTTCCATCTATATTGCATTCTTTACTAGACAACAAAAAAAATTCTACATAATTATTTCAAGAGCCTCCTCCTTAAAACAATTGCTACTGCAAAATTTAGCATTTTTAATAGTATGATCATTTCCATAATCAAAGACCATGTTGCTGCAGGAAGGAGAGGTGGAATAAGGAAACGAGAAGACGATCTTCTATTACAAAACTCAAGTGTGACTGAAAAAAAAATTAATAGAAAAGTTAGGAAGACAGCAGATACATTGTAAAGGGACAGAGAAAAGCTAGGGACAAGTAAGCGGACGTAAGAAAGAAACTGAAGGTATTTTCAAACAAATGACAGCAAATTACTTTCCTACCTAAAATGCGCTGACCTCTCAGCTATCACTATATCCACTTTTTTTGGTGTTGCGGACATTAATAAACAAAGACATCTGCACTACTACCTCGCAAAGACAAAGCTACTACTGTTGAGTACACTACCACAATTACCCAAAAACATGTTGCAGGTATATTCAACCACAAAAGGCAAAACTGCATAATAAAAGTTGTACAAGCTTAACCTTAAGTCTAACTCCACAAAGCAAAGTGCTGAGAAGACACAGCTATATTGAGTAGGACTGTGTTCCCACCAGTGCCATTATTCATATCGGAGCAATTAATGTCTGCAGACAGACAAAGATTTACTTACAAACACAATTTAAAAGGGAAGGAAAAAAAACCCATACAGATGGCTTCCCCCCCCTTCATTCCCAATGAATTGGCAGAACAACTTACAGTTCCCTTCACCCTGGCCAAAAAAAAAACAAAAAAAACACCACAACCAGAACATAATATAATAGCAATGGAGAAGAAGTTAACTCTAAAAAAGTTGAAATTTGTATTACTAGCATCAGTGTTATTTCTAAAAGGAACACAACCCTTTACTTGAATCTTAATTTTTAAAGTTTGAAAGGTACAATTATGTGACCTTCAAAATTTTATTCACATGAACATCTGTACCACGGTACCATTCTCCAGAAAAGCTTGTTATAGAATTACTTTAAACCAATAACCAATATAATTAGTAGACTGCCAAATACTAAATTTAGTAATATAAAGCTCAGGAGATAATTGTTCAGTTTAATCTAACCTGACTTTATCCAAGCTTTGCTGTTCAAATCCATCAAGAGTATTTACTACTTAAGGTCCTTATCAGCATGAAACAAATTTAAATGCTAGAAGCTTCCTACATGCCTCCATCACATGGTTGGTCTTACTCCAAAAAGCCCATTGATACTAGGTCCTATAAAATTGGGTGAATAGAAAATGCTTTGTTCAAGTTCCTTGATTTCTCCTTAAAGCCCCTAAGAAAATGTTAATAAAAGACTTCCAAAGTCTGAGAGAGATCAAAAACATGTATCCAAAAATGCTCTAATGTGGCAACCCTGTAAGAACTTTTTTTTCTAACCATCTTTCATGGGACAGTTACATGCCATAGCTGGATCCTAAAGATTATCTCCAGTGCAGTGGATTGTAGAATCTGCTAGGCCTCCTTGGCTCTATGCTGAAATCTCCTGTTGCTCCTAGTAACTAAGTGTATCTGAGATTATGCTCTTTATATTGGAATACTTGGATAAAATTGAGAAGTGCAATCTAAAATCAAAGTGTTTTCTCACTACACAATTAAATACAGCATCATATTATACTGACTGGCAGAAGCAGTAAATGCCAGATTACTCATTACACACAAGCTATTTTTTTCTGACTTCAGACCAAGTCTGAGTTCATAGTGGCAGTCATAAGAGAAAAAATGCACTGAGTATTTTTATTATTTTACACAATCAGTATTCAAGGAGGCATCATCAGTTAATGCATAAGATATGTAGGTAGTAAACATTAATAGGAAAAGCTTAGTGACAGCCAACAGAGCTACATAGGAGTTCTGGCACCAAAGTCCACCCCAGGTCTTCGGGGTCCACTGCCAGCACAAATGTCCCTCGCCTGGGAAAGGAACCAGCACTTGATACCTGTGGGAGGGGGGACTTGGCTGCCCTAGCAAAGGACATCCAAGTCAGACTGTAGTTGAGTCTCACACTTTATCTGAGCTGAAAGTCTTGGTCCAGCCTATCTCTGCAGCAGAACTCAGGAAAAAGGATACACACCCAAGACAATTTGAAACAACTGTTTCTGTTGGAGGGGAGAAAAATGTAGAAACAGGCAAGACAAGAAGTTTGCTTAAGATCAAAGGTTGACCCTTCATCCACTAATACAGAAGCCAACATTCTCTGCCTTTCACGGATGCCATAAGAAAGAAATGAGACTTCTACATTCTTTAACATTGTGCTTGTAAAATATTTCAAAGGAAACACTTGGAAATACATTCCCATTTTGTCAATGGGTCATAAATACATTCTTATTAGGAATGTGATCACACTCTTCTCTCATACAACTGCTGCATACATCTTTAGATGGATCAGCTCTCCCCCAAATGCACCTATTTCCTCATAGTTTAAGATGTGAAAAATATTACAGAGGGAATCTTGCCTCATGTAAGAGTTACTCTTTCTGACAAAAACTCCAACTTTCACACTTTCTTTATAAAATAACAAGTGTTCAGAAAAAAATTTAAAATCCTACACTTTTAAGCTTTGAAACATTAGCCTTCTGTGGATTAAAAATGGACTTCTGAAAACCATCAAGTCACAGGTTTAGCCAGGTTTCAGCACTTGGTATTAAAGGTATTAAAAATAGTAAGATAAATGTTATGAAAAGCCATCAAGAAACAATGGGCTGCAGAATCAAGTACAACCTCCTATTTCTTCTGCCTCATCTTGAAAATTCTTCATCTGAGCAATCTGGGGCTAACAAGTCAGCTCAAAGTTTTATGGTTCAATTGGTGCTCTTTGGTTTTATGGCCCTACTACTTGAAGCACAATTTTACATATGTTTCAGATAATAAAACTGCCGTCAGTTTACTTTTTATAAATTTTCTGATGCAATCAGAACAGAAACATTACATCATGTTCTCCCATATAACAAGCCTGAAAACAAAAAAGTTGTAATATTTCATTTCACTAACTTTTAAAATGCATTGCTTCCATCCTAGTCTATTTGACTCGAAATTTTACACCTGTATGTAAAAGGCATTTGTTTTGAATAGTACCTATTTTAAAAACAACTTTGTTTTAAGAAATTACCATGGTCATTTCCCAAAATGACTTCTAAGATTTAAGTACAAGCAAATGTATTGTCTGCTGCAGAGGTTTTCATGAACACCTTGAAGTTTATACCGTGATTCGCTTTGAAAAAACATCACTAAAGGAAAGACCATGTGATTTAGCAGTTTTGTCTGTTTATCAGATGATCTAGCCTTACTTGTTAGAAATTGTAGTAATTCACGGGGATGCATATTCAGTACTGCCTTCTACCTCTACAGAAAAAGTAGTTACATATTGAAAAACTTAAGAGTTTGCTGCAAGCCTCCTTCAAAAATTGTCACTTATGGTTCACTATTTATAAAAGTATCTTAACTAGCCAACTTACAGTAGAAAGCAAGCATAGCTAAAAAGAATTTTATAATTCCCTCCACATGTATTCCAGTTCCCATCCACAAGTCAGTGAAATTACTGGTCCACTCTTCCCACAATGTAACATATAGATCTTAGTACTAAATAGATCCAAGTAATTACAAAAAGCTGACTTTTCTGACAATGTTTCTCTTACTGTAAAACAGAATAGAATACCATACATACATACACTGTATGATGCCTTAAAAAAATCAAAAAAGTAGTATTTCTGTTATTCTAATTAATTACCTACAATAAATGCAAAATGCTGACTTAGTTTCAGCATGAATACTACTATTCAGTTCCAACTCAGTCAGAAAGATAGTAAAGTTGGCTAATATCTTCTTCAGCAAGATGAAACACCCTGTCAACAGTCATTCATCAACTGGGGTATGCAGAAGGATTCCATAGCTTTTGATACCACTCCACAAATAAGACATAAACAAGTGTCTCAAGGACACTCCTTAAGATTTGTTTGTAGAATGAGTAGTTTCCCTCATATGGATGAGGACAACAGTGGTATCAAATTCAACAACAACAAAAAAAAAAAAAACTCTTTAGTTTTATGTAATTGTTATTTAGCTAAAGAATATGAATTTTGGGGTTCACTAGTCTATGCTTCTTTTTATACATGGTTCTTATGAGGCTACTATCAAGAAGTATCATAAATGAAAAAAAAAAGTCTCCTGCCTCAAGTCACTTATCTTATTAAGCTTCACTTTCCAGTAGCCTACACTATGTCCTTCCAGTAATTTGCAAGTAATTTAACAAGCAAGTAAAAAATTCAGATTTATAGTAATTTTATAGTAATTTTTTAGTACTCTGTTCTAGAAACTAGAAATAACCTTCAAAACTAACAACACGTTGATACTGAAAATTGTATTCAGTCACTTTCGGTGCCTTATTGAGTTCTATGTCTACACAATCAGGTTGCCAACTTTCCTTCTCAAAAAGCAGTCTGAAGAGAGTTTTGATAGCATTTGTTAAGGATTTACTTTTGTTATGAACACCACAAATAATGAAATAAGTTGAGGATAATTATTCTCTCTACAAAGAAGTCTGAATATTGCATAAATGAACAGGACAAGAAATCCTCAGAAACTTGCCTATTGACTGTGTAATGCAGAATTCCCACAGCAAAATACAACTAAATTTTCAATGAACATGTGACAAAGGTGTAGCAATGCAGATTAATTCCTAAATACACTTAAGACTGGATTAAAAATCGCATCAGTTAAACATCCTCAATTTTTGTGACTTAGAGGAACAGAGCACAGATGTTTAGTTCTGCATGACAGGGAGCAAAATATTAATCACAATCTTAAAAGCACCAGCAGCTATAATGTTCTGTTGCATTACTTGTGTTTACCTGCTCCTGTACAACTTGTTTTATTGAAAGATGTTACAGAAACTATTAATGGGTTTTCAAACAGTTGTAATTTAAATGTCTCTAAAAGGCAGAAAAATAGTCAACACACCATCTGAAAAAAAAAAAATGCAATAGTATATTCTATTACAAGTTGATGTGTAAGTTCTCTTAGTTCCCCAAAACCCTTTATAATACCAAAACCATTTCTAACTACTCATAACACATTCAACTGCCAAACACTTGTAGAGCAATTTTCCACTTAAAGAAAAAATATTCAATTCTAGATGGGGAAAAAATGGATTATTTAATTACCTGTCCTTACCAAGTAAGATTAACTGAAAAGCACAACAGTTTTCTTAAAAGGAAAAATGAGGTTCTAAACCATTAAGGTACCAGAAGTAATAGGGTCACTTGAAATGTAAACACTACTTACACCTGCCACAGGATAGTGTGAGAGTAAAGTAGCTATTAAATCATCTTAACTCTTGGATTTATGCCATAGAAAACTAGTCTACTGAGACAGACACACTTGACCTCAGATTGATTCTGGAACAGACTTTTGTTATGTACAAACTCCTAACTCCTTATCTTTGCTATGCCTGTAACTGGTCTCCTAAGAATAACAGAATGTATCTTCTTTCCCTTAAACAGTATCTAGCAAATATATCCTCAAATTAAGGTGGAAAATTACACATTTAAAAAAAGATTCTGACAATATCAAGCCAAGCATATTAACGCAGGTTTAAGAAAGCTTTGCTTAAACATGGTTCTTAATAGAAAATTGTTTTTAAAACATGGTATGAAATACTTCTGCCATTACTATTCTAGCCTTACTTCCAACTCCTGCCTTACTTTGTTATTACTCTCATTCATTGCAGCTCAAAGAGTCTGGCATCAAGTTAAGAACATTAGGTGCTCTTAAAAATGTTATTTTAAGATGTTATTCCCCTTTCTAGCTCTTCTGTAAACTGACATTTGTTATTTCAAAGTAAGGCTCTAAAAGCAGTACTTTTATTTAGTACACAGAAAGTCTGCCCATAATTGCAGTTTACCATCTCCACCCATTTCTCTTTTACAGGAATAGAGTTATGAAAACAGTAGCCTGTGCCTAACCTTTCTAACCTAAACACTGTCACTCTGGATATGTACCACACTTTCCCAGGCACCATAAATAAAATGCAGAACTTGGGACACCCTAACTCCAATATCTATTTCCCCTTTTAGCATCTAGCCCCCTCTCCATTAAAACTGCATCAAAAAATTTCAAGAAATGCAAAGTATCTCATACTGACAACACCAAGAAACCTTTGCTTTAGTATCAGTAGCAAAACTATGCCTTCTACAAAACGAAGCCAATCAATGCTGAGTTTGTACAGGCTTTAAAGCAGTTAAATATCACCTTCTAAAGGTTTGGTGTTTCATAACTTTGCAAATTAATCAACATACACTTCCGGAAAATTCCAAACTTCTAGAACTCTTTTTCAAGTCACCAGAAAAACAAGTTGGAAGACTGGACTGAAACAGTTTCAAGTATTAGAACACTTACAATACCAAATGCCTGACTATAGGTCTTCCTATCACAAATCAGTAACGAGAAGTAACACTATCCAGAGGGTTTTTTACTGCTTGCAGTCAACAATTCCATTTCTCCCTTTGTAAGATTTTAATAGCAGAATTAAAAACAAAACCCAAAAATCTCACAATTTAATTGTAACAGCTTACAAATAATGATCTTGTAAACAGAGCTGCAAGTTCACATAAATTTATGCTCTAAACCACCTTGAATTTAAGAAAGGAGCAGATTATGGTGAATTTCAGAGAAGATAACTATATTAGTAATAAACAACAGTACCTAGATACCTTTCTCTTTTGTACAGGAAAAGAAATACTTCTTGCTTTTACTTTGGAATAGTTTTCACTGATAAAAAGTCAAAATATATGCTGTACCTCTCTTTCCCCATTCTAACATAAAAAAAGGGAGGAATACCAATTTTCTCACAAATATTTCAGATACTACAAAATATATTTAACTGCTAAAAATTGTTCCTACTTATGTGTGAAAATGTGTATCTATATGAAGCTTTAGGTATCTGTTAATCCTACTAGAATACATTTTTCTTGTCAGATGTGTCTTAATAGTTATTTATTTAACCTCTGCACAGCCAGCCATCCCTTGCATTGAAACACTTTCACTGGATCACTTCAAAGAGACTGTGAGATCGCCAAAGGAAAGGTGTGGCTGCATGGATAAGTGCAAGGTGAGGACAGTGAGATCTGATCTCTTTTCAACAGCCGTTATGATGACTCGATTGCTTCATTTCACCTTAATTTATTCTTTGGCCATGAGTAAAACAGATATTTTCCACAGTGAGCAATAAAAGTGCTTGAAATGCCTCAAACAGCCTGAACCCCCTGCCTTCCCACCCGGGATCTTGTGTAACTGCTGTGCTGTACCAGCTGAAGCACTCGTGAGAATGTGCAATGAAAGAGACCAGAGAAGTGATCCTGCTGCACATTCCCATGTCATTCCTCCCTCGTAGTTGAGGCATTACATCTGCTCATGCTGCTGCACTGCAAACCACTCCAGCTGAATGTCTGCTTCTCTTTAACCCCTGCCTCCCTGCAAAGCACACATGCTGCTTCTGGGTCATCTTTCAGAGAAAAGCAAAAGGAGGAAATTAAGGAGGAGCTAGCTTAAATCTGCACTGAAGACAAATACAGAAACAGACAGCAGTGGTTTCACCACAGCTCAACCCTATGTAAATTGGCATTGCTGCAGCCTCCACCACTGCACCTCTCGGCCTCACATTCACACTTCCTTCCTCCGCTCAGCATTGGCACACATCCATCCGTGTGGCAAATTGGTTTGGGCTGCTCAAGTGTTGAGATCTCTCTTTTTATTTTCCTTTGTTAGAAGTGCTGTGCTTTTTGCTGGCTTAACATACTTAACCAGGCTTATGATACCTTCAGACAAACAAGTGTCAGTACAAGATGGAAAGCAGTAACAGACTGAAAGGAACAGAGCAAGAACATGAACAGCAATATCTTTAATCACTTTAAACTGCCTCTTGTTAGACCACACTATAAGAAAATGTGACAGCAACCTATATCAACCCTTCTCAGCTAGAAACTGCTGCTATAATGGCTCTCCAGTGTTCTGTAGCAGCAAGAGTCAGTACTTTCAGGAAATACTGCTTAATGAATCTACTGATAGCTTTCTAGCATTTTGCAAATGTTAATTAAGCTTCAGAGCATTCTTGGTGAAAAGTGAGTAAACTAGATTTTAACACTGGATCTCTCTAGCTTTTTCCTTCTATCTTCACTGAAGAGCGT
>NW_009952263.1:4136688-4164484 GCF_000747805.2 Chaetura pelagica | reverse complement strand
CATGAGTCTTTCTGCCAAACTACTTCCTTTTCAAATCAGTAAGAAATTGTACTTTAGATTATTAGTAAATTAGTTACTTAATCTAAATGCAATTTTCATTCCTAAATGCAGGATCCTAAACCAAACAAAGAATACCAGGGTTCCATAATGCTTTAACTGACTGCAGATTGAAGAATGTACAGTTTACCACGGACCTAGAAGCACTATTATCTGTTCAAACTCTCAGTATTTAGAGTGCATGACCACACTCACAAGGATGCTTCACTTCAAGAAAACAAAACAAACACCTCCCTCATAGTCCCTGCTCCCTGAGTTTTGATTCTGTAGAACTTAACATCATTCATGCTGAGAAATTACTTACCAATCATAAGTATGTTTTTCAAAATGACATTCTCAGAAGTAAGCTTTCCTTGGAAAGTTCCATAAATTATTTTTTTAAAAGTGTCTTATTCTGTGACAGATTTGAATAACTGAGTATTTATTAGCACACACAGAGACAAAACCAGCACAGGTAATCTGCCATTAACTGGTTTTATTCCTAGAATCTCATGACAGTGGCAAAATTCTGCTTCCTTTTAGCGATACTGGTTGCACCTGAAGGAAAACAGATGTTCTATACCAAGGCAAAAAAATGCACGTTAAGCAAATAGAAAAACACCACAAACTTACTCTCCAGTTCTTCTTTCTCAAAGTTTGTATTGATAGTAGAGCTAATTTTGCCCATATCCACAACAGCTTCTTCATCATGACCCTGAGGAAATAAGACATAGGATGAAGTTAAAACTAAAACAGAACTATTCCTTTTCTACATTCCTAAATATTTTCTGCAATTCTGAAGCTGTTTGTCAAAGTTTGCTAAAGCAACCTCTTAGAAACTAAGAAAATTTCACTGAAAATCCACCCATCCAATTCTTCAAGAAAGCATTACCCCATATTTAAGTGAAAACAGAGTAAATCAACAGAAATGCTAAATAAGATGTGATTTCCTTTTGCAAAGCTCTTGGTTTCAACACATAATGAATCAGAATGTACATTTCAGTAGCGCAATATTCTAATTTTATACTCAACAGCAATGAATCTAATTCAATAAAAAGACCAGTAAATTTATAAAACGTTACATAACATTCAGAGATCTTCAACTCATTTGCTTTGGGGACAATTCTTGTGTGAGATTTTTCAGTACAAGTAAACAGCTTTTTTGAACCACATATGAAGGTGGCAAAAGAGTTAAGTTACACAATATGGGGGTCTCTCCTAGACCAAGAGCTCTGAAAATATCAAAATGACTGTCCCGCTCAGGTTTCAACAGACAGCTAGTTAACCACACCCCTACCTAATTCACATTTTTAACGCACAAAGCTAGAAAAAAGCAGTTCCAAGGTGATCTGTTCAGTTTACATTACTACTGAAACGATACTGCTCATAACACAAAAGCACACTATTCAAAATACATACACAACCAAGAATGAGGCTTGTCTCTGAATGTGTCATCATAGAAGCATTAAGGTTGGAAAAGACCTTCAAGATCATCAAGTCCAACTATCAGGCTCTCTGACCACTAAACCATCTCTCAAAGCACCACATCTACCCATTTTTTGAAAGCCTCCAGGAATGGTGCCTCCACCACCTCCCTGGGCAGCCTGTTCCAAGGCCTCATCACTCTTTCTGGGAATAAGTTTATCCTAATATCCAATCTGAACCTCTCCCTCGTGTAACTTGACCCCAATTCCTCTTGTCCTACTGCTGGTCAGTAGGAGAAGAAGCCAATCTTTGAGTTACAGTGTCCTCTGATCACAATTAGCACAACACAAAAGCAGACTTTTAAACACTTCCTCTTGTTCAATCTTGGAAAAACAAACAAACAAACAAAAAAAACACCTTAAAATAAGTGAGCAATAGAAACCTCTACCTCATCTCAGACTTGACATCAGAACAACATTAACTTTGTCTTTCTCCAAATGTTTGCATTCCTTAGAATACAGACAACTTTTAACAGCTCACAAATTACAGGCTCCTGGCAGAACTGGTTCTCCAAAAGAAATGCTACGTACCCTAAGGGTAATGCTTTAAAAGCTTTACATCTAACGATGTGTAATAGCAGGCTAACTGCTGAAGAAGATCCCTGCTCTTTCTGCTCCCTTGGGCACACACTGTTTTCCTTAAGTCAGATCTGTCAATCATTAAGTCAGATACAAAAGCATCGTCATCATCATCATCATTAATTAGCTTTCCATTGACCAGTTCACCAAACTCACTTTTCTTGTGGCCATACAACAGCTAGATCCACCACAAATAAATCTATCTGATCACTTCTTCTGGCAGCAGCCCACTGGTGCATTTACATGGATCTATGTGGGATGTGTTAAGGGTTTAATGAACTCTAACAGTGTTGACATTCAGCTGAACTTTGATCTTAGAATTATTCAATAGTGCAATGCTTTAAATATAGCACAGGTTTGTCATCTCACAGGTGATGTGACAAGTGACAAGGATAAAACCAAGATACCTGTGCAACACAGATGTAAGTCAAAGCACACTATAGCAACCACCTCCCAAAGGAAAAAAAAATATTCTGAACATGTAACTCCTTAGCCTTTCCTAAAATCTATTATTTATAATAGTGTATTATATATACATACAAAAAATCCAAATCTTTGTTTGAATTTTGAGGTAAGTAGATTGAAGAATATGAAAATGATAAACAGGACATATACTTTAAAAAAAAATCAGACGAGATTAAAAAAAAAAAAAAGGTTAAAAGCAGTTAGACCACATAAAAAAAAAACCACAGCTGGCACTACGTAGATAACCAAGACACAAAAGAAGTGAGTGGCACATGCTGTAATAAACCTCCAAAAACTAAAAGGTCTATTCTGGGCTGTGTCCCTAAGAATGGTGTTTTCAAGAAAGGCATTACACCGTAACATAACTTGGCCACTACTGCTGCATTGCAAAAGTAGAGTGTTGCATGCATGTTAGGAAAACATCTGCACACTTCAGACAGCTACCATTTAAAAAATTCAGGTGATTAAACTGAAGTAATGTTATCTATGAAAATGCTACAAGGACCTATTAATAAGAAGTGGCAGAAATTTAGCAAGTGTTACGGTATTAAGGGATGGGGGAACGATTACATTCCTGTTTCCTACACACCAATAAGAAATTAAAGGACACTCTAGAAGATGCCTTCATCGTGTAACTGCTTCTCTTAGAGAACCATTCTGGAGGTAGGGAAAAACACAGTTGCAAAGGGAATCTTGGCTCGTATATTTACAGAAGACATATTTTCGAGCACAGCTAGAGAGAAAAATTTGTAATATGCATAAACTCAAGCAAAATAAATCTCTAAGCAGAAGCACTGAAAAGCTTAAGTCTTTTGAGGCACCAAGTACAGCAAAAACATTTAACTGGACTGGTAAGGCTGTAACACTGCCAAGGAGGAGTCAAGCATACCTACATTCCAATTTATCTTGGTGATACAGAAATAGAATATTATAGGACTGTAGTACACTCCAGCTTACAGAAACAGATATGCACACAAATCCTGCACATTACTAGAAAACTCAAAATAGAGATAGAAATAGATGAAGTATTACAAATTCTCTCAATTATGTTTAGTGTCTTACAATATCAGAGAGAAAAAAGCCTAATATTAAAGCAAACTGCTATCAAAACCTCTTCCACAATTAAGCTTCATGATTACAGCCAAGGACTGCTGAAACATCACATACCTAAACTTTGTTCCCCTCCCCCCTTAATAGTCCTTTTAGGACACTTGGAAGCTTCCCAGAGTTTTCAAGCAATAAAAGAAGACTAAAGTTTTTCTCCAGTTTATACAGACTGCTGCACACTGGTAGAAAATGACACACACACTATGGAAAACACACATGCAAGAGAAGGTTCTATACCCCAGCAATATTTTGAATCTCTACTTGCTGTATACCTTATACCATTTTATTAATATTTATCACCTTTTGCTTTAGAAACAGAAGTACTTAGCCAACTTTGTACATACAGAAGCAGCCTTGAAAACCACATAATGTGAAAGTAACATGTCTTTTGAGATTAGATTACAGAAAGGTATGCATGTCCTTGCAAGCTGTTCTATCACTATCTTAAAGTACTCAACATATGCAAAGACACTTCCAAGAATAAAACATTAGCAACCACAAATATCATACATGAAGAAAGCATATAATTTACAGCCTTTGTTTAGAAAAACACAAAGCATCATTTTAACATAACTGTTTGTGATGCCAATAGCAAATTCCACCATAAGAAACTTTTGCCTTAGGTCAGGTAAAAAACCCAAAATATTCAAATCGCTGTGAAATTATTTCCAAGCTACAACCTTTTCCTTGCTAAAAATGTCTGTAGGCCATAGGTTCTCAGTAATTATAGACCTAACATATCAGTCTAAGGAACAGAAGTGAGAAAACTGCTACAGCTGCTTAATCAAAACACTTTATCATTCTACTTGTCTCTTTTATTTTCTTTATTTTTTACATATATAAAAAATACAGATGGGATTGTTTAAAACTTGTCAACTTTACTTTTTTGAAGCCACAGAGAACGACTTAATCTTAGAGCAAGGATTCCTCTGCAGTTTACCATCCATTTCATGTGAATCTTTACATACATTAAGCCCAAAAGCAACTGTTGAAGATGAGCTAAAGTAAAATTTAATACTAACTTGGAATGCATGTAACTTCTCTTTTTAGTCAAGAGGCTGAACAATTGAGAAAGGAAGAAACAACACAAGCAGCAACCAAGGTGCCCCAGGGAGAGATTAAGCCTTCACCTTCGGTTTACTTTTTCACAAAGAGATGGCCATTTATAAAAACAGAGTAATTCCAGAGTACTTCAGGGAGAAAAAGGAGGGGGAATAAATAAATAGCGACCACACAATCCTAGTACATTGTATTATAATATACTACGTATATTTTTTCCTAAACCAAATCTGAGGATACTCACAAATGCACTGTAGAAACAACTCTTCAGTAAAATCTTTATATTCAGCGAGAGGTGTCTACATACACTACAGCACACTTGCTCACCCTCTCAACTTTCCCCAGTGTGAAAATGCCTTTGAACTGTTGCAGATCAGACAAGACTTTCACACAGCTTTTGCTTTAGCAAAATCCCAGCAGGGTTCCTCTTGCCACTTCTGATTTTCAATTGTCTCTTTTGAGTCCAGGAGGAAAAGAATAATTCCCCTTTCATAGCAGACAAGTAAGTATCCACAAATTGTTTACACTTTACTGATGTACTTTCTCAAACATTTGTCTTCATTTAGTACAGTACACTTCATACCTAAACCACTAACATTACATGCTTTTTAAATAAGTATTTTTTTACAAGTCAGTCCTAAATTGCATTAATCATTAAGGAAAGCACACGTGTTTGCCAAAATTAAGTTGTCAATCTCCAGCAGCATGTGTTAGTTACTGTTTAGTGGACTGGCACAAATATGATGCAGACAATATTCAATCTAAAGGGAACTTTCCACTGTCATCTGTACAAGCTCTTCTTACCGCGTAACTCGCCTAGCCTTACGCAGTAACACACACACGACAGACTCCAGATGGGCTTGCTGCCAAAGCGTGTCACTGAATAACCACTTCCAAGAGATACAACTTGTTAGCAACACATTTTTAAGGTACTTGAAACATACTTTAATCTGTTCCTTTTGGTGATAGTGATCGTGTAAATGGCTGATACAGTTAACTGTAAACCTTTGAAATGTAGGAGTAATACAGTAGTATGTTAAGAATAATTTGAATTTGACATTTAAAAGCATTACTTAGTAAATACTTCTATGCTCCATTTACAACCCTTCAGTCCAAAACATTTTACCAAGTACTTAATAGCACCAGAAGAGACAGCACTAGTGTCCACGAGAATAAGTAGGACACAGGAGGACATAAACCCCCCACCACCAACCCTGGAAAAAAAAAAACAAACATTACCACTTTCATGCTACAAAGAACCTTCACTGTATTTACTGAAGCTGATGCACATGCTAAAAAAGCAAACAAACAAAAACACACACACACACCAAAAAAACCCAGCCAAATAAACAAAAAAACCCAAAACCACTCCCAAGACCATAACCCGCTCCCCAAACACAACCCAAAACAAAAAAACGATTGGGGGGAGAAGGTGTTCATATTGTGGTTTTTTCCCTTTGCACATCTTTCCCTGGCCATTTCTAGTTTTGACACTCATCTACTATAACTGCCTACCTACACCATCACAGTGAACATGCACATTGCTCTATGACTGTAATCATAACCCATTCTCTCCAGCTTCAGCAAACAAGTACTTTCTCCCTCCTTCCCTCAAGAACATATGGACACATCTCTGCCTTTGTAGACATCAGATCTGGCAGACGGGATTTAGCTTAGGGTTGGAATGTGGCACCAACAAACCATTCCTCTCAAAATATGAGCACACACTGCTTGTAGACCCAACTGGTAAGCCTATAGAGCATGATACTGTACGTTTATGTACTAAGATCAACAGCATATAAGAATTTTTGCAGTGCACTTTGCTCTTCATCCTTTACTCTTCATTCTTCCATCATAAATACATATGAGCTGTTAAACTGGACCAAACCATCCACTCAACCCAGCATGCTGTCTTCAAGACGATTTGACAGTAGAGGGCTACATCAACTTCCCAATAAACTCAGAAATCAGAGCAAAGAGAACTGAAAATGATGGCTTGACCTAGACCTAGGAAGCATAGTCAAAGGAGTATTTTTGCTGTACCACCGGCCCTCGCTTTGTCAGAGCTACATTCAGAAGACAGATATGACAGCCATCAAGGCTCTGGTAACAAAAAAAATAATAAAATTAGATCAAGAAAAATTGCCAATATTAAAAATTACTAGCTAGAAAAAATTTAAAAGCTTCACTTTGAGCACACAGCTCAAAGATAACTGAAGAGGAACTACAAAACCCAATATTTCAACTATTTTCTAGGTAAGTGTATGTAAATACATAAAATATTTTTAAACTGATCTTTTTTTATAGACCCACATACAGGCTATTTTGTTTTGTCACATAGCTACTGAAATTACCAATAGGGTAATTCATGATTCATTTTCACAGCAGCATTTCCTAAGTGATTTGTTTCAGAAGCCTGTTTTTCTGTTCTGTGAAGTCAGGAAATAAAATACATCTCCAACGCACAGAATGCATACATAGCATCTTCTCTATCCATTCCATCTCCCAGAACTGCAAGTGAATAAGCACTAAAACTACAAGAAGAAGAAGGAAAAACAAACAAAAAAACCACACACACAAAACAAACACACACACAAAAAAAAAAAACACAGAGAAGACCAGTGTTCTTTCTTATTTTTGTTAAGACTGCAAGTCTACCAGTGACAGCAAGCCTGAAATTGGTAAGAAACCAGAAAATCAGTATATTTGATAACGCCATCTGCGAGTACTGCACACAGTTTAAATGACAATCATTCTGCCTCTGGCAATCATCAACACTAGGTCTAGGCTCTCCCACAGCTACCCATGCAGCTCTCCCACAGCTACCCATGCAGCTCACCAAGTAGCCTTAGCTAAGAGTGAGTAAATTAGCAAGAGCTTTTTTATGCCGTTCACCAGTACTTGGTAAATTCTAAATATATTGTTTTACTTCTCTGTCAGATTGATTCTGCTTTTAAACCAGACATAAGAGGAGATACTGGTAGGCAAGAAGGTGGGCATCTAAGTTGCTGCCCCTTTGAAGGGCAGTCAGGCTATGAAAAAAATCCATGCTGTCTTAATAGTATAAGTAAAGGTATTATTCAGCCTATTAAACAGTCTTAACTGAACTGCAAAGCAGTTCTATAAATGCATTTGAAGGAAGTTCTTCAGGCACAGTATTGGTCTACACAGCAATACCACATCCTTCAGATGCTGCCAAGTGATGAAACACTACCAGTTCCAAATCTAGCACAAGCTAACAGCCAAAGGAAAATGCACCAAATATAAACAGGTCCTGTCTCATTTTGTCAGCATACAATTTTTAGCTGGCCTTGCCTTCTAAATATATACAGATGAGAGTAGAATTAATAATAATTCACAAACAGAACACTTGCCAGGTTTAAAATCAGAAGCATACCATATTGATGGGTTCCCCTCAGTTGTATTTGCTGTGGTCTCATTTGCACAGGAACAGCTGCTTTCTAGATTTTCTTTCCCCCTCCCCCCATACTACCCTAACAGTGGGTATCGGTACTGTTCAAACACTACAGAAAATACTCCAGTACAGCTGAAGGGTTTTGGTGTTGGCACACCACCCTCCTGCTTTCTGATTTTTATCTGCGGTTATACAATTACTATTTTTACGCAGCTATCTTCACATGTAAATGAAGATACTTCCTAATTAAGAAATACTCGGAGCCTCACAAGGAGGTCTGATTCTTAGATTTCAGTAAGACCATAGCTATAACGAAAGGGGTTAGAAATACTTAAGAGTTTTTCTAGCTTACTAATCCTCTCATTGACTGCTCAGCTTACCCTACTAAATACATCTAATACGGCTGACCAACCTGTTTATAGAAGATTTACAAAAAGCACAGAAGCTATATATACCTTCAGCTTGGACAAGTATGTCCAACATATATCAACAGACTTCCACAAAACTCTCCAGAAGTTGCATTTTACTTTTCAAAAACCATGTGGAGGACAGTAAAGACATGTATATGTGGTACTTAATAAAAAAATTAAAAAAAAAATAATAAAAAAAAAAACACGAAAACAACACACCAATAAGAACCACAACAACAAAAGCACCTCACCACATTTCACCCTTTAGAAAAAAAAAATCTAAACTTCTGCTTCCTGCACAGTTGAACATTTAATGTTTAGAAATAATGTTATTTCAGTGCTTCTAGCAGGAACTACTCGGACCACTGAATACCGAGCACCACAATCTACAAGCCAAGCCATTTCCCAGACAAATCAGAGTCTAGTCTTTGGACAGTAAACACAAAGTGCTTTTGTTAATCAGAACATAAAATGAAACTCAAAGGAAAAAGTCAAAAAGAAAAGGAAGAATAAATACAGGCAAGAGACTGATCACAGTAGTGACTGGCTGTCAATTATATCATGCAGCAGCAATTTGTAAAAAAAATAATTTAAAAAATTGGGTTAGAATGAACACAAGAAAAAGGGATGACTTGATTAATATTAAAGCATGACTAAAATGCAAGACCATATTTGATTAAAATTAGAAGCCCGTTTTAAATTCAGCCCGAGTGCTCTGCAAGCCAGAAAATTTACCACCATAGTTAGCAAATAAGGTCATCAATCCTACACAACATATCAAGTTGCATATCTAATATTATAGTAATCATTTTATAAAGTTGCATTTATCACTGCCCCACAGTACTACTTTCATTTTTTAAAAAATCATAGCTCCACTCACTTCAATTTCTAAAATTAGTTTAAAAAAAAAAAATCAGTTTCTCAAAAGTTGGACTTTCTCTAAATTTGAAGGCTTTTTAAAAATTAAGTGTTACACCATAGTGAGTCAAGTATATAGTTTATCTATTGCACTATTTAATTCAAAATTCAACAGTCCTGTGCCTATTGTATGCAACGTAGTAGAACCTTTATAACAAGTTGTCTCAGGTCTTTGCCTAGTCTCCTAGGCATATGCACGACTGATAAGATTTCTGTGTCCAGAGCTGAAGGTAGCACAGCTCCACAATGAAAACAAAAAATCACTGGACTACAGAGACCCTAACAAACAAGATCACTGCAATGAGATGCATTTTAACATGTCTAAACAAAACTTACTTCTTTGGCACACAAAAGGAAACAGAAAATTTAGTGGCAATCTTACAAAATGTATATAAAACAATTCAGGGGTCTTTAAAGCTTTACAGTGTAGCAAAATTCCATCTTGTAGATTTTTGTTTCCAGGAAACTCTTAAAGTAGTAATCTCTGTTATACCTTGCATTGCAGTTAAATGAAAGTGTTAAGGACTACTCACACAAGAACTAAACAACAGCTTGTAACACTAATACTACAGTTCACTCCTTCATTGTAAAAATAAATTAAAAAAAGTTTTGTAGCTGTGCCCCTAGACTCAGAAGAAAACTGTCTCCATGAACATTCCACCTCAGTAACGTGGCTCATTAGGTTCACTTTTTTTTTTGCCAAAAGGAACAATCAATAGGCTATTTCAAGATTCCTTACCAGAAACTTCGCTGCTATGCTTGCACAGAATTACTCAGCCACAGCTGATAACCTTCAAATTAAAAAAAAAGCTAACTCAAAATAATGCACACAAAGCACAACCAATAACTCTCAAAATTCAGTAGTATACTCTCCTAATTGTAAATGCATATTTTCTTTCTGAATTAAGCCCGTTACTACAATTAAGCAATTCTAAGTACACAGAAAATATCTTCCCTAATACAGAAACCTCTATTTGAAGTATTATTTCAATCACCAGATCTTTCAAAAACTTTCTTCCACAACGAGCAAGTCTAAGGTATCACACCATTCTGAGACGCAGCTGGTAAATACCCCTTGAATCACAGCATGTCTGAACCATTCCTAAGTTATACAGCTGCTATTTACATACAGGTTGCATTTTCTTCCCTGGAGGAGCTTCTTCCATGCCGATGTGCAGCAACTAAGAATGCCCTTGTACGAGACCCTGTAATGAACCTCCCGAGAGGCCGGAGGCTGCGCATACATGACTGCTTTAGCTCGCTCTGCCTGACACAGATGTGCTCCAGGAAACCGCTCCCCAGCCCGGCAGCCAATCGCCACCACACCAGTCCTCCATTTCCCAGGCCCCCGATCACAGATACCACAGGGTCGCACAAGAGCAGAAGGGGCAAGACAGCATGCCTTCAGTTCCAGCTCAGAGAATACCAAAAAAGGAACTGAAACAGAGTTTCAGATTTAGCATGTTCTGCATCAACAGCAGTGAAGATCAGCTTCAAGGTTGTGTTTTTGCTCCAATCCAAGACTTCATTAGCACTACAAAATGAAAGCACATTTGTACCTTGGGCCCCAGAACAGAACAACCAAGAAGTCAAACATCTGCCATGTGTGTTTATAGCTGTATTATCAACCTTTCACTGACTACTCATAACAAAACAACTTTTTTTTTTTTTTTTTTTTTTTACATAAGCCATATATTCTTGTTCAGCAAAATAAACCATTATTAAAAAATCTGTTTAGGTTTGTTTTTTTTTTCCTGTTGAAGAGAGAAAAGAATCCCTGCCGTTAGCGACAATTAACTTCATGTCTCCTTTCAGAGTGAGATCAAAGATTAAGTTACAATTCAAGTAGCTGGCAGATTAAGTTCAGAGCCTCATTCCACTCTTCATCACTTAAGATACCTTACTCTTCTTGTCCCATCAAGTAACAATGGCACCTCAGGGCATTATCTGTAACTCTACCCTCATCACATGACACTGCCTTCCCTGCTCTTTTTTTCTACTTTCATTCCTACTTCTTGGATGACAAAAACTCTAGTAATGAATCTGGATTCGTGCTACCCCAACCAACAAACAAATAACCGACTTGGACAAAAACAAAAAGCAAAAAAAGACAAACAAAAAAACCCCCACAACAAACAAACAAACAACACAAAAAACAACCTGCTCATAAACTTGGGGCAAATACAACCAGCCAAATAAATGCAGTGTGCAACTGTGAAGATGGTCTTTATCACCTAGAGTTCAGAAATCAGAAGACAACATTCAGGTCCCCTCATTGCCTCAGCCCAGAAAACTGTCCAACCATAGACTAGTAAAAGTATTCTCAGATAGTGCTGACAAGTGTTTAAAAGTAGCTTGTTTCCATTCTGTGAAAAGGTTTTCACTCTAGCAAGTGTGTGAATCTCTTCATTTCCAAGCTACTGAAGGCCCCTCTGTGGCTACGTGTACATGACCATAATCTAAATTACTCATCTAGGAAAAACAAAGTTAAATAAAAATATCAGATACCCTAACTCTTTGTGATTGAGCATCCTAAACCAAACCTATTCTTCTCCTAATGCAGAACATAGATTCACACAGTTCTTCAGTTATTCAGATGAATACGGAAACAGCCAGGTTGGACTATGTTCTGGTGGCTTTCCCACACTTGAATGCAATCTCCATTAGCACAGATCAATACTATAAGTACTTCAGTTTCTAAAAGTACAAAGTTAGTTTGTTTAGGTTGGACAGCGAAGAGGCTGTCTATTCCTTAGGGACAGAATAAGCCGAAAGACTGGAATTCACACCTTTGATTTTTTTATTTTTCCAAGTTTTGTAAATACTTGTTTGGAAACTTTAAAAAATCCACCTCTCTGAAACAATTAATTGAAATCTCTTTCTAGTCAATCAATTCCTACTTAATAGTTACTCAGTCTTGGAACAAAACAAAACAAAAAAACCCCACCCACTCAGCAACTTTATTCTTAAAAAAAAAACCAACTTTAAAATGGTGTATGTGAAATCAAGCTGAAAAATCCAACATTCTAAAAATTAAACCAGATTAAAGGTTCTCTCTTTTAAGTCCTATACCAAAATACTTTGTGAATAAATATCTGCTCTTCCCTAAGAAGAAACGTCAGGAAAAAGCTTTGTATTGGAGGGAAAAAAACCGAGCAACTTCAAACTGCAACTGTCTCAACATGCTTCACTGCAGAAGTATCCTGAAACAAACCGTAGGCAAATACATTCAAAATTATCACATTCTTGAACATGTTCATTGACAACACTGTGAGAACTGAGAGCAAAATTATTTGTGCTGAAGCAATATTTCAAACATATGCCTGATGCTGCACATGAAGTGTACCAGGGCTTTTTTTGCTTTTTTTTTTTTTAAAAAAAAAACAAAACAAACAACACAGAATCTGCTATCATGAAACATACACTTTGTCTATCAATATTTCCTTTTCAATTTTCACCTTCATACCCCTTTAAGTTCTAATTATTTGAGCTTCTCTCTGGCTACAAAAGCATTTTTAAAAAAAAAAAAAAAAACACATTCAAAAAGCATGTATCTATTGTCCAAACAAGAAAAATTTTGTCTGAGCACCTAGCTCTGCAAAACATTGAATCTTTTCACAAGCAATATATAGCCCATTATTTCCTCATAAGCAGTACACGCTCCTACCAAACATTTCCTGAAAATCAACTAAACTGGATTAATTCCAAAACCTCTGGTTAACCATAGGGAGGAATGCAGAAACATTAAGAATGGATTAGAAGAGTAAATTTCGTATCACTTTTTATGACTAGCTTCTGGATCAATCTATAAAATTATCCCCTATCACATCTTACAGCTACACTAGTGTTAACACACCAGAAAGCTGCATATATTACTACAGCCACAAGCTCTTTCCTGCCCTCCAAATTTTGCTCTAAAATGAGAGAGAAATTATAATCCCAGTTTATCATGAACTGGCATTAACTGCATTATTGCAGGGTCTGCAGACTCTCTAGCAGGCCAAGCTGTGCCCAGTCTGCCATTCTGAGAGGCAGGACACAAGCACACTATTATTTCAAGTAGCTGAGGTGGGAAGGACTATGTTCTCAGCAGGATCTACCACATCAACTCAAGCCCAGCTCTATCAGTCCTAGCCAGGAAGAAGCACAAGGAAAGTGACTGCTCCCTCACTTGACAAGAGGCCATACTGACATACCTACACATCTAGTCCTGTAAATTGACAGATCTGGTAACAGATACTATTGATACTTTGAAATCGTGTTTCAGGGGAAGTAGGAGGTGTTAGAGTTGCATCCATAATACAAACTCAACTCTTCCTTACATGAAGAAATTATACAAAATGAACACAACAATCATTCCTAACATGACAGCCAAATAAATAAATAGAACCCAAAACAATGCAGTTCACTGCCACCTTTCTTCATGTATGTGAAAAGACAGCATGAATCAAATTCAAAGCACCTTCTTCAGAAAAGGAGTAAAAAATACCCATGAGACAATACTTTTAAATGAGGCTTTATTTTGGATTGCGGAGCAGGGTAGGGGAAGTCAGGAGAGGAGACAAAGTGCTAAAGGATTAAGATGGACAAGAGCGAGTTGTATGACACAAACTGTCTAATGTCAGTGTCTCATACTACTAAAGACGGTTTTGTCCATCTTCTTATTAAACAGCAACCTCCTAACTCCTATTAAGAACAGCTTCTTATGACTTGTCCATTACACATGCATTAAATACAAGCTGTTCCTCTAATGAGACACTATTCCCTTAGCAAGGGAGCACAGAAACATTTGTAGGCAGAAGCTCATCACTTAATGAACTACAGTTACCCATAAACACCATGAGTTTGACTGCCTACAAATATTTTTCAGCATACAATTTCCACTTGGCAGCTGGTGGCCAAGAGGTACATCTGGACAGCATGCTTCAGCTTGCTTCAGTTTGTACTGCACGTACACATGGAACTAAGTGTTTCCAAAAAAAGAAAAAGGGGAAGAAGGAAAAAAACAAAAAGGGAAATAAAAAAAAGACATTTTCTGTGCAGACAGTCTCCGGCATATTGTCCCAGTATTGGACTCTTGGGTTTCCGATAACATTGCAGGACAGTCATCACAAGCCACTGGGATACAGAGAGTAAGCATGAGGCAGACTGATAGTATGAATTACACACCACTCTGAGAGCTGCCTACTTACTTATTCTCTAGAGAGGATACCACTGAAATTGGTAACTTGAATCATCATCAACAGCGAGATTACTATGTACTCTATTGTACACACTACTTCATTAATCACCCTGCAGTCCTGATATTGATACATTTGACAAAGCAGAAAAATCAGGGATGTACACAAAGTTTTAGAGTACTTATTTCTGGACTCAAAAACATCCCTCAGTAGAGATAGATGGAAAAAATTCACCGTGTTCAAACAGAACGCTACCACCAATTTCATTTCAACATGTATGAGCATGTGGTTACTATGCAAATGGCACTGGGCTAGACTAGGAAGGCTTTGTGGTAATTTTCTTTTTTTTTTAAAGAATGAGGATGCTTTCTAAATGCAAAGCTGCCCATCGTGCAACTACAACATATCCCTTATTGCTTGCTTTTACATAAATTCATCTACAGGCATTTTGGCAGTTGGGTTTTTTGTGGGTTTTTTGAGATATAACTTTTCTTTATCCTAAAAAAGTCTTAATTTGTGCAAGTTCATAAGGACTTTAGACCAGAGTTGATTCAACATTATTAAGGCCATCTAACCTAGGCCACATGTTTAACTGCTCTACAATCACACATGCAAATATTAAAGATTCATCTTCCTAGAATAATACATGGCAGAGAAGTGAACAGCTGAGGAAGCAGTATAACATGAGGCAGATAAAATTGTCTGGTTTGTACTGACATTATGTGAAGCACAGGCACATGAAAGCCTGTCCCTGACAGCAGACCCTTGGGAGGGAAAAAAAAAGGAGGTAGGAGAACTAGGACAGACTCTCCAAATACGACCAAACCAAGCTATACACACACAGAACAGTTCCTTGACAACACCAAATACCAGTATCTAATAATAAAAAATTATCTTTCTTCTTTTAAGTTTTTGAATGATTATTCACCTGTACGTCTCTCTCTTAATAGAAAAGTAAAATATCATTAGTCTCATCAATTTACATGAATTCAAGGCCTAATTCTTCACCTTCAGCTTTCCCTGTCTCTCAAATTCTCTTCTATTTATATAATTGTATCCCAGTCAAACTACGTATCTGTGTAATAATTCACTAGCAACACGTTTACTCTCACAGTGAACAAAACTTATTACCTACAAATCAAAACTCAGCAAACTAGCAGGATTGATATCGGCACTCCGTGACCCACAACATTTATTCTTAAAAAATAGGCAGGCAGAATGGAAGTAAAACTCCATGCCTGCTCATAACCACTGCAATTGGAATGAAGGTAGAATTTCCTCACAGATTTTTAACTTTCCTAGTGGTGTAACATACAGGATTCAGATGTTCTTGTATGCAGATTATTTTAATACAAAATATACTCCACAAATCACATTTCCCATTACACTGAGTAACTTCAAGACACCTGAAAACTATTTTATCACAAATACTAGTCAGCCTTTTGCCACTGTTCTATGCTGAACATAGTACTTCTAAGAAAGATAGATGCATTTCTCTGGTGAATAGGAAAAACTAATGCTGTAGGACTCTTTAAACTTATGACTTGAGGGGCTATTTAGTAAAAACAGTTGAATGCACCCAACACATGGCAGGCAAATTAGATACTCTATTTGTTTAACAAACAGTTAGAATTCTCTACTTTAGAAAACATTAACATTTGAGTTTCCATGGGAGTTCTAACTAGCCAGCAGCTAAAAAGTGTGCTCTCTAAAAAGGTTACCCAAACAACGCAGAAGCATTTTTAATAATTTTGCAATAAGCAACGGAGTTACTGGTCATAGTTAAACCATAGTTCCATGCAGTTTAAATTGTACACTGGCACTCAGCTGCAAAGATACAAGCTCAAGGAAAGACTTATTTCAAGTCAAGTCAGAGCATGCACAACAAGGAATTGAGATAGGCTTCTGCCTTCGACTTCTGGAAAACCATTACCTAGCCTTGCATAAAGTCTACCCATAAAAATTCTACTGCCAAGATCTTTTTGTAAGGCATATCTGAACTTGCAAAGTAAACTTACTTCAGACTAACACTCCTTGAGATGCAACATGGCAATTTTGATCAGTCTTACAAAGTATAAGTTGGCTTTGATATATCAAGCCGTATCCCAAGATACAAACTCTCCTCCTGCATTCCCTGCCTGAAATTGAAAAGAGATTCAATAGCTTTAAGATGATCTTCTGACCATAACTGATCACATTAAAAGACAGAAAACTAAAATACTAAGTCAAATATGGAGTAAATAAAAATTAAGTAAAATGCATAAAATACATCATTCAGACTGGAGACCTAGAGAAAAAAAAAACGTTGCGGCAACAAGAATCAAATATGATGTAACTGATGACTACAAGAACTTTATCTGAACATTTGTAATTCAAGATTTCACAGGGAATAGGGAATTTTAAATGCTGGAAAAAAATGCAAAAGTTGATCTAGACAATGGCAACTGCATCTGGAAGCCAAACAAACTTTCTACAAGGGAACTATTTCCTCTAAGGGAAATAGTGAAAGCAAAAAAATAAAATTGCATGACTTTTCTAACAATTTAGAAACCAGTCTCTTGAGTAAGTATATCCTTCTGATACTATCAAATTCATAGAGAAGCCACCTACACGTAATGCAAGACTTGTTTTTACTGTGACACAAAATAGGAACAACTACAGCTTACAACCCTGTATTACTATACCAAACAAATTTCTGCAATCAGATATCTTAGTCATACATGTACTAAACTTTCAATTTTCAACTGTGTTTTTCTGGGGGGAAGAACATCTTCACTAGAAGACTTTTCATGACTAAATGAAGCCTTCATCATTCCATGATTCCATAAGATTCTTCTCCACCTCAAACCAATACAGTAAATAATTTTTAAAAATAAATACAAGATGTATGAGGAAAAAGCTAAATATGGTAATATTGAAACTTTCCTACCTAAAGCCAAAAGCAACATGTAAAAAAGTATTCAAATAGGAAGCATTTGAATATACTTGTCCTCCAGGCAATTCCCCAGGTTTCTACTGATAAACATTTCATTTGCCTAGATTATATGCATATCATATCCATCCCTTTTTTACAGTGTTTGTTCATTTAAGTCAGAGCAAACACAAATAAATCAACCTATCCACCAAATTATTTGCTTTTATTCTCACATATCTCACATATTCTCACATCACAAGACTGACTCTACAGAAAAAAAACCCTGCCCATGAACCAGGCTGGAAAAGTGCCACTGAACAACATGCCGTAAAGACCACCTAGGTACAGAACAAACAGAATCAAATTGGTTTATACTGCATGCTTACCTTAATTGAATGAGATTGTACCAGAATGATCAACTTTGGTAGAAAATTGAACCTTTTTACCGATTTTTTTTTTTTTGTGAACAGCACAGCATTTAGGTTTTGGTGATCTGAAGCACTTGCAGAGCTTTAGACTGAAGTACAATTCATTTAAGCAATCATTTCATACCCGATTTTAACCTTTTGCAGACTTCCTCAAGTTCTGAGGTTTCCAAAAAGATCTGCCTTTAAAATTGAAACTATTTTCCCTTATCAAAATTATGAGCAGCTGAAGCATTACTTAAAATACATATTTATATAAGAAAATCATTCAAGCATAATGAGAGAAATAAATGGGTATTTAAAAATATTTATAAGGTTAACTGCCTACTTAAAGCTATTGATGTTCTCCGAGGTTCCTGTTTACTAACTTGGGCTCCAAGAAACTGTAAGGTGCCCTTTTCTCACTGGGACAAAACTGTGCCAAAAGAAAGCTCTCCCATTAGAGGTAGACTGAATTGTGGCTCAGTTTAGAATTACAACATTCGTATCAGGACACTAGGGGGAACCTGAAAACACATCACTTTTATACACTGATACTGCTATTAACACCATATTCGCAGTCATGGCCAGGTGATTTAGAAAATTATCAAGTTGCATACTCAAATACCAATTTGTTAAAGTAGTACACCAAACAAAAAACAGTTGAAAAGACTGCAATGCATATTTAATGTTTAAGAAATGAAGCAATGAAAGGAGCCAGAAGGAAAGTGTATTCTGTGTATTTGAAACTTGTTTCCACTTTTGACTAATTACATATTGTAACTGGATTTTTTGGAAACACAATGTTATTAGCAATGGATACACACTTGTAAGTATGCACGCTCCCCTAAACAGTATCATCACGAACACACTGCACAACAAATTGCACCAGAATACCAGGCTTTTGGAACCACTTTTTCAGCAGGCTTCACTTCCACTCTGGGTCTCAATTTTAATTTGCAAGATGACCCCATATTTCTAAAAGCTCTAAAATAATTAATTATCATTTGGAGTCAAAGACAGACATTAGCAGCAGTCACAGCCTAGCACTTCAGAAGAAGGATGGAGGAAAAGGGTGGTAGAAGAGAATTGTCATAGAATCACAGAATGGTTTGGGTTGGAAAGGACCTTAAAGATCATCTAGATTCAACACCCCTGCATGGGCAGAGACACCTTCCACTAGACCATGTTGCTCAAAGCCACATACAACCTGCCTTTGAACACTTCCAGGGAGTGGGCATCCACAACCTCTCTGGGCAACGTTTGCCAGTGTCTCACCATCCTCACACCATAGAATTTCTTCCTAATATCTAACCCAAACCTACTCTCTTCCAGTTAAAAAACATTACCTCTTGTCTTATCACTCCATGCCTTTGTAAAAAGCCTCTCCCCATCTTTCCTGTAGGCCCCCTTCAGGTACTGGCAGGCCACTACAAGGTCTCCCTGGAGCCTTCTCCAAGCTGAACAGCCCCAACTCCCTCAGCCTGTCTTCACAGGAGAGGTGCTTCAGCCCTCAAATCATCTTCATGGCCCTCCTCTGGACTCACTCCAAGAGCTCCGTGTGTGTCCACCAATGGTTTCCTGACACTTACTCCTTCTTTTTTTCTTTAAAGAATAATTTTCTTATTTTAATAGCTCTGTGTAGTTACTGGCACATTAAAGTGATGTTATATTCCAAAGCTTAGCTTTCTCAAAAAAAAAAACAAAACAATCTTTCAGATAGTTATACATGTATGTTCTAGGTGATGCAAACTAACTTCACTCAAGTATTTTTGACTGATGTTATCAATACAACTGCCAAATAACACATATTCAAAGAAAGCACAAACCCTGAGGGTTCGTCTCTATTATCTTAAAGGTCCTTTCCAACTTAAATGCTTCTATGATTTCTATGTCTAACGGAGACACTTCAGTGCCTACACCACTGAAGTGTAACATCCTTAACATTTTACAGTAGTTCTGAAAGATAGACTCAAAATTTTTCAAACACTATCTTCTCTACCAAGATTTTAGGAACAGAAAACAATAAAGACAAAATAAAAAACCCTCTGCTTAGGTTCCATTTACGGGAATTTTATGAAACTAGAGAAAAATTCTATTATTCTAAATTAGGAAGTCAAAGACACTACCATTTTCAATAAAATAATGTAACACATTATGTCAGAATCCACAAAACTCTCCTACATTATACTGCCTTGTTAAGTCAGGAAACACTTTACCAACACATCATAAGTAGGCCTCAAATTACAGGCTCTCTCTATAACAGTAACTAATAGCAACTCAAAAAAACCCAGGTTACCAATAAGCATTTAAAACCAGATACCTCACTCAGACGTCAGCTGCAAAAGAAGACAAATTGCCCTGTGCTCAATCATAGACTTCTCTGTTGTGCTGCACCTGTATGCTAGGTGGCACTTTCTAAGATGAATAGACAACTTGCTTGTTGCTCAAGTGGTGTCTTACAATACTGTGACAGGATCACAGCCAATTAATTCCGTTTAAAGCAAGTCATTCTGGCTCTGTTTCATTACATTCAGTCTCTGAACAACTTTAATATAAACCATTATTCCCATTTATAAAATTTCTGTCAAACTACTTGCTACAAATAATTTTAACACATTAGCTTACATAATCATCAGAGAACACTTCAAACATGACCTGTCTCACCTATTAAGAGTTCCATGAGCACCAGTAGCTTTGCTCCTTTAACACTACATGAGCTCATTTGGACTATTTTTGTCCCACCTCCAAGAAGAGTTCATTACTGGGATTGGATTTTCTATTACTTGAATTGCTATAGGAATACTGACATGTAATATAAAGCATATAACTTTTTTTGAAACTTTTATCCACACTGGTGATGCACAATTAGGACATCACTGCTGATGAATTTCTGAAAGCATGATCACTATGTATCTCAAAAGGAAAACAGGATTATTTTTCTGTTCTTCAATTTCTGGTACTTCTAACAAGGCTGATTTCTTGGGACACAAGGGGTTTAGAGGCACTTTATTCAATAATACAAGTAGCACAAGGCAGAGAGAATCCAACTTCAAAAAACAGGACATCAGGACATCCAGGACACTGTTTACAATTCAGTTTTCATTACTGTCTAGAATTAATACTCTGGAAAGCTGCTGTGGGACTCTGTCTAGTTATTATATAGAGAATCCATGCTGTAAAATTACATTAATCAAAAGGAACACGGAACACACTTCACTTGGAGCCTAGGAATTCACACCAATTGAATTGAGAGATACTAGCACAGTAACATGAGAAAAGGTGACATCATACTACTTAGAAGGAACTCAGTGTTGAGTTATATAATGAAGCAGTATGTGAAACACAAGTGTGGTAGAGCTGCAGATGGTCTCTCTCTCACTTTAAACAGAGGGGCACTTGTCCACAGCCATCAAGAGAAACTTCCCTTAAATGCTGCAGTACAAATTGCTGTCAATCTTTGCAGGTATGTGGAGAAAGCAATCCAATTTTTCACAGTTGCAAAACACATTTTTAAATAGGAGACATCCATGGGGAATCCTTCCACATCAGAGGAATACAGACTTACTGCTGACAGTCAGTGACAACCCAATTCCTTTGAGAACATCTGTGAAGGTGAGGTTACAGATGAAAGCCAGGCAAGCTCCTTCTAACAACGAAAAGCACTGGATACTTTACAAAGAGTTGGAAACAAATAAAAGGGGAAAGAGGAGAAAAGTGGCCTTGTTAAAGCAATTCTCTCAGGCTCTTAAAAGCAGCACCACTCCCATCCTTGACCCCTACACTGCTATTGTCCAGGTCTCTCCTCAGCTCCTGCCACCTCTGCAGTCTCTGGAGATACTGCCACCATTATCTAGAAGTAATTTCTGAAAGCAGACACGCATTTTCCTTGTTCACTGGTGCCTTTGCTGCCATCCAATTCACCTTTTGGATCCAGCCTCCCCCGGTACTTGGAAATGGACACTTGTGACTTTACTCAAAATACACACCAGTGGTAATTTCAACTCAAAGTATTCTGCAGCAATCTCTTAAAGAAACAGACAAGACAACAGTCTTAGCTGCTTGTGAAACTTCATTATCTAATCACTGGTCATCAATCCTTACAAGTTTCTTCCCAGGATAGCCAAAGAAAAATACAGTTTTGTCAAGAAGCTGTTCTTTGTAAATGCATCAGCCCACAACAGAGCTCGTAAAGTGTAGACCTACTCCCTCCAACCTTTCCCCAAAGAAAAGCAGCTATACAGTTGATACATGAGGACAAGCAGGTAAGTGCACACCCCTCGTACACAGTGAAGAGTACAAAATATGACCTGGGAAAGTACACCTGGTTTGAGAACTACTGTTTTAACATGCAAATTCTCACCTTTACATTGCCTCCAGGACCCGGAAACTCGTAATTATCAGACATCCAGACTGGGCTACCATAAACGCAAATAGTAAATACCAGTCATACAACCAACCACTGGATGTGACGGAGAGAAATTAGTCACCTTACTTAACAAAGCAGTACATGCCAAGTTTTTTGCTGGATTAAGATTAGCTAAAACCCCATATACCAAATGGGTTACAGTAAATTGGTGCCATCGCCAGTGACAAAAGCATGCTCAACTTTCTTGTTTGCCTGTCTTTTCAAAACATTCTGTCCTGTCAGAGCACATAATAAAAGTAGTAGGTATATTCTTTGCTCTTGAGCATATCAAATTTCTTCAGTTCCCTATTTATATTTTGCCCTTCATTTGTGTCTTCTTCAGCAAAGGCAAGTTACTCATGCTTGACAATTAAAAGGCTCAAGACTAATACAGCCATCTTCTTCCTTAACTATAGGCCAACAAGGTACCTACCAAGAACATCTGCACTATACAGAAGTTATAAACAATTGGAATTCGTGTCTATAAATGGACCATAATTTAAGTACATATAATCACATCAAACAAAATATTGTCTTTGACAAATAGTTTTTAATCATGTCAAATAAAATCATTTGGTGAAGACCTGTGTCATTTTTTAAAAAAAGAAATTAAGCTAGCATCCTACCCCTATTTTTTTTAATTCTCTTTCGTGAGGATCATAAACTTAACTTTTTGGGGTGTCCTGTTCTAAAGGCTTGAATCTATAATTTTTCTTAGTTTAAAAATAAATGTTAATTCTATTGAATTTAAGGAAGACTACTCTCAACTTCTCAATAAACTGATCTTCCTCAGCTGAACTCTACCTGGAGCACCTGGGTATAAAACAAGACCAAACATTACTTATCCTTACTATATACAGAAACAGATCAGTTACATATTTCATTAAAAGCAAGCAAATTCAGTCTAACTAAGTGAATTTACAAAATATGCTAAAAATAAACTCTGGTTATGTATCTTAAACACTTGCAAGCACTTTACACAGCATAAGCAGTTAGGGCAGGTAATGGATGGCAACAACGATGACAACAAAAAAAACACCAAACCTGGTTGATATTCATTCTTTTTTGATTGGCATATACCAGCAGTTTTCAAAACTCAGGAATTTCCACAAAATTGAGTTAGTAAAGCTTGAATAAATTTGCTTTTATTTACAGTCTAAAATTAAAACTGTCCAATAACTGGTATTGTATACTTAATTTATATGCTGCAACATGTCTCTTCATCTTATTGTTATTGAACTATATGCAATTCAAACAAATATTAATTACAAGAGGATCTGCCTCTTTAATTTCCTTTTTTATATCTCTCATGGCAGGCAAGAACAGCAACGTTAATAAAAATGCAGCTGAAAAAGGAAAGGATCTCTGCTACTCTTGGGTTTTATCACTTCCTTAAATGAGTCATAACAATTCTCAGATGCTATCTGTTTGTTTTTATATAAACAGTTTTAAAATGCATGGCTGGTGGGGTGTAGTCATTTGACAAACAAAATGAAGAATTTACCACCAACAGTAACACCAGCTGTGGCTATTCACTAAGAAGTTTCTCATTTCCTTTTTCGTACACGAAGTCTGTCTGGAAATATGTTTGACATGCTAAAGAAATGCATGCACTTACATAATAGTATATCCTCACAATAGTGCTGGACAAGTCACGGAAAAAAAAAATCATTAGCCCGAAAACACGCAGTAGTTTAAATATACTTCAAATCACTTTTTTTTTTTTTTAAAATAGAAACATGTAGCAGTAAATCAATCTAGCAGTAGCCTTAGTAATTCCACCTTATTGTTTAGAATGTGATATTTGAAGAGCTTGCAATCCATCTGTCCTCTGACTTCATAGGTTAGTCAGAGAATCCACAGAAGAGTAAGCTATTTCTGTTTTGGTCCAGAGCAACACTGAGAAGCTAGTTCATAACATTACTGTCCAAGGGCTTGTTTTATATAATTTACATATTCTTTTCATTAACAAATATTTTTAAAATTCATTCTTGATGCTATTTCCAAGCTTTTTTTTTTGTGTAGATTTACTTGTTGCATTTAAATGAAGTTGCCTTTTATGCAATTATATATTTGCAGGCAACTTGGAGACTAAGTAGACCTCCCATTTGAGTCTCAAAGCAATTGCCTACCACCCGTCTGAAAAGATTTAAGGCCAAAAGAGAAACCAACACACCTACAAAACAGAGTATGACAGATTTTGGAGACAATGAAGCATCTTTCATAACCTGAAGTCCAAGTGAGGGCCATAAGCTATATATTAAATGTAGCCATACAATAAGAGGCAAAATACACATCCACGTTACACAAATTATTAAAAAAATAATATTGGCAGTAGCTTTTCAACTGTAACAGGAGCAGGACAGACTGCTATGGAGTCCTGCTACAGAGAAAACAGATAATCAAAGCACAACGTGAATGTTCATGAAAGACTAGGCTATTGCTGAAAATTACAAGGCTTTACATCCAGGTTCACAATGCAGAAACTCAAAACCCTGAAATGCCATGACCTGTCAAACTATCCCAAGCTTCACATGATAAACAGCACAACTGCATTAGAAGGAAAAAAAAAAAAAAAAAACACCTACACAATTGAGTATGAAAAATCAGGTGAAAGCTGTTTTTTGTAACACCAAACACAACTTTTAAAGGGTCTGAAACTTACAATACATTCTACAGTATACTTAAGCACATCTACACTAGATGACTTTGAAGGTTTGTAAAATCTATAGTCTTTAAATGTCTTAACATTTTTAGCCAGGAAGAATTAAGCACAAGTGACTTGCCCCAAAGGCATCCACAACAGACATCGGTGCACGTCCCACAGAATGATAGCTTTATTTTACCTATAAATAAACATGAAACTAGTTAAGAGATAAAATCTTAAGAATTAAATTAACCCTGAGATAAAGACCAAAGAATGTCCAATTCTAATCCCATGCATGTACAGTGGAAGCCATTTATTAATCACAGCTTTCTACTAAGTGTGATTGGATAACTTGGGGTAAGTCAAAATACAAAAGGTTACAAGCAGAACAGACAGCTCTCCAGGATAAAAACAAAGATCACAAGTAGATTACTCAGAGCAAGTATTATTGCAGCTATAAGAAGAAATGTAGAAAAACAGACCTCCAAACATTGTATGAGCATAAAATAGTGTTTAGTGCTGTACTCTCGTAAAAACAACTGAACTATCATGCCCCAAATATGAGTTTTTCCCGTCTGGAGTAACACAAGAACTACAAATACTTCATAGTTAGATGAAAAGTACTTAGAGCTTTGAAGACTGAAATTAATCTGCCCCAAATTCATTTGGCTGCACCTTGTCCTATCTAGAAACAATAACATAATAATCTAACACACTGTATACAGACATTGTTAAAAAAGCTCAAACTATTAAGTATAACAAGCTATACTTACAAGCTAGACTAGAAATTATGTCAAAAAATAAAAGATTCCTACTTTTAAGTGCTCTTTCTGGGGAACTAGAAAAGAGGATACTTTACTTTTATCTAGCACTAGTATGCACCAATAGCATTATCTAGTTAAACCCCTCTGTCACAGGTGAAGCAACTAATTCTTAGAACACAGACTGAAACTGCGGTTTTTCCATCTGCAACAAATTATGTGTGCAGGTATCAGAGAGAAAAAGGATATTTAGGCTTTTCAACTGAAGCATCTTCAGTATGGCAGAATTGTTCCTCTCTACATGACACTCTTTAGTACTTAATTCATTAAGTATTTCAAGGTAAGGGAAAAAGATGTGTATTACTACAGATACATGACCCGGCAAAGTGTGAACATGAAAATCAGTTGTGTTTGGTCCTCCAAGCTGAGAAGCCAAGAAGTTATGCAACATCAGCCAACACAACAGCACCAGCCAATTAAAACATCAATTATTATTAATAGCTGCCTTGCAGAAATAGCAGTCATTACAAGTAAGCTGACAATACTGTAGTTTTTTAAAAAAATAAATGTCTATCACACTTGCAAGTAAAACAAAACACTCACATAAACACTTGTTCTAAATCTATACTGCAAACAAAAAAGGATGGTAAAGCTTAATACTTCAATAACATAAACATGGGCACAGCACATCTCCCAGGGCTCAGCCAACAGAGACAGCTAACAGATGTCACAGCAGTTCACGTGATAAAGCTACGAAGTGCCCTGAAACACTGCCCAAGATCACACAACACTTTCCCTCACATATCAGAGATCCCAACTCCAAGAATTGCACAGTGAGGATGTTACAGCCCAGGTGCTGGGCTGCAGGAATCAGCCTCTGCTCCTCCCTGGTGCTGCTGATAGCAGTGGCCTCACCTGAGAGTGAGATGCCGAGTGGCCAGGTGAGAGAGCTGGAGGAGTGGATGAGCACACTGCACCACAGGGAAGATAAAACGTGAGGTCTTGGGAGGTCTGCTGCTTGCTGAATAACGTTTTGGAAAGACTGAGGCTCGTACGGTTCTCAAACTATTGCATTTTCATACTTATCCATGTGGACACCAGTGACACTTCCAAAGGCAATCACTGAGCAAATCTAGAGTGACTACTGATCAGACTGTGGGCAAGGGTGAAGAGGCCCAGGTGGTGTTTCTCAGTTTCTCCAGCAAGAAGGAAAAGACTCATGGCAGACTAGATTCATCCAGAAGGTCAGTAACTGGTTATTTGCAGGGCTTTTACTGTTTTGACCACAGAAACATTTTCCAGGAACAAGGATATATCTGAAAAACTGTGGCAAGAGCATCTTTTGCCCCCCAAGTGCGTTAAGCTTGCAAGTAAGATTTTAAACTAGTCATGGTGGATAAAGGTTGTCACACACAAGAGAAGTGAAGACATGAGGACCGCATGACAGAGACGGCTCTCACTTCCCCTGTGAAAGAGGCAAGTCTTGGGGCCCATGTCAAGTGCTTGCACACAAGTGCACACAGCATGGGAAGTCACAGGAGGACTCAGCCCATGCACAGTTGCAGAGCTATAATCTCACAGGAACTACTGAATGACTGTGGGAGAGTTCACAGCGGCTGAGTAGCTGAAATGGATAGATAGTAGCTCTTGAGAAAACCCAGGCCAGGAAGTCAAGAAACACGTGTTTCAATCTATGCAAAGAGCTGCCTACTCCATATACTGCTTTGCTTGGAATGAGTGATAAGACAATTAAGACCTTGGGGGTAAAATAAGAAAACCGTCCAACATGCATGAAGTGCTAGGTGTCTGCTACAGACCTCCTTATCAAGAAGCAGAAGTAGAAGAAGCCTTCATTTGAAGGCTGGAGAAAATGTCACGACTGCAGGCCTGGTACACATTGAGGCCTAAAACCACTGGCACGTGCTGGTAGAGTGTGGTCAAGCACAAGCACCCCAGGAGCACTCTTGCTGCAAGTGATCAATGAGACAACTAGTGAAGTTACTCTGCTG